>NC_091196.1:21206281-21553781 GCF_040958095.1 Procambarus clarkii
AATATGACTCCATATTCCATGTTAAGTATTTTCTTGCTTTGGGCTTCTATCCCTCTGATTAGTGCTCTTGCATCTTGGTTTAACTGGAAGAGGATTTCTCCAAATGTCATCTTTGTTCAAGGTTAACTACAAGAATAAAAAGTAACTGTACAATATAAGATAATTATAATTTACACAACTTTCGAACCTACATGGTTCATTCTCAAGTGTGGAGACAGAAGGCAACATCAGATTTATACCACTTGGAGATCAGGTACATACAATTAAGTAAGAAGAAAAGGCGAAAGTAATGAGTAAAGGTAAGAGACATAGATCAATAACTTATACAAAGATTAGTCAGGTGTAGTGGGCATGGTGCTGTGGAAATTATAATATATTCTACAGTTAATCTTTATTCATTTAGTCAACCTTGAACAAATATGACATTTGGAGAATTCCTCTTCCATTTAAACCAAGATAAAAGAGCACTAGTCAGAGGGATAGAGGTCCTAAACAAGAAAGTATTCAACGCAGAATATACAGTTATATTCAATGAAACATGTCTAAATGAAAACCTGCTGCCAGTATACACCAATAATATATATATATATATATATATATATATATATATATATATATATATATATATATATATATATATATATATATATATATATATATATATATTTTGAAGACTGCAGAACTGAGCAACTATTTCAGATACCTTCCATATAAGCCCCAATCAAATGAAAGGTAAATTATCAATATATTTGTAAAAGGTAATGGTTCAGATTAATGGGCAACTGCCTGTTGAATGAACGATTCAATGAATCGTTTGCTGGTGTTCTTGTTAGATGAAGCAAATAGAGTCTAGAGCGACACAGCGGGGATTATGTCCAACTACTGGTCGAGCTAAACGACCCAATTGGGAAACTTCAGGTTGTTAGGTAATACCTCTCGACTGCCTAGTAATTCTGAATGCATTTTTACCTCACTGGAGGGGTGGGGTTATTGAGAGAGGGGTCCTCCACCCTCATACCACCCACTCTCTCCCTCACCTGCCTGGGGCTCACAACCCCACCTGCCTGGGGCTCACACCCCCACCTACCTGGGGCTCACAACTCCACCTGCCTGGGGCTCACACCCCCACCTCCACCACCTGGAATGTAATCTTCCAGGTGTGCTGGAACAATCCCTCACAGCGTCCAGCCTTAACGACCCTCTCCCTCCAGCATTTTTGGTATTGTTCCCACACTAATGAAGGAGGGATTGTGAGGAGCTCACGAGAGTGGGGGGATTGTGAGGAGCTCACGAGGGTGGGGATTGTGAGGCGCTCACGAGGGTGGGGATTGTGAGGCGCTCATGTCGGAAAATCCGACACCATTTAATAATCATACAGATAATAGCTGTATTGTATAAACAAGTTACCTATAGAAAACGTAACTTGTAGTGGAATTACCGTCTAAAGAAAATGGGATATCATCACCACATACTATTATAATTCACCAGCTATTCTGCTGGGAATTATTCTTAAAGTCTTTGGACTTTACCATCATAAAACATCTCATATAAATTAACTTAATTATCAATATTAAAGTAGAGTAAATGTGACCCTTCTATCACTTATGGACATCTGGACAATGTAGGCCAGGCGTCAGTGGGGAAGGAGGACAGCCATTGTTGTTGATACTAGACCAGAGGCTCACAGGAGCAAATACGGCTCCTGTTAATTTTACTTGGACGTAGTGTTATGGAAACCAAAGGTGTACCATTTTCAACACGCTGTCAACAAATCAAGTTAAGTGTTCTTTCTGAAACCCAGTATCTTTCATTTATGGCCATTAATGTCATTATATAGGGTGATCCGGTTAGAGCACGTGGAAGCCTCAAACCAAAGGTAATTAAGCCAGGTCTTTATTGTTCCATGTATAGTGTTTTCTCTGATATAGCTTGTCATATATAGGATTCTGGCTTCACAGCTAGCGCACTTTTGACTGGTCAAGACGAGGAAGCAAGATTTTGTGCACCAGTTACTGGGTGATGGAAGCTACCTCAAAGAGGATAATTTGGTGTCTACACCCTAGTTATACCTGGTGGACTAACCTGCTGTACTATAAGATAAGGAACCTCTTCAATGTATGTAGTCTATTACTGTAGTTTGATTGGCTGCATATATATTCAATTAATATAAACCCCCCCCCCTAATGTGTAGAGGATAGATTTGTGAGATTAAGAGATTATTGCAGAAATACAGTCCACTTATCATTATACAAATTGCTATCGAAGTATATAAATTAACGTAAATATAAATTCATATAAATTAAATAAATATAAATCTCACAGGTCGGTTCCCACAGCTCACGAGGGTGGGGATTGTGAGGGATGGTGGGGGGGTCCATCACCACCGGGAGATGGGGAAAGATTAATTATCATCATACTAGTTACATCTGTACTAATACTGATACAATAACAACGTTGCCATGGAGACCAGAATGCTCTCCAGCTAAACTTCGCGCCCAGCTACTCAAAATTTTGACGATAATCAAACGTTTAAAACGCGAATAAAAACTTCCCGCGAAGATTAAAATGCTTCCAGAGCGACTATAAAACTTCTCAACGTCGTTTCCTGAGTTCTTGAAAACTTTCCCCTGCAAGCAGTAACAGTTGGGTTTCTCAGGGGCGACTGTCTCGTCCCAACGGCGTTTTCTAAGTGTATTGAAAAAGTTTCAACACATTCGTCCATGAAAACGTCTCGACGCAAACGTTACAACGTTGAAAATAGAGGTTGAGTCATGATGTAGAGCAAACGTTCACTGCAACGTTTAACGTTTGCTTGTGTATAAGGTTTACTCGTGAAAATAAATCACAGGTGTCAAAGCAGGGGCCAGATTCACGAAAGCACTTACGCAAACACTTACGAACCTGTACAGCTTTTTAGGCTGTTTATAACAATAACAACAGTTGAATGGGAAGTTTTCATGCTTGTAATCTGTTTAATAAATGTAACCATAGCCGTCAAAGATTGAGGAAAGATGTACACGTTCGTAAGTGCTTGCGTAAGTGCTTTCGTGAATCTGGCCCCAGGGTTCCCGGGGCCAGGATTCATCATGCATTTACTCAACTATATATACGAAACCTGCACATCTTTTCCTAAATATGGCGACTTTGTTTTCATTTATTAAACGGTTAACGAGCTTCGAAGCTTCATAATCCAAGATTATTATAGTTATAAACAACCTCGTAGTGTTTCTGAGCTCATAAACTGTTTAATAAATGTAAACAATGCCGCCATGATTGATGAAAGATGTCAACCGCCCTTCTGGCAAGATAGTATTATTTCTATGTGGATGATCGTACAAATATCGACCTGATGGACAAATAGCAAGTAGAATTTGGTACTATTCATTTCAGAGAGGCCAGAACAAATATAGATGGAAACCTAACTTAAAATACTCCTAGGGCTAATACAGCACATATATGAACTCTATTAGGCTTCAGATAGGCTGTATTAGGCTACACGCTAACTTAACCCGACGGTTAGGATAGGTTTCATTGACAACGTAAATAAAAAATATTTTCCAGTTTGTTCAAATTCAGTAATACAAAAAGTCTGCTTTCCATTGGTCCATCACGTCTGTATTTGTAAGATAGACGACATCGTTAATGTAAGTACTTTTATTTTAGGAAGATAGGCTGAAAGATGTACAGTGTTTGTAAGTCCTTGATGAATCCTACCAAAGGCTTTTGCGTACAACCTTCAAGGATCTGTACACAGGTGAAATTAATTTACCACAGTTCATACACTTAAGTCAAGAGGACTAAGCGAACTGAGTAATAACACCGTGGAATTCTAACACAAAATAACTTGGTTTGAGAAGGTAACAGGAGCTAGCAAAGGGGACGTGTAATCCCCAGCCCGGTTAGTGTACAAATAACAAGGTGTTGAAAAGTCGATTCACGAAGTTGACACATCGTGAAATATTTTCAGGTAAAAGTTGTCAGATAGTGATTATTGTACAATTAACATACGTGGAAGAAAACGGGAGCATGTTAGGTGAATAATGATAATGGAAGAAATCTATTGATACATTATCTGTGTATACTGTGTACATAGTGGTAAGAGTGTCGAAGTATCATAGAGGACAGAGTGTGCTTAGTGCATGACTTTTGACAGCATTGACAAGCTTGCTCAAATCATTCATGACAGCCACTAGTTCAGAATCCATTGCTTCGCAATGCAATGAGTAACTTCTATTTTTGGATTATACTTTTTGACCAACGCAAATAGGCTACTATTAAGATCCAACATGACTGGAGCTCCATTAACAGACACTAATGCAGTCTTCCAACCTTACATCAGCACTTTATGTTCTGAAGTATACATAAGTCTTGTTGGAGCAGTCGATTCTACAAGCTCTCAATTCAAAGAGAACAGAAAAATATATTTTTTTTTTTTTTTTTTTTTTTTTGAGATATATACAAGAGTTGTTACATTCTTGTACAGCCACTAGTACGCGTAGCGTTTCGGGCAGGTCCCTGGAATACGATCCCCTGCCGCGAAGAATCGTTTTTTCATCCAAGTACACATTTTACTGTTGCGTTAAACAGAGGCTACAGTTAAGGAATTGCGCCCAGTAAATCCTCCCCGGCCAGGATACGAACCCATGACATAGCGCTCGCGGAACGCCAGGCGAGTGTCTTACCACTACACCACGGAGACTGACTTCTTCTTCAGTCAGACGACACTTCTTTATGGTACAAGCAGTTTGGATGAAGGTTTTCGCCTCCCGATGACCGCACGAGAGGTAATGTTGGGAGACGCCTCGCTCACAGTGGCGGATCATTGTTCATTATGTAACAAGGCTTGACAGTTGTTGTGGCCGCCAGTTTATACAAAAATTACAACGGAAATAAACACTTGCGTTAGACTTGACACGTGACGGCAAAGGTGGGGTGATGTGTTGACAGTGTCAGATCAATGTTGCTATTTTGTGGAAAATGTCTATTTTAATATTTATAAAATTATTGACCAAACCACACACTAGAAAGTAAAGAGAACGTCCGTTTCAGTCCGTCCTGGACCGAAAGTCGATTGAGAATGGTCCAGGATGGACCGAAACGTCGTCGTCTGTTCACTTTCTAGTGAGTGGTTTGGTCAACATATTTCAGCCACGTTATTGTGATTCCTCGTTTGCATTTATAAAATTGATTTTGTAAATGGGATTATGTTTGGTAGTTAGCCACAATTCAGGTAGATTTGGTTAGGTTAGGGTCGGTTAGGTTAGGTAATCTTGCATGTCTGGTAACAAAAGCTCAAGGGAATCATTTATGACGTTTGGTGTGTGATGGCGTCAGTTTTTCTTGAAGTTCATCTACCCATCGTAATGGTTATCTAGGAGTGTGTGGGGTGTTTCGGGCAGGAGACTGTGGCTTATGTGCTTTTTCAAAATGAGGAGTGTCGGGACGTTGGTTATTTATTTTGACTATTTTGGTTATTTGATTTTGGTTATTTATTTTTGAGAGATGGATTGAGCTTGTGCTGAAATGCTGAAAGTTATCAGAACAGAAAAGAATTAATCATACCTTGGATGTGGGAGTGTTGGAGCCTAGGCCGCGGGGAGTCTTGCTCGGGAGACTTATGTTTACCTTCTGGTCGCCGCCAATCTAGTTGCCTCACTGTAGAATATACTGTGCAAGAAATCATCTTCGCTACTCTCCTCGGAGAGCAAAAGAACATTATCAGTTATACGGTTGCCATGTGTCGTTAGTTGTTCTGGTTTCCTGGAGTTTTCGTGATGTTCGGCTGGAGTAATGCTGTGCGCGCCACACCCTACGCCATGTTGGTTGGTCACCTCACTGAGCACACATATAGCGGCGTCATTTGTCTTTCGCCTCTATTTTGGAGAACCCGTAATTGAGGAACTCTTCCGGGTTTTCCTCTTTGATATCACCCTTCAGACGAAGGGTAAACGCGAAAATGATTAAAAACTGGAAAATTTAAGCTAAATATTGTAATACTCACTCCTCGTAGTAACAGAAACCAGTATTTAAAATATTAAAACAAGAATGATTTACGACAGAATCTTTAAATAATGATCTCCAAATTAACTTTTCAGATGTTACTGAGAATTTCATAAAATATATATAAATGTAGTATTTTCCCTTGTAAATTGATGTAAATATGATCTTTATACTGTATATTAATTAATAAAGAAAAAATATATAAAGCTATATATAATGTGAAATTATTTTCAAAAGTTAAACAGGTGTTTGCATATTTACTTTCACGTTTAGGTACGAGAGTTAGCTTAACAAAAAATATATGATGCTTTGGAAAAGTAGACACTTAAGATCTCACACCTCGTAACTTCAAGTGATTCTGCTAGAAACCTTTAACCAATAGCCTATCTGTTTTCAGTCTGTTTTGTGATGGGTTAAACACCTATAAACGTTTGGAGGATTATTAAGGCCATCTCAGGAGCTTACTGATCAATCAGGACGTATAGTCCTGACCGTAAAGCAGGAGTAGAGTTGTTATTGTTGTTTTAGATTCAGCTACTCGGAACAAAGAGTTCCAAATAGCATGGACTATGGTGAGCCCGTAGTGGACTTGCCTGGCTGTTGTTATAGATTCAGCTACTCGGAAAGAGCTCCAAGTAGCACGGGCTATGGTGAGCCCGTAACTTACCTGGCACAGGAGCGGGGCAAGTAGAACTGGCTACGATGAGCCCGTTGTGGACTTACCTGGCACAGGAGGGGTGCATGATGTGCTTGCCTGGCACAGGAACGGGGATATAACTGGAAGAGTAAATGATTGATTGATGAAGATTAAGCCACCCAAGAGGTGGCACGGGCATGATAGAGTGTGTTACCTCTGTCCACCATTGCCATTTTCTTCATCCTCTTGAATCATCTTTATTCTTGTTTTTATTTGTTTCAAGGTTATCTGACATACAACATCTTCTTTTGGAATAATTACTACGTCTACGTTACAATCCTCCCATGGTGGTGTGAATAGTGGATAGCCTCGTCCATATCAAATTGTTTGATACCATTGTGATAATGGTATGACAGAATACTTAGGAGTTACAAGAATTTTGCCCCAAAAGTGTAACACTTATATGCTGTGCTTACTATATATAACCTGGAAATGTTAAATGGGATTCTTGTATTGTGATTTGTGTATTTGTACTCTCTGAATTTGTGCGCCCCTTGAGGGACTTGAAGTAGAGGGGGGGGGGGGGGGGTAAGAAATAGCCTAAGCTACTCTATCCCTTTGAGATGTATTTTTTCTTGTCTCGATAAATATACTTGAACTTACTATCCACTTTGTACTGTGACGAGGGTACCCACCTTGTACTGTGACGAGGCTACCCACCTTGTACCGTGACGAGGCTACCCACCTTCTCCGCAAATTTCTCTGCCCGCCCTCATAAACAAATGCCAAATGCTTGCTAAACCAACTTCTAAATATCCTGTTTATGAATGTAAGACACTTAACACGCGATTTACATTTGATAACGTTGAAACTATCCTTGACTATTGGTTCGCTCGCTTCCTGTATTCGAATCGGACCTCCATCATTGCTTCACCCACGTACTGCAAACTGTCAACAGGATCTATACACTAACCTTAACATTACCTAAACTATACAAAAATTCAAATGAATAATAATATTAACCTATAATTGAGAAAATACGGATTTTGAACACCCAGTACGTTAAAATTGACGAATGCGTCAGTGGGGGCAGCCTAAGGACGGGTTGGCGCTTCTTTTTCGAGAGTTCTCCTTCATTTCTGTATCAGTTCAAGTGAATTCATGTCCATTCTACAGTACAGTGAACACAAATGAACTTCATGACCTATATTGGGCCTAACAAGCGCAAGAGAAAGCAATTTTCAACTGCTCATCATCACAATGCTCAACTGATCATCAAGGTATTCAACCAGGCACCACAGTATTCAACAGCCCATCACAGAATTCATCCAGGCACCACAGTATTCGGCTGATCATCAGAGTATCCAACAGAACACTACTAAATTCAAATGAACACACGAGTAAAGCGATAATTTGGCACCATATTGTCTGCGGCCTCACTAACATGGTAATAAGAGGGCGGAGAACGTGATGCAGCGCACCAGCACCAGGTGGGCACGCCAGGAATGTTCGCCTCCACACCAGCCAAAATAATCCACCCACGCTCTGTAAGTCCGAGTGATATCAGTGATTGAATACTCCCAGCAAACACTCTGGGTAGTACTAGCATTGAGCACTACCTGCAAACACTCTTAGTGGTACCAGCACTGAAGACTCCCAGCAAAAACGCTTAGTGGTACCAGCACTGAACATTCCCAGCAAACGCTCTGGGTGATACTAGCACTGAACACTCCCAGCAAACGCTCTGGGTAGTACCAGCACTGAACACTCCCAGCAAACGCTCTGGGTGATACCAGCACTGAACACTCCCAGCAAACGCTCTGGGTAGTACCAGCACTGAACACTCCCAGCAAAAAGTTCGAATAGTATCATTAATTGAACATTCCCAGCGAACAGTCCGGGTGTTACCAACCCTAAATCATTTCCTGGCGAACGTTCACACCGCTGGAAGCTTCTTGCAATTGGCACATTTATTACAACTCTCTTTTTTTTGGCATAGATTTACATACTTTTTTGCCACGATATTAAATTATTTTCACGTGTGCCACTGCTATTTTTGGCACACAAAATGCTATAGTGGTTATTAGGGGCTACGGTGGTTAGGAGTTTGGTGGAGGAGGGGGAGGGGGTGGGGACCTTACTTGTCCTATAACCATAGGAAGGGTGAAGACTATAGCTACAGCACACTATACCGGTCACTGTAGTCACTGTACCCCCGCCATGCTCGGTGTCACCACCCCACCTACACCCAGCTAACAGAATCATCCCACACCGCTTCTGACACCATCACCACTCCTGCTGACACGATTCCCGCTTCGACAACCACCACCACCACAACTACAACCTCCACCACCATTACAACCATCACCACCATAACTACAACCTCCACAACTACAACCACCATTACAACAACCACAACAAACTTTTTTTCAAACCACTTTTACTTTTCTACTTTTCAACAAAAGTAGAAAAAACTACAAGACGTACCTGGACGAAGGTAGAGAACTCCCTCTAGGAGCACATTATCTCTATATATACCATGAAATCACCAACCGAGATGTCTCTATGAGAAAGTATTATGTGACTGAACTGGTATCTATAGATATATTTCCATTGTTATCGTGGCTTCAGTGCCGCAAAGACACTTAACAAAGTTAATTTACAGAGTAACTTGACCACATCTTTTAGTCTGTTGATGCGTTGTATGTAAAGCATCTTGTCTGGTCGACTTATTTCTCAGACTCTTAATAGGAAATGATTCTCAACACAAGAAAATGTTTTTAAATATAGACGACAGCTTCAGATGTCTTCTTTATGCTTTCTAGTAGATGTACAAGTTTACCGAATGTGTCATTATATATATATATATATATTATATTATATTATATTTGTATTACAGAAGATTTGTCAGAAAATTTTCACGATATATATATATATATATATATATATATATATATATATATATATATATATATATATATATATTTATATATATATATATTATATTATATTTGTATTACAGAAGATTTGTCAGAAAATTTTCACGATATATATATATATATATATATATATAGTCAACGAAGAAGAAGTCAACGACATCATCAAGAGGAGCCTCGCCACAGCCCGCTGCCCGGCACAAAGAGAACCACACTTATCCAGACCTAACGACCCTCAGAAGCGCCCTGATGGGGTCACCTTGCTACCTTGGAAGGATGGTAAGCAAGTGGTATGGGACTACACGTGCGCTGCCACACTGGCCAGTACCTACCTCCACTACAGCACACGTGAATGCGGTGGTGCTGCTTCTTTCAGGGAATCGCAGAAAATTATTAAATATAGAGGTCTAGCACACTGCTACAGCTTTGTTCCGATCGGCTCGGAGACCCTCGGTTCGTGGGGAAAATGTGCATTGAAGTTCCTGAAGGAATTGGGGGACAAATTGATCAGCGCTACAAAAGACCAGAGAGCAAAAAGTTTCTTGTTCCAGCGCCTCAGTGTTGCAATTCAGAGGGGAAATGCCTGTTGCGTCTTGGGCACTAGTCCAACTTCAGAGGAATTCGAAGAAGTGTTTGACTTGCAACAATGATCGAACCCGTCTGTGACATTCATCAATGTTTCCCATTGTTGTGTTTTTCAAGAGATCCATAACCTTTAAGCACCTTTTTGCATTATTATTTTTGTATCAACCCATGTATATCTTGTAACCATCAAATGCATAATAAAGTACAAAAAATAAAAAAGGAAGGGGGTGGTAGGAGAAAAGCACACAGAAAATGTATTGGAGGGGATCTAAACATTCCCTCTAATGCGTTATGCGTGGTTTCCTCCGAGGCTATGGGTCCCCCTTCTTCCAGCTAGAGGTGGTACTCCCTTCCATATATATATATATATATATATATATATATATATATATATATATATATATATATATATATATATATATATGTATATATATATATATTATATTTGTATTACAAAAGATTTGTTAGAAAATTCTCACCAACTTCATTGGGATTATTTAATCACAATTTGTAAAATAATGAAATATTATGATATCCATGAGAATAGGTAAATAAACTATAGAGTTACAAGTACCAAATACCAGCATTTCAACCATTTAAATTTGTTAATTATGCGATAATTAAGTATTGTAGAACGTAACAATTGCTACACAATAATGGATAGGCCACCTGATCTGTGACGTCATCAGTGGCTGACGATAAGATATGGTCTCGTGATTTTCTTTGCTGAACACCAGAGATATTATTAAGTGGGCGGAGCATCTGGCTGATCCCTTCCTGTGATTGGCTGTTGTGGTGAATGTCAACAAAGAGTTTCCACCAATAGGATGCATACATTTGAATGCTTCCATTAGCACAACAACCGCGCCTTATGGGCTGCTGTTCGCCTGTCGATAGTGCAATGTCATGGCAACAGATGGCACCACCTGTAGTTTTCGTGCTGTTTGGCGGTGGCCTGTTGATAGTGTAATTTTATGGCAATAGATGGCATCGGCTGTATCTTTTGGGCTACTGCTAACCTAGCCTGTTGATAGTGCACTTTTCTGCGGATAGATGGCATCAGTAGTATTATTTATCTCCTAATTCCCTTAAAATATTGATTTACAAATCCCGTAATATTTCATTAATTATATTAATTTGATTTCTTAGTGCATTATTATGATCGGAGGAACTTATTACAATGCCGTAGTGCTTGATTGAAGGTAAATGAATGATCCAATATATGTATGAATGTATTAAAAAACAAATTTTTGGATGTAACCAATATCCTTTCTCAAGATACTGTATTCAATGTGAAGAACATTGTATACAATACCTTGAGAAATGATGTAGGCTACATCCGAAAATTAGTTTTTTAATACATTTATTAATATATTGAGTTCACCTTCATCTTCATTAATATTATTATTATTATTATTATTATTATTATTATTATTATTATTATTGGGAAAATTAAATGAACTAAAGTAGCAGGTTGTAGAAGCGAACTTCATAATTTTAGAAATAAATATGATAGGGAAACTAGCCAGATTCTTAGGGCCCGCGCAGGAATATCCCTGAAAAAAAAATCACACCTAATCTAGACAACCTCTTGACTAGAAAAGTGGGTTATCTTGAGATGATTTCGGGACTTAGCGTCCCCGCGGCCCGGTCCTCGACCAGGCCTCCTTTTTATTACACATCCCCAACAAGCAGACCGTAGCAGCTGTCCAACTCCCAGGTACCTATTTACTGCTAGGTAAACAGGTACATCAGAGTGAAAGAAAATATGCCCATTTGTTTCCACTTTCACCGGGGATCGAACTCGGAACCTTAGGCTTACGAATCCCGAGCGCTGTCCACTCAACTGTCAGGCCCCTGCTTGGGGTCCAAGAGCTAATACTGAATCTGTAGGCACAAACAGGTGAACACACACTGCCGATATGCCACTAGGAACTGGATATACGTTCCGTAATTTAATTCAAAAGCTTCTCATGTAACGGGTAAACAAACATACACAAGTACAAGGTAACCAAAAATCAAATAATATCAAATTTCATAACTCTTACTCTGCGGTGTTTACAATTGTTAACTTTTGCGATTTTGTTTACAAACGAATTGGATAGTGTTAATTTTTACGTAAATTATTAACTGAAATGCTTTTATATGGGTATTATAAATATACCATTCAATTTGTAACACACCAACTACAACCAGCTCTTCTTTCCTCTGTCGCTTTCTCTCTTGTCTGTAGCTCAGTTTCTGACTGTCTCTTTCTCACACTCTAAGGTGTTGATCAAATAAGAGGAGTTTAAGTAAAGCTGAAACGTAATGAGAAGTCAGTATATCAATCTACACACTGGGAAGAGCCACACACTAGGACCGGGGTGTAGCCAGCAAGCCTAGCAGGAATATAATAGGCTTCCTCCAGCCGAAATATTCCTCCAGCAGATAACACAAGAAAAATGGGTGGAAAGTTATTCCATTAGAAATATATTTGACGAAGCAACGACTGTTCTTCCTGGGAAAAAATATTCTAGATTCATATAAATATATAATTTATGTATAAAATACATAAGTACGATTTATTGCATCTGTAATTTCCATTACCACACATTTTTGGCGATTGTATTGTATAAAAACACATTTATTCAAGTATTGTGTGCAGTTGACAGGTTAATTAGCCATAGTCGAGTTAGAATTTCACATATTCATGTATTTGAGTATGTAAATATTTCATGGCATGTCCATGGAGTGGTATGTTACTCCGTGCATATATACCCTAGAGCTTACTGTTAATAATTAGTTATCTGGAAGCATTATACTGTAAAAATACCTTTAAGGATTAGCTCAGGCTCTAAACATTAAGAGGTAAATTAAGGTTAATTTAGATAATCCTAAATCTCTTCGCCCATTCAATCACTCATTAAACCTAACCACCCATTCATTCTGTTACCCATAGCTTTAACCATTCACTTATTTAACTATTCCCTCGCTACCTTACAAGAGAGAGAGCGAATCTCACCAGGTTCCCTATATGATAGTGCCCTATGTGTTTCAAAGCACATTCTCACGAAACAAATGAGTTTCTAGGAGCAGGCTTCCGATGAGCTGAGGTAGGATAACAGCTCTTACCTGCAGTTTCACCAGGTACGTCAATTAACAGACGTTATGAATTCTAGTCTTAGTTTAAAGAGAGAGAGAGAGAGAGAGAGAGAGAGAGAGAGAGAGAGAGAGAGAGAGAGAGAGAGAGAGAGAGAGAGAGAGAGAGAGACAGAGAGACAGAGACAGAGACAGAGACAGAGAGAGAGACAGAGAGAGAGAGAGAGAGAGAGAGAGAGAGAGAGGGTGGGGGTGGGGGTGGGGGTGGGGGGCTAGCGTGGGTGGCGGGCGCGCAGGTGGTGTACGGGGGTATAAGAGAGTGTGTGGGACTCACGGTGGTCACACACGCACCCAGCAGACGGGCCCAGCAGCGTCAGGTTCTAGACTCATTCCTCCACACACGCCTCGTCTGCCCTCGCCGCCACACACTCATACCCGCAAGAGATATGGTGAGTACCTCTTACTCATCTCTCTCTGTCTCTCCCACCCCGAGGCGTGTAAGTAATACTTGTCTCTCACTCACCAAGGACATTGATAATTCCTACTCATCTTGAGTAGGGCATTCACGCGAGACATGATGAGTAACCCCTACTCATTCTCTTTAGCCCAAGAAATGGTGAGTAACCTCCTCACCCCTTACTCCTCGGCACTCATTTCACGTCACTCACCTCATGGAGCCTATTCATCCCGATTTGAGAATCTCAATCACCATATCTCATAACTACAACCTATGCAATTAGAAAATGGATCACCCGTGTCCGTGAAGTCATACCTTGAACAATCAAACTGTTGGTGAGTGTGTATAGACACGCTGGTAGTTTGTCTAATGTACTGACGTCCGACCTTATTTTCCCCATTATGTCTACTACATATACTCTCTCTCTCTCTCTCACACACACACGTGCCCAGGATGAAGCCAGGTACCTATTTACTGTTAGGTGAACAGGTGCATCAGGGGAAAGAAACTATGCCCATGTGAGCTGTTTACTATTTTGTGCCTTGAGGGGTCGAGCTTCTAGCTCTTGCAGCCCGCCTTTCCAGACTTACTTCTCTCTCTAAGAGAGAGAATTTCACTTTGAAATTACTTCACTTTGAAATTTGAGAATTTCATAATTTCACTTTGCAATTATGAATGTTGTTCACTTCTACAACCTGTTTCTTCAGTTCATCCCATTTTCTCACTACTTTTACGGTACAAGAAAACTTTCTAACATTTCTGTGACTCGTCTGTTTCTCTAGCTTCCATCCATCTCTCTCGTTCTATTGTTATTGATTTAAAACATCTCTTTTTTCACTTTGTCAATACCCCGCAAGTATTTTATATATCTGTATCAAGTCTCCTTTCTCTCTCTCCTCCATCCTAGTGTCGTCAGGTATAGTTCTTTCAAGTTTTTTTTATTATAACCAATCGTAAAGTAATTGTGGGGTGAGTTTCGTTGTAAATCTCTGAATCTTTTCAAGGCTTCTTATTTTGTTTTAAGACCAGGACTCCAGACTAGGACGGCATAACGTAAGACTGGTCTCACGTAGGTGGTGTATAGTGATCTAAATACTTCCTTATGTAGATAACTGAACTTCTCCTGACTTTGCTAGTGGAGATTACACCGCTAATGTTATAGTATTTACATGAGTCTCCGAAGTTGGGTATGGTGTTATATCCACTCCCAGATCTTTTTCTCTAATTGTTATGGGAAGATAGCTACCCTTCTTTGTGCACCTTCTGGTCTCCTAACCCCTGTTTCCAATTCCATCACCTTACATTTGCTTGTGTTGAACTCTAGTGGCCATTTCTCGGGCCAACTCTGCAGGTTGTCTAAGTTATCTTGGAGTATCTTCATCTCCCGACTCTTCTCATTCACTTTGCATCTTCCGCAAACATCGACATATAGGACTGCCAGCCTGTGGTTACGTCATCAATATAAATGAGAAATAGTTTGGGTCCTGAGCGTAAATAATTTGTGAGGTGTGTGTGTGTGTGTGTGTGTGTGTTTGTGTGTGTGTGTGTGTGTGTGTGTGTGTGTGTGTGTGTGTGTGTATGTGTGTACTCACATAGTTGTGTTTGCGGGGGTTGAGCTCTGGCTCTTTGGTCCCGCCTCTCAACCGTCAATCAACAGGTGTACAGATTCCTGAGCCTATCGGGCTCTGTCATATCTACACTTGAAACTGTGTATGGAGTCAGCCTCCACCACATCACTTCCTAATGCATTCCATTTGTCAACCACTCTGACACTAAAAAAGTTCTTTCTAATATCTCTGTGGCTCATTTGGGCACTCAGTTTCCACCTGTGTCCCCTTGTGTTAAATAGACTGTCTTTATCTACCCTATCAATCCCCTTCAGAATCTTGAATGTGGTGATCATGTCCCCCCTAACTCTTCTGTCTTCCAGAAGTGTGTGTGTGTGTGTGTCACTTGTGTGTGTGTGTGTCACTTTTTTTTTTCTACCACAGACGTGGCCACACATTTACAATGCTAACCAGCATATATACATTTTCTTCTGTCCTCCATGGACAGGGTTAGAGAAGTGTTAAACATACAGTTCAAGGGTTTATTGAACACTCAACCACAGAAGGTGATTCGGTGCTTTTAAAATGCTAAGCTAACCTACATACGTAAATACATAGATACACAGATTTACGTATGCCCTACATAAAGTGTTAGATGTGTCTTTTACATAGTGTCATTAATGTACATTCATAAAGGTGAAATGTAATGTGTGTCACTTGTGTGGTGAAGGTGTGTGCGTGGCTGAGTGATGTCAATGCGCTGTATCTGAGAAAGTGAGAGAGAGAGAGAGAGAGAGAGAGAGAGAGAGAGAGAGAGAGAGAGAGACTACACATTCTACAGCTTTTACACACTTGTGATAACTTTTACATTTTACAACACTACACACACACACACACACACACACACACACACACACACACACACACACACACACAAACAGAGCCGGTGGCCGAGCGGACAGCACGCTGCACACTTGATCCTGTGGTCCCGGGCGCCGGAGAGAACGATGGGCAGAGTTTCTTTCACCCTATGCCCCTGTTACCTAGCAGTAAATAGGTACCTGGGAGTTAGTCAGCTGTCACGGGCTGCTTCCTGGGGTGTGTGTGTGTTGTGTGGGAAAAAAAGTAGTAGTAGAAACAGTTGATTGACAGTTGAGAGGCGGGCCGAAAGAGCAGAGCTCAATCCCCGCAAGCGCAACTAGGTGAATACAACTAGGTGAATACATGGATTATTTAACACGGATGGGACACGAACAAGGGGACACAGGTGGAAGCTGAGTACCCAAATGAGCCACAGAGACGTTTGAAAGAACATTTTTCAGTGTCAGAGTAGTTAGTTGATGGAATACATTAGCCAATGATGTGGTGGAGGCTGACTCCATACACAGTTTCAAATGTAGATATGATAGAGCCCAATAGGCTCAGGAATCTGTACACCAGTTGATTGATGGTTGAGAGGCGGGATCAAAGAGCCAGAGCTCGACCCCCGCAAGCACAACGAGGTGAGTATACATTAATTTTCAAATATCCCTGCCAGTGTTCCTACCAAGGAGTGTTCCTACCAAGGAGTGTTCCTACCAAGGAGTGTTCCTACCAAGGAGTGTTCCTACCAAGGAGTGTTCCTACCAAGGAGAGCCTACCTCACCGGAGGGAACACAAATCTTCCTGACAATGAAACACTCCTGGGGGGGGGGGAGGGGGAGGGTGTTGTATCCAACTTTGTCGTAGAATTCAAAGACACGCATGATTGCTCAACCTGACCTCTCAGTACTCCTCTCTCCTGCAAAACCTGATTCTCCTTCCTTGCAAATGCAATATATCGAATTGGTTTCTGGGATCGGTGAGCTGACGATTCATCAAACATTTAGGAATTCTGTTACGAAACCTATACATCTTTCTACAATCACTGTGATTTATTTACATTTATTTAAAGTTTAATAACTTTAGAACTTCACAATACAAAGTGATTATTGCCATAAATAACCTCGTAGTGCTTCGGAGCATTTCATTAAATATATACAAACCAGTCGGGATTGTTGAGAGATAAACAGGTTTCGTAAATATTTGCAAGAAATCTTGACAAATCCTGGCCCCTTGTCTTATTATGAGAGCCACCAAAAAAAGGGATGCCATACACCATTAATGTGTGTGTGTGTGTACTCACCTAATTACTCACCTAATTAATAATAATAATTAATAGTACCTGTGTGTACTCACCTAGATGTGCTTGCAGGGTTGAGCTAGGCTCCTATAGCCCATACGGCCCAAACGTTCTTACATTAATGCAATTGTCTACCCTGGATGCCATCCCATTACCACTCCCCCCACATCACCACAGCCAGCTAGCCAGCTAGCTAGGAAGCTAGCCAGCTAGCTAGCTAGCTAGCCAGCCAGCCAGCCAGCCAGCCAGCCAGCCAGCCAGCCAGCCAGCCAGCCAGCCAGCCAGCCAGCCAGCCAGCTAGACGTTCCATCATAATCCACGATAATTCGCTTTAATTTGACTTCACATTCATTGCTCCGGCAGAGGGCCGGGCGCACATCATTTCCCCTGAGTCGTGAACTACAGTCAGCGGCCCAAACCATCCGTCTCCGCCATAGTGGCACAATTAGTACTATTCCTACACGTGTGTTGTCCGCCTCAGTGATTCCGTGTACGATTTGTATCGTCTTAAAATCGTATCACGATATTTGACATTTGTTACGTATCTTATTGGATACATAAAAATTACAGGAATTTCAGAAGGCCTATTGACCCATACGAGGCAGCTCCTATTCATAAATATGTGTAAACTACGCATGAAACAATCAAGAGATCCCACGGCTATTGCGCTACCCGGTAATTTTATTCCTCAAATCAACCCAACCCCACTATTTCCAAACCAGTATTTACCCAGGTCTTTCGTCACTCCAAACTGAAACATGTTCAAGATGTTTCTTCAAGACGTCAGTTCGGAGTCCCTCAGAGCAAGCAATTCAGCAGCTCTAACAGCAGTCGTAGAGAAACAGCACCAATACACAAACTAGATAACATTAGGAGCCAGTCGGCCGAGCGGACAGCACACTGGACTTGTGATCCCGGGTTCGATCCCGGGCGCCGGCGAGAAACAATGGGCAGAGTTTCTTTCACCCTATGCTATGCCTATGTTTCTTTCACCTTCTGTTACCTAGCAGTAAAATAGGTACCTGGGTGTTAGTCAGCTGTCACGGGCTGCTTCCTGGGGGGTGGAGGTCTGGTCGAGGACCGGGCCGCGGGGACACTAAAAAGCCCCGAAATCATCTCAAGATAACCTCAAGGGGGGTGATAGTATAAGTCAGGTCGTAAAAGCTAGTATACTTACGTCCTGAGTATATTTCACTTCACGATGCATCTCTCTCTCTCTCTCTCTCTCTCTCTCTCTCTCTCTCTCTCTCTCTCTCTCTCTCTCTCTCTCTCTCTCTCTCTCTCTCTCTTCCTCTCTCTCTCTTCCTCTCTCTCTCTTCCTCTCTCTCTCTCTTCCTCTCTCTCTCTCTTCCTCTCTCTCTCTCTCTCTCTCTCTCTCTCTCTCTCTCTCTCTCTCTCTCTCTCTCTCTCTCTCTCTCTCTCTCTCTCTCTCTCTCTCTCTCTCTCTTCCTCTCTCTCTCTCTTCCTCTCTCTCTCTCTCTCTCTCTCTCTCTCTCTCTCTCTCTCTCTCTCTCTCTCTCTCTCTCTCTCTCTCTCTCTCTCTCTCTCTCTCTCTCCCAGACAAGAGGAAATAAAAGATGTGGGGGAGGCCTGGGCGCCCTTGCCGTACATATCGACAGCTCTCTGGTGGTCCCCGGGGGCCAATATGCAAATCAGGGCTGTTGGGAAACTGACCAAAATGCAGCCAGTTAGACCTTGAGAAACTTGCCTCTGGCTCCTTGGTCCCCGTGCACCAGCGGCAGAGCCCCAGCACTGCCCAAATGCTTCCAGAAGGAAATAACAGGTGACACACTTAAGGATAATTACATAAAATAAGAGAAAGATTGATGATGTATCATTATCATTCACACACACACACACACACACACACACACACACACACACACACACACACACACACACACACACGCACACACGCACACAATACTCACAATCACTTCCCTCGCGGATATTCCACACCCTTCCTAATCAAGTCTCACCTGTTCCCCCAACGTATGATTATACCTTATCAATTACCTGTTCAACCCTCACGCATAATAAGTTCATGAACATATTCCTCTAATTTCTAATTTACATATCACATATACATACCGCAGAATCTATCATATATTTTAGACAATAATGTGAGACAGGGCGATGATGAAAATGTAGGGACATCACTCAGTAACTACATTATTAGGATCTGTGGATTGGTACAAGAATTCATCTGACTACGAAACACTTAATTCGATGCAAGAGAACGATAGAAAAACAGAGCAGCACTTACATAGCGCCAGGCTTTGAAACCCATATACATGAGACATGGGACATGGGACATGAGACATGGTACGTGGGACATGGGGCTTAGAGGCTCTAGAACAAAAGAGGAAATGTCAGCATTGTGTTGCAGAGTTACGTTCCATATTAGAGTTCAAGTGAGAATTATCAGTAGAGAGGAAGTTGTTAAACACGTTGGACATGATGTTACAGAAGCCAGCACAATGAGTCGTAAACACTCACACGCCGCCCGTGTTAGACAGAAATGATTAACACTTTGAGGGCCAACCCAAATGTACTCAGGATCCATGCAGAAACTTCCTTACAAAAAACTCTCACACTTACTGCATCAACTACACACTTACTTAGTGGGTGGCGGCTGTACTTACTGCACAGCTGCCCACACCTGTACAGCCGCCCACACCTGTAACAACTACCTACACCTGTAACAACCACCTACATAAGAACTAGCCACCAACAATACCTCTCTTGACATCTATAGTGTGCTTAATAATTTACATCATTAATATTAGCACTAAATATCAGTAGACACTCCCCCCCCACCCTCCCCCCCCCCACACACAATGCCAAGCCTGTCTCCAGAGGCATATGTACACAACCACATAAAGGGCACATACAACGCTGACAGACATCTGAGCACTCCATCTCTGTCATTCAGGGCAGCACCCACACTACCCATGGCTGCCAACACGGGAGTACGCGGCACCAGAATGGCGCCCCACACACGACAAAGCTCAGAGCTGCGCCACAAGATTAGTTCCGGAACTGAGAGACTTAGAATGCAAAGATGACTATCGAAACTGGAGTTTATAAAGGGGCAGATGAGACATATTCGCGACTTATAAGATACTAAGGAGTAATAATAAATTTGGCAAGCACGAAATGCTTAGCAAGTGGGAGAGACACATAAACCATTGAGATATAAGAGATATAAGGGAGCATGTATAAGTGTACCAAGCAAATGGGACATGCTATATGGCCAAGGTAATTATGAGGAGAAAGCGCCAAGCCAGTATGAGTACAGAAGTGACACACAAAGGTGGGATAGGAGCTGGGATAAGGGAGACAGAGTGGCGAAAAGGTGGCCAACCACTTGAGACCCTGGGGGATCGAACGCCGGCCTGCAAGAAGAGTAGCCGAATGGTGAGACACCAGAAGTCAATTACACATACACAGGCGATGAGTCACACTAACGTGGCTAAAGTATGTTGACCAGACCACACACTAGAAGGTGAAGGGACGACGACGTTTCGGTCCGTCCTGGACCATCTCGAGGAGCCGGTCGGCCGAGCGGACAGCACGCTGGACTTGTGATCCTGTGGTCCTGGGTTCGATCCCAGGGGCCGGCGAGAAACATTGGGCAGAGTTTCTTTCACCCTATGCTCCTGTTACCTAGCAGTAAAATAGGTACCTGGGTGTTAGTCAGCTGTCACGGGCTGCTTCCTGGGGGTGGAGGTCTGGTCGAGAACCGGGCCGCGGGGACACTAAAAAGCCTCGAAATCATCTCAAGATAACCTCAAGATAACCATTCTCAAGTCGATTGTGACCATTCTCAAGTCGACCATTCTCAAGTCGATCTCACAATCGACTTGAGAATGGTCCAGGACGGACCGAAACGTGGTCGTCCCTTCACCTTCTAGTGTGTGGTCTAGTCAATTACACACACAGCTTTATATAATAATATGAGAGGAAACTAGTGTGGTGAGAGCCACTGTATTAATCGTCCGACAGGTGACGACTGGGACACCAATCTTGAGGTTATCTTGAGATGATTTCGGGGCTTTAGTGTCCCCGCGGCCCGGTCCTCGACCAGGCCTACACCCCCAGGAAGCAGCCCGTGACAGCTGAATAACTCCCAGGTACCTATTTACTGCTAGGTAACAGGGGCATTCAGGGTGAAAGAAACTTTGCCCATTTGTTTCTGCCTCGTGCGGGAATCGAACCAGCGCCACAGAATTACGAGTCCTGCGCGCTATCCACCAGGCTACGAGACCAAGAGCTAAGTCTTGATCCCGCTGGTGAGTACACACACGTCGCTCAATGACAGCAAACCCACACACTTTAGGTTTACACAAAGTAAACCCAGTCATTAAGTCTACAGAGCCAAAGTTGCCATAAGGGTTCAAATTGCTTATTATCGTCTCAGAATGATTCCTTTCCAATCAGGTTGTTCGAGGTGGTTGGTAATTAGGTATGTGTTGACTCCGCCCACGTAATCAGGTCGTTAAAGCTCGTTAAAGCCTTACGCCAACACCTGCCTGGATACTGGCCCTATAAATTACCCCTAATTAAAAAAGATGGATTGGGCAGTTAAACGCTATAGGGACGACCCTCCATACAGATAGCCAGAGCATTGGTGTGGTGGTGGTGGTGGGGGGGGGGGGGGGGGTGGTTGTGGTGGGGGGTAGGGATGGTTGTGGTGGGGGGTAGGGATGGTTGTGGTGGGGGGTAGGGGTGGTTGTGGTGGGGGTAGTGGTGTTTGTGGTGGTGGGGGTAGGGGTGGTTGTGGTGGAGGTCTGTGGTGGTTGCGGTGGTGGGGTAGGGATGGTTGTGGTGGGGGGTAGGGGCGGTTGTGGTGGTGATGGGGTTAGTGTTTATTTTTTGTTGTTGTAATTATTTAATTTCAATTAATCAATTCAGTGTTGTATTATTCAAATTAAATTACTATTATTTATTTAATTATTTAATACAATTAAATTATTATTATTTAAACTCGAACATTTGGTCAATTAAACTGATCAAAAGTAATTAAAAAAATTACTTAGCTTCGAAGGACCAGGTGGCTCCTTGCTCCACCTTCCGTGTGGGTGTGGAGCCGTCCACCTGGCTCCTGCCTCCACCTTGGGTCTGGGTGTGGAGCCGTCCACCTGGCTCCTGCCTCCACCTTGGGTCTGGGTGTGGAGCCGTCCACCTGGCTCCTGCCTCCACCTTGGGTCTGGGTGTGGAGCCGTCCACCTGGCTCCTTGCTCCACCTTGGGTCTGGGTGTGGAGCCGTCATCCTGGCTCATTGCTCCACCTTGGGTCTGGGTGTGGAGCCGACCACCTGGCTCCTTGCTCCACCTTGGGTCTGGGTGTGGAGCCGTCCACCTGGCTCCTGCCTCCACCTTGGGTCTGGGTGTGGAGCCGTCCACCTGGCTCCCTCGCTTCACCTTGGGTCTGGGTGTGGAGCCGTCCACCTGGCTCCTGCCTCCACCTTGGGTCTGGGTGTGGAGCCGTCCACCTGGCTCCTGCCTCCACCTTGGGTCTGGGTGTGGAGCCGTCCACCTGGCTCCCTCGCTTCACCTTGGGTCTGGGTGTGGAGCCGTCCACCTGGCTCCTGCCTCCACCTTGGGTCTGGGTGTGGAGCCGTCCACCTGGCTCCCTCGCTTCACCTTGGGTCTGGGTGTGGAGCCGTCCACCTGGCTCCTTGCTCCACCTTGGGTCTGGGTGTGGAGCCGTCCACCTGGCTCCTTGCTCCACCTTGGGTCTGGGTGTGGAGCCGTCCACCTGGCTCCCTCGCTTCACCTTGGGTCTGGGTGTGGAGCCGTCCACCTGGCTCCTGCCTCCACCTTGGGTCTGGGTGTGGAGCCGTCCACCTGGCTCCCTCGCTTCACCTTGGGTCTGGGTGTGGAGCCGTCCACCTGGCTCCTTGCTCCACCTTGGGTCTGGGTGTGGAGCCGTCCACCTGGCTCCTTGCTCCACCTTGGGTCTGGGTGTGGAGCCGTCCACCTGGCTCCTTGCTCCACCTTGGGTCTGGGTGTGGAGCCGTCCACCTGGCTCCTGCCTCCACCTTGGGTCTGGGTGTGGAGCCGTCCACCTGGCTCCTGCCTCCACCAGCCACGTCATGTACCATAGGATCTGAACAGCTTCCAAACCCCCATCCAATCGGACCTCATCTCACGTCCAGGAAGCCCAACGGTAAATAAAACGCCATCAAACAGGGAGAGCAATCATTGCGAGCAGTTCTCTAGCACTGTTGATCATCGCGTCTTCCGACTTAATCACCACTGCAAGATTAGCAATCTTAGAAATGCAAAAGGTTTTCTCAGGAACGCTTCCTCGAAGCTCTTTTGTTTTTTTGTGCTCTACAAACAGACGAAGACTAAGAAACTTGTTTGTTAAAACAAACACAAATAGCTGGCTTATTGCAGGTGTATTCATTTACAAGTTGCACAAACGGAAGTGTTGACGCGACTTACGCAACTGAAGCTATAATTACCTTTGCAATGAATGTCAGAAATTATAATTTATTGACGAAAACCTTTATAACAAAATAAATAAAATTCTAATTTTTATGTAGACCCAGACCAATTATAATAATAATAATAATAATAATAATAATAATAATATTTGTTGTATTTGGATTTTTATAATTGAAAATTATATTTACTTGTGGTTGGCGAGGCGATCACTCAAAGGTTTGAACACCAAGAGGGGAACATTACTGCTCAGAATCAAGAGGGCTGCACTCTGCTGGTCTCTTGATTCGTTGCAAGACTATTCCAGTGTGTGTATGTGTAGCCTGCTGATAGACAGTAATGTGTGTGTGTGTGTGTGTGTGTGTGTGTGTGTGTGTGTGTGTGTGTGTGTGTGTGTGTGTGTGTGTGTGTGTGTATGTGTGTGTGTGTGTGTGTGTGTGTGTGAGGGGATACTATCTCCCTCATGTACTCCTACAGCCTCACCGGCATCCCACCTACACATAACTTTGATCACTATTCAAAGCCTCCCGTCCGATACATGTCCGTAACACGCGTCAAACTCACCCAGGGGTGCCAACATAAAAAAAAGAAAATGACCATCACTGTTTCGTCCTGAAAAAAATAACCAAATGAAAGCAAAAATCACACAACTATTTTAGCCTTTTATTTTGCTTAGCGTATATATATGTTTACCCCTTTACCAGTTGACGGTAGAATTAGCATACACGATATATTTGAGTAAATAAGATTAGTCTCCCCCCCAAAAGAAAATATAAACATAAAATGAGCCATTATGGACCCGAGGTTGGCATCACTGATCACTATGCGCATCTCGCACGTCAGATGTTCTTCTCCATTGTTTATAGACTACCAATATCTGAGTGGCGGGTGTTCTATATTCCGCATTTTGCTGATCTTAATAGAGGGGGGGAAAAGAATCTATTTTTTTAGCTGGTTGAGATAGACAGTAAGGCAGAGAGAGAATATTTATCTTAGAAATCAAGCTGATAAGTTTTTTTTTTAGATGCCATGACGAATATTTAATTAAATTCCGTAAGAAGTGATTAGCAAAATAGCTCTGTTATCCTATCTCTCTCTCTCCCTCCTCCCTCTCTCCTTGACTATCTTCTTTCTTCCGTCTCCATCTTCTTCTCTCTCTCTCTCCCCTTCTACCCCTCCCCCTCTTTCTCTCTCCCCCTCTTGCCCCCTCCTCTCTCTCTCTCTCTCTCTCTCTCTCTCTCTCTCTCTCTCTCTCTCTCTCTCTCTCTCTCTCTCTCTCTCTCTCTCTCTCTCTCTCTCTCTCTCTCTCCCCCCCCCCTTTTGCCCCCTCCTCCTCTCTCTCTCACTCTCTCTCTCTCTCTGTCCATTTTCTGGTAAACCAAGAAAATATAAATAATCCTCAAAACTCTACGGAAAACACTTCCATATGATTTCATTGCAGACTTCGTGAAAATCGCAGAGGGGAGGTGGGAGGTGGGAGGGTGGGGGGCGCACAGAGCTGTAGCTGCCGATATTTATGAAGCAAGGCACTTGGGCCGACCCCGACTGGTCTATGCCACTACCATGCCCCTCATGTTTCATATTGCAAAGTTGGGTGAGGCTACCCATAAAGGTCTGGCCTCCAACCTCGGACACACAGACATACAGACAGACATTGTAATATATATATATATATATATATATATATATATATATAATCACAGACTGACCAGTGTGTGTAGGGTATTTTCTCCAAGGCGAAGGAAAGCAGTTAGTAGCTGTGTGTTGCCGCGAGAGGGAAGGCTCGGACCGTAGAAATGCCAGTGTTAAAACTGCCAGGTGGAGACTGGCTTCTATTCTCGCACAGACAAAAATATACTAAATCGAGATGAGATGCAGCCGACGGGAGTGGAAAAACACGCCAGTAAGCCTCTTAGGACCCACACTTGGACGTTAGTCTCTCCATTACTGTGTAAACTTGTAAACTTAAAACAAGTTTTGGCTGCCAGTGGTGGTGGTGGGGTAAGCCAGGCTCCTACGGAGGGGCGAGCCTGGTCAACGCTATCTTGAGGTCATCTTGAGATGATTTCGGGGCTTTTGTATCCACGCGGCCCGGTGCTCGACCAGACCTCCACCCCCAGGAAGCAGCCCGTGACAGCTGACTAACACCCAGATACCTATTTTACTGCTAGGTAACAGGGGCATAGGGTGAAAGAAACTCTGCCCATTGTTTCTCGCCGGCGCCTGGGATTGAACCCATAACTTCCATAACAGTATTTTATTCAATAAATCTGCAAAGGCCTTTTGGCCCACGCGAGGCTACTTCTGTTGATAAACAAAGCAGTATCTCTTAAGCAGTAAATAGGTACCTGGGAGTTAGTCAGCTGTCACGGGCTACTTCCTGGGGGTGGAGGCCTGGTCAAGGATCGGGCCGCGGGGACACTAAAGCCCCGAAATCATCTCAAGATAACCTCAAGATATACAAACGTTCTCTGGGGGAGTATTTGATACCTACGTGAGATCTTACGTGGAGTTTGAATCGTTGAATTCCATTGGGAGTAGCTCTTACTCTGTCTGTTGTTCCTGCGTCATCCTCGGGGTTCACACTATTTACAAAGTTGAGGGCTCTCCAACACCCTTAGGGCACCGTAGGTACTGTGCCACTCTTCACAGTACTGGCCAGGAAACTGAGACTCATAACTTCTTGTGACCTGAAGATGCTTCCATTCTCAATCTCACAATATTATGCGTCCAACGACGATTCTCAAAGCCAACATCTTCACACTTGTGGAGAGAGGAACCAAAGGAGACATGATTCAGACGTACAGGATACTAACAACTATTTGATCCATATAAGAAGGAGAAGAAGGTGTGACAGGCAGATGAGCCACAGAGTAGTGAGTATTTGATGGGTATCCTTCGAATAGATGAATAAATAAAATGAACAATGAATAAAATGAAAATGAACAATGAACAATGTAGAGAATATTGAGGTGAAACCAACACATATACGGCAAGATCATGAACGGAACGGAACTATCTGGAGAAAGCGCCAAGCCATTACGACTATACAGCACTTTCAAGGGGTCAGGATAAGGATATTGGATGGGACGGCGGAAAGGAATGGTGCCCAACCACTTGGACGGTCGAGGATTGAACGCCGACCTGCATGAAGCGAGAGACCGTCGCTCTACCGTCCAGCCCAAGTGGTTGGGTGATAAAATCATGAGTAGAGTTGCAATAGAGATGATATTAACGCTGTTAATGGGATATTTTGTCCCATAGTGCACATTATCGAGGAATATAGCACTAAGAAAGTTAAATAACCTTAAAATTCCCTTTCCGCAGAATCTCCGAGACTGTGTGAGGAATATCGGAGGAGAGAGTGATCTCGAGTGTGACTTGTGACCTCCCACTCCAGGGGTATAATGCTTTATCAAACACCAATTTAAATTTAGGCTGTGAACACTCGATAAAAGGGTCACTTGGGCGTGAATTATTGGCAAAGTGAGAAGGTGTGGGTGGCGGTGGTGGGCGGTGGGTGGCGGAGGTGGGTGGAGGTGGGCGGAGGTGAGCTGAGGTGGGCGGCTGAAAGCCTGAAAGTTCACCTGAATGACAAGTTTATTCTCACAGTATAGCCGTGTCCGCTTTATATATATATGACCCGGACATGGCGCTTGAAACGCTAGTGAATACCTCACAAACGGTCCGGCAAGGAGGATTACAAGACCGATGGACCGCTTTGACCCGGTGGTATTACCCCTCATCCACGACGCCGGGTCGCTTCTCTGCAGGTTTGGTGTTCGATCCCCCGATGGTTGAATCGTTTAGACCTCAGGGTGTACAGACATACCGTATTGTCGCCTGCCTCCGTGTAGGCTCGAGACTCACAGTCATCGAGATCCCCCAACCTCTCAACTCTCACCCGGAACGAAGCCGAGAATCTGCGAGATCGAACAGATCAGAAAAAGGCGGGAGAGTATACTAGACCGAGTGACCACGGAGTCACGCTCCCACAACACGAGTGCTAGACTAGGTAGGATGCACACTACCTGACCTGATATTATAACAATACTTCATCCTCCCTACTTCCCTACTTCCTTAGCTCCCCTACTCCCTGCCTCTCAGCCCAGCACTCACCACAACCGCCTACTCACAGCAGGTTCGCATCCCAAGTCACTTCAACGCCATCATCTTCCCCTCTCCACCCCAACCTTGCTGAGAAAAGTACATTTTGTTTTTCTGTGGATATTGGATGGGGTGGGGGAGGGGGGGATCGGCTTCCCTCTGGACGTTCAGGCTTTTGGAAGCCTCTAACACCGATACACACTTTACTGTAGATGTCCAGCCTTTGTGAGGGGTATAAGGCATGTCAGAGGTGTTCTCCCTCACTTCGACATCTCTCTCTCTCTCTCTCTCTCTCTCTCTCTCTCTCTCTCTCTCTCTCTCTCTCTCTCTCTCTCTCTCTCTCTCTCTCTCTCTCTCTCTCTCTCTCTCTCTCTCTCTCTCTCTCTCTCTCTCTCTGTGTCTCTCTCTCTCTCTCTCTCTGTCTCTGTCTCTCTCTCTCTCTCTCTCTGTGTCTCTCTCTCTCTCTCTCTCTGTCTCTCTCTCTCTCTCTCTCTCTCTCTCTCTCTCTCTCTCTCTCTCTCTCTCTCTCTCTCTCTCTCTCTCTCTCTCTCTCTCTCTCTCTCTCTCTGTCTCTCTCTCTCTCTCTCTCTCTCTCTCTCTCTCTCTCTCTCTCTCTCTCTCTCTCTCTCTCTCTCTCTCTCTCTCTCTCTCTCTCTCTGTGTCTCTCTCTCTGTCTCTCTCTGTCTCTCTCTCTCTCTCTCTCTCTCTCTCTCTCTCTCTCTCTCTCTCTCTCTCTCTCTCTCTCTCTCTCTCTCTCTCTCTCTCTCTCTGTGTCTCTCTCTCTGTGTCTCTCTCTCTGTGTCTCTCTCTCTCTCTCTCTCTCTCTCTCTCTCTCTCTCTCTCTCTCTCTCTCTCTCTCTCTCTCTCTCTGTCTCTCTCTCTCTCTCTCTCTCTCTCTCTCTCTCTCTCTCTCTCTCTCTCTCTCTCTCTCTCTCTCTCTCTCTGTCTCTGTCTCTGTCTCTGTCTCTCTCTCTCTCTCTCTGTCTCTCTCTCTCTCTCTCTCTCTCTCTCTCTCTCTCTCTCTCTCTCTCTCTCTCTCTCTCTCTCTCTCTCTGTCTCTCTCTCTCTCTCTCTCTCTCTCTCTCTCTCTCTCTCTCTCTCTCTCTCTCTCTCTCTCTCTCTCTCTCTCTCTCTCTCTCTCTCTCTCTCTCTCTCCCTCTCTCTCTCTCTCTCTCTCTCTCTCTCTCTCTCTCTCTCTCTCTCTCTCTCTCTCTCTCTCTCTCTCTCTCTCTCTCTCTCTCTCGTGTGAGCGTTGACACTATCCTTGGCATGGTCAAGTGTCAAGTGCATGTCCATCATACTCTACTCATATTCAAGCATTGTCAAAGTCACTCTGATATCATCATCAAGTTCCTTACCCCTGGAGGGTGCAGGCGAGGACCGTCAAACATTACCGGTCACTCCCCATGAGGGGAAACAAAACACCATTATCGCCCACACAATAAACATCATGGGGGCTGGAGGCCAGAAGGTCCCCATGAACATAAAGATCCTACAGGATGTGTCTGTCCGTCTCCTGATGGTATTTTTGGCTGAACCATTCAGGCGAGAGGGGGGAAGAGACCCACATAATCCTGAATTGTAGTGAGTCGGTATTTTAATGGGACTGTCTCTTTCTCTATCCACTTCACCCCTGACTATACATTCTCCCTCTTCCCCTATCCACCTTGGAGAGCGTGATGGCTAGCTCCGTGTCCCCCCCTTACCCCCCATGGCACTAAGCTGGAACAACAGCTTATAAATGCGAAAAAACTATTCATTATTAGCAAAGTTGATGGTACTTGACACCGCCTAGGCTCCTCCTCTTGTGTACATGGGGGGAGGAACTAGGTGGCGCTGCTGCTGCTGGTGGGGGAGATAGGAACTAGAGGTGCCGGTGGATGCTGTAGATCATGGGATAGAGGGATGATGAGAGCACCGCATTTTCTATCACACTCCAACATTCCTCTCCCCTATCCTATCCCAAATCCTTATCCCGATCCCGTTTGAGTTCTATATAGTCGTAATGGCTTGGCGCTTTCCCCTTCCCTCTTGTCGGATAGACGCTGTTGTTGTAAACTCTTAAGAACAAGAAGACAAAGAGTTCTTGCAACTCTCAAGAACAGCCTAGTACATCTGTTCAGACCAAGTGTGTGTGTGTGTGTGTGTGTGTGTGTGTGTGTGTGTGTGTGTGTGTGTGTGTGTGTGTGTGTGTGTGTGTGTGTGTGTGTGTGTGTGTGTGGGAGAGTCAAGCACTCCGTTACGAGGGCCCAGGAGCTATATTTCAACCTCTAGACGTCTAGTAGTAACTGCTAGTTCCGTCCAACGAGGTTGTTTAACAAGTACTAATATGATTAATAATTCTTGTGACATTGAAAGTCGGATCATTTTACGAATATTCTTATATTTTCTTCGTCCACGAACAAGAATCGTATATATATTACCGTTGCTTGTTTGTGCGTGTGTACGTGCGTGCTTGAGTGAGTGGGTGTGTGCCTGTTTGAGTGAGTGGGTGTGTGCGTGTCTGTTTGAGTGAGTGGCTGTGTGCGTGCCTGTTTGAGTGGGTGGCTGTGTGCGTGCCTGTTTGAGTGAGTGGGTGTGTGCGTGTCTGTTTGAGTGGCTGTGTGGTGCCTGTTTGAGTGAGTGGTTGTGTGCGTACCTGTTTGAGTGAGTGGCTGTGTGCGTACCTGTTTGAGTGAGTGGGTGTGTGCGTGCCTGTTTGAGTGGCTGTGTGGTGCCTGTTTGAGTGAGTGGTTGTGTGCGTACCTGTTTGAGTGAGTGGCTGTGTGCGTACCTGTTTGAGTGAGTGGGTGTGTGCGTGTCTGTTCGAGTGAGTGGCTGTGTGCGTGTCTGTTCGAGTGAGTGGCTGTGTGCGTGCCTGTTTGAGTGAGTAACTGTGTGCGTGCCTGTTCGAGTGAGTAACTGTGTGCGTGCCTGTTTGAGTGACTGTCGTGTATGCGTGCATATACCCCTTTCTGTGTAAGATTTCCATGTGTGTATGTGCGTGTACATATACGTATACGCTTGTACATATATGTGTATGCGAGTGTACGTTTGAGGTGCATCTACACATACCTGCATGTATGAATACTCGCTGGAATGTGGCATATTGCAATAAAGAGGGTTTGACGTTGCCTCCTGATCCCTTCTCACAAAACAAAAGGTGTTTCGATTCACGGAGCGTCTATAGCAAGCACCCAAGCCCCAAGGCGGACAAGCTGACCTCTAATCGGCCTAACAGATGGAATTAGACCCAAAGACGAACTGCTGAACATAAATGGACCACTGCTGGTGGTTCATTTCTGGTTCAGACGAGAGTCTGTACTCCTGGAACGCCTCCGCTAATTCAGGAACGCCTCCTTAAGACAGAAAGACACTGGTATGGGTATATGCCTTATTCACAAGACACCTTTGGGGGATTCAATGTACAGAGCAGAGTCTGTAGATGAGCAGATGGTGGTGTTATAGGTGGGGGTGAAGTGTGTGTGTGTGTGTGTGTGTGTGTGTGTGTGTGTGTGTGTGTGTGTGTGTGTGTGTGGGAGAGGACTGGAAGCGTTACGAAACTTTGGTGAAGATATTAACATATGGGATTAATTAGAGAGAGAGAGAGAGAGAGAGAGAGAGAGAGAGAGAGAGAGAGAGAGAGAGAGAGAGAGAGAGAGGTGTGAGGGGAAGGTAGGGAGAAACAGCATCCTGACATATACTACAAAGATATAATTGAAAATCTGATAATAAAACAAGCAAGTCATTTTAAAAGTTTACCTCTAAATATGGCACTCTTCCTCCCAAGGTAATCATCTAGTTGTATTCTCCTAGTTGTGCTGGCGGAGGTTGAGCTCTGGCTCTTTCGGCCCGCCTCTCAACTGTAAATCAATCAAATTTTTTGTTCGCGCACACACACACACACACACACACACTCCTTGGAAGCAGCCCGTAACAGCTGTCTAACTCCCAGGTATCTATTTACTGCTAGGTAACAGGGGCAGCAGAGTGAAAGAAACTCTGCTCATTTGTTTCCGCCATCGCCGGGTATCGATTCCCGATCCTTAGATCTATGCATCCAGGGCGCTGTCTGCTCAACCACCAGGCGCCCGAATTCTGTGTGTGTGTGTGTGTGTGTGTGTGTGTGTGTGTGTGTGTGTGTGTGTGTGTGTGTGTGTGTGTGTGTGTGTGTGTGTGTGTGTGTGATGTTTCTTATGTTTACCGCCTTGAACACATATTTTGGTAGTGGCACGTGTCCGGGGCATTGGACACACATATTGAATGTGTATTTTGTCCATGTGATTTTAACATTTAGACTGTATCCTTTGTTCGTATTTGTTGGCCATGTATACGGGCTGTATCCGCTGTATGAGACATGTATCTTGGTTGTGTGTATATGCCTGTGTTGCCTTCCGCTGAAGCTGTATCTTATCTGTATCATGGGGGTTTAATTTCAGCAGATATAGACGTCCTTGGGGCAGCTTGAGAATTGAGTGATTGTGTTATCGAGTTTGCATATTCCAGTGTGGAGATGCAATGTGTGTGTGTGTGTTCTCACCTAGTTGTGATTGCGGGGGTTGAGCTTTGGCTCTTTGGTCCCGCCACTCAACCGTCAATCAACAGGTGTACAGGTTCCTGAGCCTACTGGGCTCTATCATATCTACACTTGAAACTGTGTATGGAGTCAGCCTCCACCACATTACTTCCTAATGCATTCGATTTGTCAACCACCCTGACGCTAAAAAAGTTCTTTCTAATATCTCTGTGGCTCGTGTGTGTGTGTGTGTGTGTGTGTGTGTGTGTGTGTGTGTACTCACCTAGTTGTGTTTGCGGGGGTTGAGCTCTGGCTCTTTGGTCCCGCCTCTCAACCGTCAATCAACAGGTGTACAGATTCATGAGCCTACTGGGCTCTGTCATATCTACACTTGAAACTGTGTATGGAGTCAGCCTCCACCACATCACTTCCTAATGCATTCCATTTGTCAACCACTCTGACCCCAACCACTCTGTGTGTGTGTGTGTGTGTACTCACCTATATGTACTCACCTATATGTGCTTGCAGGATCGAGCATTGACTCTTGGATCCCGCCTTTCTAGCTATCGGTTGTTTACAGCAATGACTCCTGTCCCATTTCCCTATCATACCTAGTTTTAAAAGTATGAATAGTATTTGCTTCCACAACCTGTTCCCCAAGTGCATTCCATTTTTCTACTACTCTCACGCTAAAAGAAAACTTCCTAACATCTCTGTGACTCATCTGAGTTTCCAGTTTCCACCCATGTCCCCTCGTTCTGTTATTATTACGTGTGAACATTTCATCTATTTCCACTTTGTCAATTCCCCTGAGTATTTTATATGTCCCTATCATATCTCCTCTCTCCCTTCTTTTCTCTAGTGTCGTAAGGTTCAGTTCCTTCAGCCGCTCTTCATATCCCATCCCTCGTAGCTCTGGGACAAGCCTCGTCGCAAACCTCTGAACCTTCTCCAGTTTCTTTATGTGTTTCTTCAGGTGGGGGCTCCATGATGGCGCGGCATACTCTAAGACGGGTCTCACGTAGGCAGTGTAAAGCGCCCTAAAAGCTTCCTCATTTAGGTTTCTGAATGAAGTTCTAATTTTCGCCAGTGTAGAGTACGCTGCTGTCGTTATCCTATTAATATGTGCCTCAGGAGTTAGATTAGGTGTCACATCCACTCCCAGGTCTCTTTCTCGAATCGTTACAGGTAGGCTGTTCCCCTTCATTGTGTACTGTCCCTTTGGTCTCCTGTCACCTGATCCCATTTCCATAACTTTACATTTACTGGTGTTAAACTCCAGTAGCCATTTCCCTGACCATCTCTGCAGCCTGTTAGTGTGTGTGTGTGTGTGTGTGTGTGTGTGTGTGTGTGTGTGTGTGTGTGTGTGTGTGTGTGTGTGTGTGTGTGTGTGTGTGTGTGTGTGTGTGTCTGTGTGTCTGTGTGTCTGTGTGTCTGTGTCTTCAGGAACGGAACCATTAGCATCCTAACTACTCGCCACATAAGAAACAAACAAAACAAGCAGACGGTAGCTACAAGGTTGTTTGGACAGCCTGAGTGACAGATGAGGACGGAGACGCCAGACAGCCAAATCCCTCTCCTCCTCTGGGGGGGTTTAAGGGATAAGAATCTGTCATCATAATATACTTTAACCCACACACTCCCTCTACCCTTCTCCAGACCTGCCACCTTGAGACTCGCAGACGTCTAACTGAGCGCCTCAATGTTGTTGCTGTTATAGATTCAGCTACTGGGAACACAATGTTCCAAGTAGCACGGGCTATGGTGAGCCCGTAGTGGACTTACCTAGGCACAGGAGCGCGGCAGTAACTCGAGCGCCTCAAGAAATCTTTGGTTTGTTAGTATTGCATCTGTGGCCTTGGGCGTCGAAGTGAGGCGAGCGGTGGACAGCGAAGTGGGTCGACCATGTCTGTGATAGCAGGTCTCTTACTTGATATGTCTTGGTTGGTTATCTTGATAGATTGGGAAATATTTAGGCACACATGGATCAAGGTTATCGTTTTGAAATGTTAGAATGATATACATACACGCACGGAGGCATGTGTACACACACACACACACACACACACACACACACACACACACACACACACACACACACACACACACACACACACACACACACACACACATACGAGGTAGGACCAGAGTACGTGGATGGAAGCTGGAGACACATGAGCGGAATGAGGCTGTGACACATATGAGATGAATGAGGCGGGGATACATCTGAGCCGGGGACACATGAGCCGGAGACACATCGGACACACCTCCTCCCCGTAAGACACATAAGCAAGACGACCCAGGAACAAAAATAGATCGCTGAGGCGACTTAAACAACCTAAACAAATGTATTCTTCGAGAATTACGAACGCCAGTCATTGCCCTAATTAACCAGGTGCTTGAAGGCGGAGCTTAGGAGATAACATCCAACCTCATCACTACAGCAATAGATCATTCCATCTAGACGAGTGCTATACACGTGACCAATCCCTCTCCGCTCATACATCTATACACATCAGACAAACACTTTCAACCTCGAACTATACACATTATTGAAGCGCCCTCCGCACCCATATTCTATGCACGGGTATAAACATTAGTTATAAATAATGTCTCGCGTCACAGAGTACATCAAGGTTGGAGTATCACTTGCACTCAGACCACAGGGGTGACCTCCACCCGCACTCTAAGGTCATCAGAAGGTTATGTTAACGTATAAACATGAATGAGACCTGTAACTTTCGATGGGAGAGAGAGAGAGAGAGAGAGAGAGAGAGAGAGAGAGAGAGAGAGAGAGAGAGAGAGAGAGTGAGAGAGAGAGAGAGAGAGAGAGAGAGAGAGAGAGAGAGAGAGAGAGAGAGAGAGAGAGAGAGAGAGAGAGAGAGAGAGAGAGACAGAGAGAGAGAGAGAGAGAGAGAGTGTGTGTGTTTGTGTGTGTGTGTGTGTGTGTGTGTGTGTGTGTGTGTGTGTGTGTGTGTGTGTGTGTGTGTGAGTGTCATTTAAGAAAGTGCTCCAAGCAATAAGCATCAACACAGTCAAGTAACTGCAAGTAACGCTGCTAAGATAGATCTACCAGCCAAATCTGCCACTTAAAACTAAATCAAGTGTTCGTATGCCACCACGAGAGCAACTTACCCCCGCGGGGTAACCATGGTTCTGCAAGAGGTTAGCGAGGTGTTGCAGATCACTTTAACAGGTGAGTTGTTGTTGTTGTTAAACATTCGCTACCTGGAACTAAAAGCTCCAAGTAGCACGGGCTATGGTGAGCCCGTAGAACAGGTGAGGCAGGTAAATTCACGTAGCATCAGCAGGAAGGCGGCAGGGAGGCGGGAGAGGCCTGACGGGCTGACAATCAGAAGGGGGGAATGACACTTTGGGAATCAGTAATTTAATGGTCATTACCTGTTGACGGGTCGTGTGGGCGGTGACGTGGGCGGTGACAGTGGTGGGAGGTGGTGACGGTGACATGTATAGTGACGTTGATATGAGCCGGTGATGGTGACGGTGATTTGAGCGGTGATGGTGGTGACGGTGGTGCTACGAAATGGAATGGTTGGATGGGGGAGGACTGAGGTAAGGTGAGAAAGGAGAAATGAGGGATGGTTGAAAGAGGAAATGAGAGAGACTTGCACACAAACAGATCAACGTGAAGGCTGAACGGTATATACCGATGTTAACATTGACATTTTCGTCCTTATGAGTATATGTACTCATAAGAATATTTGCAATTGCTTTTTCACCCCAAAATCGACGCGATTTGATATTTTTTTTAATTAATACATGAGGTACATCTGCATTAGTGCAGCTACCCTACACTATATGAAGTGGAGTACAGTGTGTCAAAAAGGCTAACTAGGTGATGCTAAAAAATCCCCATCACACAGGATGGTTAGTCATACAGAGGCAGGTGATAAGCGGTCTGCAGTGACAGACTCCGGAAGCATTAGCTCCGTTAACTCTACGGGTCTCACGATTCATGTTTCATTACTTCTTTTGTTAGTGAAAGACTAGTGTCGAGTACTGTATTCCTTACTATGTATAAACTATAGTGTTGAGTGTTTATTTCTGAACTGTGTGTACTACTCCTGTACTCTGTGTACTCTCCTGTACTACGTGTACTTCTATGCACGTCCCTGCACGTAGTGGTCTTCCCCCTATACTCCCATGTATTCCGCGGTGTACCCTGTTCACGTGCTGGTTTTTCCCTGGTTGGGGTCCTTGGATGCTATATTTTTGGACTTTAACGACATGACAGTCAAGAAGGCCAGGCTTGATCCTGTGTTACCTCACTAAGATCATGAAGAGTTTTACACTCACACTCACACACACACACACACACACACACACACACACACACACACACACACACACACACACACACACACACACACACACACACACACACACACACACACTAACACTCACACTCACACTCTCACACACACACACACACACACACACACACACACACACTGTGGCTCAGTGGTCAGCGCTGTCGGCTCACAACCGGCACGTCCTAGGTTCGAATCCTGGGCAGGGCAAGACAGCTAGGTGCGTCTCCTTGCACCCGTTGCCTCTGTTCACCTAGCAGTAATTAGGAACTTGGTTGTTAGTCGACTGTTGTGGGTCGCTTTCTGAGGAATGGTCAAATACTGTTCATATTCGAGAGAACTTCGAATTTCCCACAAAACATGTATTAGGTGAGCACACACACACACACACACACACACACACACACACACACACACACACACACACACACACACACACACACACACACACACACACACACACACACGGCTAGTAAGGCCTTACAGCCGTGGAAATGTCTTTAATATTCCCGTCATTCAAATGACCTTGTTCAGTGCGCACCTTAACTTCAGGTAATGACAAAAAAAGGTCCTAATAAACAGGCAACTACAGTAATTGGGACCCTCGAAGGTAAACTAGTTGAGACATCAGAGGAATAAGTCACCAATGAATTTTGTTTCGAGAAAAGGCTTTAGCAAAGTTACATTCTCCCTTTCCACAAATAATGTTGCAAATAGGCTTCTTGAATGACTGGAGATCAAAGAATTTTGGCGAGGAAAATTACGACATGGTCTATCAGCCTCTAGAGGGTTATTAAGGCCTATTAACCCCCTAGATGGTCATTTGACCATCCACCAAGTATTCTTATGTTAATCCTGAATGTAGTCTAGGGGGGACTAAACCAAACTATCAGTGTATATACATTGAGAAGTTATTTCGCCTAATAATTTTCGCAATCTTTTTATTCGCCTAATAGAAAATGAACCTCATCACCGCCTCAAAGGTATGGATAACTTCGGTAAAAAAAATTATTATCTTCATCACTCATCAATCTCGCCTCAACATCCTACTGATCCATTTGACTGGAGGAATTGTCATCCTCGTCAGTATGTCTAATATAAATACGCCAAATATTGGCTAATTTATCAACTACAAGCAGTATACACGAAGATGCAATGGTACTGAAAGTTTTAATAAGAGACAAGAAACATTATATACTGATCTTAAATTTGTATACTGAAATTATATGTTGATCTTAAATTTGTATACTGAAATTATATACTAGTCTTAAAATTTAACATTTGTTTGTGTTATAAGTGATATTTAAGAGTTATATTAATATAAGGTGTAGGCAAACAGTATGCTAAATTAAGAAAACAGTCCACTACGGGCTCACCATAGCCCGTGCTACTTAGAACTTTTTGTTCCAAGGTGCGAATCTTAAACAACAACAAGAAGTAGATAAGTTAATTTATCATACTCTAGTATGTGGCTTTTTACTGTTGAGAGAAAAATCGTTGTGTATTTGTATTTGGTGATTAAGAGAAATATGTCCAGTTGTATGCTCTCTTGAATGATTTAAATAGTCACTAACCATAATAACGAGACTATAAAACAGGTGATTGAGCTACCTCGTATGGGCCAATAGGCCTTTGATCTACAAGTTCCCTTAATTCTTACGTTCTAACGAGCATTATCTCCCCCGTCTTGTGCTTCAGGTCCGTACATGCGTAGTCCTGATGCTGACGGCGATGGTTCTGGCGTCCTGTGTGACGGGCCAGCTTAACTTTTCTCCAGGTTGGGGTAAGCGTGCCGGAGGGGTGGCGGTGGGCGGCGGCGGTGGCGTCTCTGATCCAGCCGCACTTCATTCCGCTTCCCAAGCCGCCCTTGCCGCAGTCTCCCCCAACGCCGCCGGCGACAACTGCGGGACGATCCCTGTGTCCGCCGTCATGCATATCTACAGGCTCATCAGGGTGAGGGGTGGAGTGGTACTTCTGTCCCATTTGTCTCCATTATTACTGTTCAAACTTATCATTTATTACCTTCATTGAAAAAAATCCATTACTGAATCACTTCCTGTTGCTTGAAATATATATATTCATATTCATTCTTTTTATATTTGTAGTTTTGATATTTGTCATTTTCATGTTCATTTCTATATTTGTAATTTTTTTATATTCATCATGTTTTCATTTTCATAGTCGTTTTTTTCTTATTCATTTTCATATTCGTCATTATATCAGGAACCTTTACCACCAATCCCCGGCTTCGGACCTGCGTTAGTTCTCTCACAAAGTTTCGTTTTTTGTCATGTTCTTTGGCGAGTAAAGGCAACACAGTTAAGCTCACGTTACTGCCACTGGCACCGGCTGAACTAATTTAAAAGGTGACCCATGACACCTCTTAGAATTAATATCAAGATTACACGTGATTTGAGTGTTAAATGCAATATTTATTGCCTCTGAAGATTAAACCATTTTTTATCTTCAATAAAGAATTCTCCGGCCAATTTTGACCTTAATAAAAAATCCTTGGTGCATAGCCGGGGCTACACACTGCACGCAGCCCGTCCTCCAAAGGTCACGAAAATGGTCAATTTAAAGTGTCCTCTCCTAACCTATCAGAGGACCCAAAACAGAAAACGGGATAGTACGTCACTTTCGCGAGCCGCTTCGATTTTCTAGTACAATTTTTTTTTAGCCTTATGTAACGCATACGATCGAAAAGCGACGTTCTTTTGTAGGAGGACAGGTTGCTACACCACCCACGTCCAGTGTCCAGAGGTAGGTGATACCTACACACCTCCCATCGTATCGTTTCCATAACTTTTATCCATGTCACTCTTCGCCATAAACTATGATAAAGTTACCCCTCCATTTATTTTATTTATTTTTTTAACTATAACTCATCTTTTTTTATTCCTTTCCGCTATGGATGACATAACAGTAAAAAATAAGTCTTTTTTATGGAGGTAATTAACCCTTTGTTTCTTAGAGTGCTGTTTATCATGTGTCAAATACTGTCGTCTTTTGTATCAAGCTGTCTTAAGGTTGTTAGCGCTCAGTATTGCTCGCTCAACCTCAAATAAAAGAGTGACCAGTATAGTAGAGTTCGGTACAAGAGGGGCGTCTGTAACATCCTAGCGTTAGGGCTACATTATTCATGTAAATCTGCGAGAAGAACGACGTAACCAGGGCCGCCAGGAAGAGCTTAATGCAGCGTGACGCAGGACCTCTGATGGGCGCGACAATGTCTACGTCACTCACGCCCGTCACTCATGCGCGTCACTCACGTGCGTCACTCATACGCGTCACTCACTCAGTCCTCGCCTGGTGATTTTTCTCTCTTCGGAAGAACAAAAGAGCATCGCGAGCGTAATTTTTGTCTAACTTTCATTATGGACTTCCTTAACTCCGCCTTTAGGTAAATTTACTACACACACGCGGTCAGTCACAGCTAAACTTGAGAGCATATATTATGACAGTATAACATTACTTTAACATCCATAAACCGAAGGTGGTGTCTGCCATGCCCTCCACCATACACAGTGGACAGGTCACCATACCCACACCGTGTCACCGGCTGCCTCCTCCCTACACGACACTACCCTACTGTGATCCTCCTTCATCGCCAGTTGACAGTACCAATACCCTGCTCACTCTTGCAACCTTCATTGTTAATACCCATCCCGTTCCCCAGCCAAATTATCATTCTTCTTATCTCCCGTTCTCCTCACCTGTAAGGGACGGAGAAGACACCAAGTCCCCTTTAGCCTCTAAATTTCCTTACTCCCTGAATCCAAATACCCAAATGATTGGTGAATACCTTAAACAGATGTATAATACCCATTGACTTGTTTCTACACCTTACAGGCGGAGGCGGCGCGACTTGTCCAGTGCCAAGAGGAGGAGTATATGGGATAATAGCCTCTACTAGCACCAATCCCCAATCTTAGCTACCCACTGTGATTGTCGTAATGTTTAACGGGTGAATCTCGGCCTCTCTCCGTTACGCTCAGAGATGCTCGCTGTCTTCTGGGTCATCTCCTCCCGCTCCTCTACCTGCTCCTGGGCCGTGGTGGACTCTGATCTGTGTCGCAGGATATGAAGACGTATATTTTTCTCATCTTTCTGGAACTCGCAGGCTGGAATATCTGGATTAGAAATGTTGCATTTGATTAAAATAGTCCACGCGGCCATATGGTTTCCTTGCCCCCCCCCCCCTACCTAGTCTGTTGTGTGGTGGTGCACGAGGTGGTCTCCTGAGCTAGGCTGGCGCACACACCTCCTCCGACCTATATGATAAGAGGTTTTGTCTAATATATGTATAATGTAGCTCTCTCTCTCTCTCTCTCTCTCTCTCTCTCTCTCTCTCTCTCTCTCTCTCTCTCTCTCTCTCTCTCTCTCTCTCTCTCTCTCTCTCTCTCTCTCTCTCTCTCTCTCTCTCTCTCTCTCTCTCTCTCTCTCTCTCTCTCTCTCTCTCTCTCTCTCTCTCTCTCTCTCTCTCTCTCTCTCTCTTTCTATCCAATGTTGAGGTGTACTTGAGACCTTACGCCATTACATTCGTTCACATCCATCATAGTTCCACAACAACACCACCACCTCGCACACCTCCACCGTTCGCCCTCAAGATGACTCCACCTCAACAGACGAACAGCGTCAGACGCAACAGCTTCCATACAACAGATGGCTCTGAGGCGACCTGGAGAGTCTCCCCTTTTAAACTCGTGGTAGCGTACGCATTGCTTTATAACTATAATGAATACACTCAACTGCATAATTAACGCCAGCGTTTTTTTATCCTTCAAATTCTTGTTCCTCAGGTTCAGTGCTTTGCAAATGTTGACTGCAAGCAACGCATCTTTTGGATATGTTCGTCCAAGTAGCGGCCGACCCCATTGATCAGTAGTAGTAGTAGTACTAGGCATCCATCAGTCTCAGGAGACTATGGAGTTGCACTGTGGTTGTCGGTCTGGAGTGGCCTCACCAGGGCGCAAAGCCAGGGTAGGTTGATTCGGGGAAGAAGCTGTTACCCATGCAGCAGGGTAACATTGATCAGTCAAGCTAAAAATATATATATAAAATTGGTGGCGAAATCTTACATATAATTCAATTTAAACCTTAAAAAAAAAAATATATCAATATTATTAAGAAATAGATTATAAAAAAAACATAAAATGCCTCCGATGAGAAGGGACTGACAGCACACACACCTCACGCACTCAATGTCTGCGTTACATTCGCTGTAACTTTTTAGTAGCGTGTGCATTGACAGTTTCAACAAAATACGTTAAGTGGGCATTCGCATCAGGCCATTTAAAACTGTAAAATAAGCTTTGTAAAGTAAAGGCTGCACACGCATTATGGAATGTCCAGTATATTGTCTAGTATGTGTTCTTTTTATAACACAGGCACCAACCAATGAGAGAGTAGTCCATAACATGCCAATAATTCTAGTCACAACTAAATTTAGTTCGATCTAGGCTCGTGGGAATATTATTTTTGAATGTAAATCTTACTGGAAATTAGCACAGCATCGCAGCCTAGCCATGTATGTACCCTCATGAATTCTAGTCACAGTAATTCTTAGCAAAACTTCGGAAACATCAACTTTAAGTTTCCTTCATACGATCTGACACAGCCTAGCCTGGATAACCACAGAGGTTTACGTATTCTTTGCTTAATAATTAAATGAATTTGGTAAGAGTATGGGATAATGGATCAATGATTATACTAGTTGATTATCTCTGCACCCAGCTGTTAATATTCCTGAAATTGACTTGTTAGGCTGCACCCTTTGGTGATATCACAAAGAGATATGTTCCTGATACACCATATACCAATATACCTTATATACCAATAATTTATAACTGGTATATATGTGTCTGTCACAATATTATTCTCACTTAGGAAACCTAATGTTAACCCTGTGATATCTGTCGCTTACACCCGTGACTGACTACGAGAGAAGGGGTACCGAACCTCTGCCGCTTTGGCTCTCATTCCTTCCGACGAAAGAACATGAATGTGTTATCTGCAGTCTTCTTTAGCTCCAAAGAGCATTCTCATTCATTCTACCTTTTGTTGGTAGCTGCTTTTTATCGAGTTGGAATGTCCGTTTCCTTTTATTTAGTCTACAAGACACGATAGTCCACAATGCACGGCATCTGTAATTACCACATTTGGCACACCAAATGGGTCTTGTCCTATTTGAGGGTTGTTGGTCACTTTCCCGCCACTCAACTGGCACCAAGGCGGGAATCAGATTGTTCGTCTGATATACGTGTGATGATATGTGTTTCCAAGGGAGTCAATTGCCCTGTCATTAGAACGGGTCATCTTAGAAGGTCTGCATTTATATCCCCGTACAAAAATTGTCGCCTGTTGAAATAGTCGGTCACTCCTGAACTCATGAGTGAATTCTAAACAAAACGTGTAAACAGTCGGCCCAGGGCGGTGAGGCGAAGGGTCCTCGGCAACTCTCAGGCCAATTGCAGAGCGCTGCTGCTCAAACCCTTTATTCAATCCAGCACACGGGACTCAAGAGCTCAAAGGCTCTTAATGCTATCCTTGTGCTCTCTTCTAAGTATCTTAATAACATAACAATGCCAGCAGGCGCTGTTTGCGTTAAGGATGCGGCGTGGGTCTCAACTTTAATTAGTCAGAGCACTAAGTGCAATTGTCCGCTGTGAGCAGTAGGTGACGCCCGCCATACGTTGTTGTTGTTGTATTAGATTTAGCTACTCAGAACAAAATGTCCATGTAGCACGGGCTATGGTGAGCCCATAATTGAGTTCGGTTATTCGCGATAACTTTGTTACTGTGATATTTGGGTCAAAGTTTTAAATGGAGGTGGGGATTCCTCCTTTTTCCCTGTTTCTTTTTCGCTTCTGTTTTAGTGCACTGGTTTTTAGTCTTGTTTTAATAACATTATCTTGGTGGCGGATGTGGCCGCCATACAATCCTTGGCAGTCTTATGGACGCGTGACTTCCCGGGTCAGTGATTGGTCACACTGCGTCCCGTGACCTGTGAAGGGTCAGGACGGAGTTAGGCGCAATCTTATTTTACAAAAATAATACATTGAAAAAAAATGTTCTAACCTAATAATAAATATGTTACGTATTTTGTTACATTCTCGCTTGAACTAATATATATACTTTGGCAGTCCCACCTTTTAGTTATGAGAATGATTCTTAAAGAAGATAAAATTATGTAACGTTGCACTGTAACATCCTTCAGTGAATGATGAATGTATGTCACACTCCCAGTGAATGATGAATGTGTTGTACACCTCCAGTGAGTGATGAGGCTACACTGAGTGTTCCCAATGTTGACGTTGTTACCTATCGTTCGTTACGGCTCGTGACCCTACAGCAGCCAAACTTTAATTACGTCTAGGGATACGAGACAACTGCTGTTTTCAATAGCGAATCACCAGTATAACCCCTTGATAAGTAATGAGCACAATAATAAATCTTCCTTAGGACTGAAGAATAGATACAAAATCTTATATAAAGATATATTAAATAAATCTCAATAGCAAACAGATGATTATTTGGTCACAATATATCACATTAAAAATATCACTGTATCTTCCAGACATTAAATTAAAATTATTATATGTATGGCTATGACAGAACAAAAATGTATAACTTAACTCCACAGACGTTAACTCCCTGGTTCCGGATCAGCTACTGAATAACATAACGCGAGAGTCAAAACACATTGCATTGCCCCGCGAATAATTTGCCAAAGTTACAATATTTATTATTTCAACAATGGAGCAATACATTGTGACAAGAGTAATCTTAAACTAACTTAATGAATAATTAATACATATTGATATACAAAAATAAGGTAAGTATTTCTTTACATAGTAATTAAAATATGCATACAGAAAGGAATAATGGCATGCACACCCAGCAACGGACGATCCCACGACAATTTGCCAGATACAGTTCACTCAATTATTATTCACCTCTGTTACCCACATATGATCACATATAAATCATTAGTTCCCGTGGGAAAACTGAGCACACAAAGAAATAAAACAATCATTCCCACGATACGTTGGGCCTAACGCCAACACTGTAACATGAATGTACGTTTGCATAGAACATATAAGTATATCAATATACATGCTTGTAATTTACACACAATTATAAATGTACATATTAATTTATTTCCTTACGTATCTATTTGGGGTACGTAACAGACGTCACTTGACGTAAGCACTGGTAAACTCTGCTAGCCAATCTGTAAACTCGACAACACGCTTATTGTATCAATATTTCCAAATATTACGTAATTTATCAGGCATTTATTGAGTGATATGTTACTAGCAGACTCATCCATCGTGGCCTGCCTGCCTCTCCTCCCTTCCCCTCTACACACCGTGACATAAATCTAAACAGACCATAATTAACAGGGACCAAAGGGGCGGGGGATGAATTGATTACCGTAGAGGGGATGATGAGCAGGTCTCACCGCACCGAACTACAGATATAACCACCAGCGCTGATGTCAAACTATCCAACGACATAGTTTATGTCAACGTGTCACTGAAGAGCGGAAATAATTATTCTTATTTGAAGTACGTGAGGGTGAAATATTTAGAGGTTTCAAACTGTCTAGATGTTTAGATTTAAACATGTGAGCGAGTCACTTGTTGGTGAAGACCTCGAGCATCATCATCTGGTGTAACACAATGTCCTCATCAACAAAAGTCGCCATCTCTTAGCAATTACCTTTCAACCTGTCCTCAGACTAGGCTCGTCCAACCGGTTGTAAACCCCAAAGACATTTTCATTAACTTTAGCGTACTGTCTATTAAACATTTGTGTTTTCTCCAATATAAAGTAATATTATTACATACTAGAATGTGTTGAATTGTTAGACCTAACAAAGGTTAGGTTAAGTGGTTAAGTTCTCTTGGCAATTACAGGTATTTGCAACTCGTCCTTAGGCTGTTTAAAGCAGCGGCCGTTATCCCCAGAAGCATTCATTAATTTTAACATACAGGGTATTAAAAATTGGGTTGTTCTCATATATAAATTAATATTATTATACATACAAATTCTATATATAGTTAGGCAGAGGTTAAGTTAGGTGTTTAGGTTCTGTTGGCGATTATTTGTATTTGCAGTACGCGGGTGAAACATTTACAGCATTGTGGTTCGAACAAAATTCGTCAGTGAATCACTTGTTCCGGAAGCGTTCGAACGAAATCAGTTGTGAGTCGTGTGTAATCCGTTTATCATTCATAAACAGCTGGCGTTTGGCGGGTGCATGGAATCACTTTTGGGTCTTTGTTTGGAGGACGAGCTGGTTTAGAGAGAGATGCGGTTCGAGCAGAGGACATGAACGAAGCACTGCTCGAGGACGCTTCACAAGTGATCAGCTGAGAGTCTTATGTAAAATATTTTTCCTTCCTAAAGAGGGGGTTTTGGAAGGTGGATTAACAAGCATTTGGTCCTTGTTAATAAGAACGGATTGAAATATTTAGAAAAATTCGCTTCAACCCAAGGAAATGGGTGAAGCATTTCGCCATGGGGTTTGAAGCTGGGCTGTGATGAAACACCACCTGGCTTCTATGTACGACTTCACTCGAAATTCAAAAGAAACTCAAGGTGTTTTAACTCTTGATTTCCGCGTGACACATCAGTGTGGTCAGTGAAGTTGACGTGTTGTGGTGAGAGTGACGGAAACGGCAGAAGTGCTGCTGGAAAGTGTTCCCCGCCCGAGTAAACACCATTAGAACTGTACTATGAATATAAGTGACAACTCGCCAACTGGTCGTCACTATTGGTTGGCGTTGGGCTCATGACCTATCAACTGTGACAGGATTGTTAAGACCGTGACACTTGCTTACTCACTAACCAGCAAGTCCTGAACATAGTTCAGAACTGAATAAGTAAACTCTCAATGTACACTGATAGTTTACTTTAGTCCTAGACAATGTTCAGGACAAAAGTATGTTTGGTGGTTGGTCAATAAGCTCTTGTGGTGTCCTTAATAACCCCTCCCCCCCCCCCCATCCCTCGGTTGATAGGCCTGAAGCTCAACACAAACCGAAGGTGACCAACAGTTGAACAAATCCACAAGGGCCGTGACGAGGATTCGAACCTGCGTCCGGGAGCATCCCAGAGACTGCCTTAATCGACTGAGCTACGACAGGGTAAAAGGCTTGAAAACTTTAGTGTCTGGTATGCTCCCGGACGCAGGTTCGAATCCTCGTCACGGCCCTTGTGGATTTGTTCATTTGATGCATCACGTTAGTGTGATCTCTGTGTGTGACCAACAGTTAATAATAAGACCTTGTGGGGCGGTTACTTGAAATATTCGTTCCATCTCTAACAAGGACCTACAATTGTACTGTGGTTACCCGGCACGTTCTCCAGATTTGCAGGTTCGTAAAAAAAATCCAACCTAACCTACCCAAACCAGAAAGGTACTAACCCAAGCAACACACTTACCCTATCGAGTCCGATGCATAGAAAACGTCGATATTTGAGAGCCGTTACTGTTCACAGCAGGTTGTATTTATAACGTACTAAACGCGATTTAGTGGCGAGTTTGGGTTATCGTTGAGGAAAAAGAGACAAAGCAAAGGTAACAATTCAGTCATTTCTTGCCTGTGTCATTCTCTACACGTGGGTCAAGTGGTGGAGAGCAAGGAGTCAACCACTGACCCCTGGTGTGACCCCCATTCGGCGGGGGTCACACCACACCAGCACCGTCACCCTTCAAGGCCAGGACCCAGATTCACGAAGCAGTTACGCAAGCACTTACAAACGTATACATCTTTCCTCAATCTTTGACGGCTTTGGTTACATTTATTAAACAGTTTACAAGCATGAAAACTTCCCAATCAACTGTTGTTTTTGTTATAAACAGCCTCCTGGTACTTCGGAGCTCATTAACTGTTTAAAAGTTGTAAACAAAGCCGCCAAAGATTGAGAAAAGGTGTACAGGTTCGTAAGTGCTGGCGTAACTGCTTCGTGAATCTGGCCCTAGGTGAGCAACTCCTCGAGCCTCAAGTCTCACCTGAGCTGCTCATACATAGACGTTCAAAATGTGATGAACGAAATGTATATAAAGGCATTTCACTAAATCATATGAATAATTACCTATCTTACCATTACAGGTATGTAATGTTATCACTTCGAGGGATTGAAAGCCGCCAAATTAGAGGTAAGTTTTAATTTATTTATGTGTACAGCTATATTTTGCAGCTCTAGCAATCCCAGGGTGTGGGAAGGGGGCCAAGCTGGTGGTAAACCGCTTGGCTGGTCGTATTCCAGGGGAACTAGTGTGCAAGTCTCTCCATGAGCCCCGGGAAAGGGAAAGTAATCTCTTACTGTAGTGATCAATATTTGGGAGAAATAAAATAAAAATTGGTTAATCATTATTCTAGCGTATTATAATTACTATTGAGTAAGACTGAGTACAAGCAAGTAAAACGCGCCGAAGATTACAACAGACTCTGAAACACTTGGTTTAATAGTCTTGTTGGGTTTCTTGGCCAAACGTTTATAAATTAGTCCCATTATTGCCTTTATTATGAAGACCTGTAATTAATTACAACATAAGAAAAAGCGTCATCCAGATAATAAAATACTGTCATGTAAAACTGTATTTATTGGTTAGAAGTGTGAAAGGTCGGCGATGCTTCCTTCTCCTGAGTCTCCCCACCTAACTTAAACAAACTTGGCATAGAAAACGTTGATTTTTAGTAGTGGGCAAGCAACCCTTTGGCCTCTGGGCTTACACCATCTAATCTTCAGTACCAGAAAATGTCTGTATGTTTAAACCTACTAGCTTACAGTTCTGTGATTATTCGAATATTTTTCATTACTTTGCTTATGCCCCCGACCCAGATTTCGTTAATCCCGACCACAGCTAAGCGAGCATTCGTTGGCATTCTTTAGTTTTGGGCATCTTTACCTATTTTATTTTTATTTCTTTGCTTTTGTTTAATTTTTCCCCCAACAATATATCTTGTTCAGCGGAATATACGTGCTTTCTTTGGTGATTATTACGTGTCCTAGGATATTCCGCGGTTATATCTTTTTCAATAATCCTTTCACCTTTTTTTACTGATTTCTCTTCCACTGTTGTCCTCTTAATGTGGAATGATGTTCTCTTTCATCCTCTTGTTTATCTTTGTGAATAAGTTGTATTCTGTCTGTTACCTTCACCTACCTCCTCGACTTCCCATTTCTCTCTCTCTCTCTCTCTCTCTGTATATATATATATATATATTATATATATATATATATATATATATATATATATATATATATATATATATATATATATATATATATATTATATATATATATAATGTTGTACCTAGTAGCCAGAACGTCGTACTTGGCCTACTATGCAAGGCCCAATTTGCCTAACAAGCCAAGTTTTCATGAATTTATGCTTTTCCATTTTTTTCTTATGAAATGATAAATCTGTTCATTTCATTATGTATAAGTTAATTTGTTTAAATTTGAGTTAAAACTAACGTAGATATATGACCGAACCTAACCAACCCAACCTAATCTATCCTAAACTATCTTAGCCTAACCTAAACTAACACAACTAAGTCAATAAATTATGGTCTTAATATAAAATAATAATAATAATTCAAATAAACTGTTTGGAAAAAATTATTGAAAATAAAGAAAATCACTCGGCCTATTAGGCAAATCGGGCCTTGCATAGTAGGCCGAGAAGTGCGTTCTGACTACTAGGTACGACATATATATATATATAAACTGATCTACACCTTTATATATATGCTCTAGACATATTATGGTTGCTATTTAATGCATGGCCCCTCTCTATACATCTACTTTACACACATGCTCTGAACACCTCATTTCAGAATAACATTTGTTTAGTACAAACATCATTTTTTTAGGGGGAGTATGGGGCATTCTCCCAGCCCGTCCTCTCGCGTTGCCACAACGGTCTTTAAACGACGTATTAAAACGCGCGAACCTAACCTAACCACCCACGCACAGTAAAAAATTATTGTTCCTGAGCCGCTGTGATTTATAGAATATCATATTTTGTCCGTTTGGGGATTTTGACGTCAAAATGGTCTGTATTATTCGAGAGGACGAGACAGCCCACTCCGCTGTGGCTTCGTTAGCAGCGAATCTATGCATGGACACACTGCCTAGCGGCGCCACAATGACACAACACAAGTCAAAAAACAAATGTAAATACTTCATTTGTCCAAAATGATTGTAATCAGCGAGCTGAGGATATTATACTCTGCCGCTGCGGCGATTTGCTGAGGCCTCATCACCATGTCTGGTGTAGGCTACGCGCTCTCACACAGACTTTAGCAGCGCGTATATTAAAATATTAAATAAGTCAGTGATGGGGACACCACCTCCCTGTAGGGAGCTTCGTTCAAAGTCTCTTGATATATACTTAGTGTCGGATAATTATAACCTCTGATCCAGTAAAAATAAATCTGCCAACAAGCAATTCTGGCGAGTTCCCTCAGATCACACACAGAGGAGACCAATGAATACATACACACACATAATGATACACACTCCCTCCTTGCACAACGTCGTGTGTGTGAGGAGAGAGCATGGTTCTTATTCTTAAAGAAACGTTTTAGGATCATTCTCTCGAATGTTTAACAGAGAGAACTTGATCCTAATGGTCCACGAGATGGAGTTTCTCAGTAACATAGTATCGTACAGTTTAATTAGGGAGGTCTTGGTACTAAAGGAAGCAAAGGTACCCCTGTCATAGGTGATACCATTGTCATTGGGCAAAGTAGGGTTAGTGACCACTGTCACTTGGGGAAGTGGCTTCCGTGACACTACCATCACCCTGAGAGGTGGCTTTACTTTTCCTCAGACCCTAGAGTAACTCAAACACCTTGAGCTTACAAAGTAGCTTCATTTGAAAGGATATTACAAGAATGAAGGAAGGAGGGGAGGGGGTGAAGTGTGAGAGTTGATGGACGCTTATCATATGTTCTCCAATTTGTCTACCCGATCTGTCATGGGTTCCGTTGCCGTAGACTCTCAGAGAGAGAATACATGAACCCATCCGGAGTTCGGGCTTCCCGGTATGCAAATCCAACTCTCCTGGTTTCAAAGTACGCAGTTTTGAAGCATTGTAATATATGCAACCAAGAGAGTCTAGGAACATCGGAATGTTATGTACTAGTTCGTTGTTTAAGGTCTTGACTGTGGAGGATTTATAAGAATAGAAAGACTAGGATACACGAGTAACTAGTTTATTTTTGTAATCCCTAAGCCTGACTGACCTCGTTAACGGCGAGCCTATGCATGGACGAACTGTCTGGCCACGTCACAGTGACGGAACTCAATCCAAAAATAGCAAGTGTAAATACTAAATTTGTCCAAAATTATGGCATTCATCAGCGAGCTGAGGCTATTTTTACTTGGCGGGGTGAGGCACCTGGAGTTTTACAGGTGTTCTTGATGATATCCTCATGATCCATCGAAAGTTTGCCAGTGATCACATCCCCCAATGATGAGGGAATGAGGCCAGGGAGGTGGAGATGAGATGAAGTCAGGGAGATGAAGATGGCGTCGTAACTCATTCCGCATTCGACAACCTCGACACCCCCCCCTAACTAACCTCCTCCCCTCCTCCCAAGCACGCGTCAAGGAGCCCAGCTCAGCAATGACGATTGTTGACATTGTTGGATGAAGGTGCGAGTCTCCCAGCGTGCTCAAGGTAACGGAGGTGTACACACTGCCTCTACACCCCTCCTGTACATTCCTCTTCTACCCTTCAGCTTTATATACTTGTTCTACACGCCTGAGTTACAAGCCTATTCTACATCTGCTTTTTATACCTCTCTATACATTTGCTCTGCACACACACGTTTTATATGCCAACTTTTCACACTTGCTTTACACACATATATATATATATATATATATATATATATATATATATATATATATATATATATAATATACTCTAGACAGACATATTATGGTTGCTATTTAATGCAGGGCCCAACGCCATAATTAATTTCAATATAATCATATGATGAGTCGCTGAAGATGGAAGTAATTCAGAGCAAACTAAAATAGAATGTAGCTTATTAATGATAAATACTATTACATTATGGAAAATAATAAAGTAATTGTAATGATTTTTTGTATTAAAATTTCATTAATAAAATACATTTATTGATATTTTTTTTAAATTATATATTATAATTTTCAGTTTTTATTTACTTTGGTATAATAAATTTATTGTTTGTATATTTGCCTTCAATTGCTGCTATTTAAAGCACGTGGAAAATATATTTGACCCATCAACGGTCGTTTTCGGTAATTATCGCTTTCGGTAATTATCATGATAAATTTATATATAAGGATTCAACAAACTTGCCAGGTAACGACGATATTTTCACGTAGCGTCATGATGTCAGTCTGGGTGATCTCTTGCATCGCGATGTCACCTTGCGTGATTTCTTGCTTCACGATGTCACCTTGCGTGATTTCTTGCTTCACGATGTCACCTTGCGTGATTTCTTGCTTCACGATGTCAGATTGTGTGATCTCTTGTTTCACGATGTCAGCTTGCGTGATCTCTTGCTTCACGATGTCAACTTACGCGATCTCTTGCTTCACGATGTCAGCTTGTGTGATCTTTTGTTTCACGATGTCAACTTGCGTGAATCTCTTGCTTGACGATTTTTTTTTATCAACATATTTAGGTACATGTGCATTTGTGCAGCTACCCCTAGACTACATGAAGGGGAGTACAGTGTGTCAAAAAGCTAGCTACGTGATGCTAAAAAATCCCCATCACACAGGATGGTTAGTCATACAGAAGCATGTAGTCTGCACTGGCAGACGCTAGTTGCATTATGATGATGTCATGAACACAGGAGTGATTAAAGTAGTAGTGGTACTAAAAGTCCCCATTTCGCAGGCTGGTTTGTCATACAGGTTTGTTCAGTAGCCTGCACTTGCATATTTTGGGGTGCATTATGAATATATCTTCAAGAACACGAGAGTGAATAATGTAATTGCAAAGATCCAGGTACCTCATGCCAACGGGTCTGAATGGTCTGATAACTTCACGATGTCAGCTCTCACTGCTTAGTGGGCCAGCCAGAGGCTTAGGGCCCGCGCAGGAATACTGCAGTTCTTCCTTGGCAACATTTCCAGTGTTGCCAGGTATCAAAATACTAAATCGCATTTTAGCCGTTGATTTTCGTTTGAAAATTTGTAGGCTTGATGGCCGTCTTCATCATTCTTCTGACTGCCTTCGCCTTTGTCAAGACCATCTTTTTTAACCGTAGGCATCACCATCTCCATCTATATAAAAGTTATGACCATCTCCCTCTTTCTCACCGTTGCCATGACCACTTGAGAGGTTGCATCAGTTTACTCTTTATTTACATACGTCTGCATGACACGTGGCTGTTGCCTTCAGCGGCTCTAAGGAATCTGCTGACTGTAGCCAACGTTCTTGTGTTTAATGTACTCATGGCTGAACGGATAACTAGTGTTGTTAGCTGAGTGTTGACAGAGGTATCTCAACGCTGACTGAGGCATATGAATGATCCTCGCCACCTAGCGGGGGCTGCCTTGTAATCTATCCTCTCAGCTTCGACGTGGTTTGAAAGGCTTGCACACCACAGCATATTCAGAGTCATTAGTATTGTCTACATCCTTAGTTATTATGAAGAAGCTATAGTTGCTTTAAATACTTCTGAAGTTCTCTTTTCGTGTTTATTCAGTTATATATATATATATTATATATATAATTATTTCGCTGAAAACGACAGAAAGTTTTAGATTTATGATTCTGGCACGAATCTTCTCGATATTCCTTGCTGATATTGCTGAGGACGCATGAGTTACTCTAGGATCTGAATGAAAGTAAATGTTTTTCTTCACTGAAGCAGGAAGTTGAAAAATTCTCTCTCCTCATTTCCATAAGAGTTCACCATAAGAGGATATAACCAGGTGCTAAGCACAGTAGAATTTGTCTTTGAGAATGTGAGGACAGACCTTACGAAGCGCCTTACTAGGCGTCAGACCCTAATAAAAAGTACAAATTAACTTTGGAGAGTTAACTTTTCAACTTCCTGCTTTATTTGATTATTTGACATATAATACTTTGCTGATGTCTAATCTTTGTTATATATGTCGATTATTTTGATACTATTGATCAGGATATCTATGATGATGATCTGGTGGTGCGTAGAAATTATGTTCTTTGATGGAGGCTTAATGTTTGTGCTTTGCCAGGCGCCTCGAATAAGATGTTGTGCCAATATTTTGAGATCATTGGTACTGACAGTCCACATGTGGGTATGCAAAAGTATATACGACATTCGTCACCTTCAAGGCCTTTCACTTGGTTGTCTGGAGAGTTCGCCACGAACAAGTTTGCAGTCTCTTTGTTCATGTATTAGATTGTCAACTTTTGGGGTTCAGGTTGATGTCGGTAAGGATTAGGTTTCCGTCAGAATGTCTGATCTCTTTTCTCCGTCGAGTGTGTCGAGAATAGAAAGCTCCAGTTGAATAATGTAATAGATGGGGCATGCATAGGTGCTAGGTACATAGGGCATGCTGGGTAATGGTTATGAATTAGTAATGGGAGACAAATTCTATCAAATATAAGTAAAAACAAAATTAGCCTGCGAGGATGATTATAATATAATAACATAAACTTTGCTGACACAGTTTCGATTCACCTACCCAGAATGATTACTGAGCAAAACTGCGAGTAGAGCATCCAGCCTGGCTGGCCTTGTTGAGTTGCCTAGCTTGTTAAGAGGCCTCAGTAGGTGGCTCAGTTGACGAAGGCACGGCTAGAGTGTTGGATCTCCATCTGTTAGCAAGTACTTCGACGCTTCCTGCTGTAGACCTCGGCGCCTAAGACACTCTGAGACCCTCACCAGCAGCCTCATCCCCAGCATCAGTATTACGAACACCAACAGCAGGAACACCATCAATAATAGCACCAACATGAAAATCACGGCTGCGCTGGTTGTGACCTGGTTCTTGTATACGGTGACAGCCGCCCCTGTACAGAACTGTAGCACTGTCACCTACTCCCTCTCCTTCTCCTGTACGATTGTAAGTAATAAATAAGGTCCACCAGCGAGAATTCCAGTATCACACATAAAGTATCACAAACCAAAGAGATAACCACTGAACAGCACTTTCAGTTATGTCCAACAAATCAGCCCACACTTCGAACACACATCAGTTATATCCAGGATGCCAACCTACGCTTCCAGCCGCAACACATATTCTATCCACATTTTGCAGAGGGTGTGATTGTGGGATAGTGACTTTGCTGATGTCGCAGTGATTCACTGTCACTGTGGTGGTTGTGTTGTGAGTACCTAGAGTGGCCGTCTGGTGGCGATGATTGTATGGCATTGGTGGTAGCTATGATTTGCTCATGGTAATTGTTTTATGGTTACTGTTGTGATGGTTGATTGGTGTTGGTGGTTGTTTAGTGGTGGTGATAGAGGCTGTGTGGTTGTGGTGGTTGCGTTGAATTAAAGTTAACAGCACACAAACCCCAAAACACCCTCATTTCACAATTCCACTAACACTCTTAGTTCACAATCCCACAAAAGATAAATGTAGCTTTTAAAATTTGTATCTTATTTGTTTTGGAACCGGTTCTATTAGTCAGGTAAAACAGTCCATCCCAGCACCATTCACACTTTACTGAAAATAATATTATAACATAATCATTGACATAAAATAATTTCAGTCACTTGTTAATGTAAATATAACAAGCTTTTAACAAAAAGCAACAGACATAAAAAAATAATAATCATAATTGTTCTAATTATAACAATTATTATTATATGCAACAGTTAATGACAACCTTTAATCACCGTTTTAATCCTAGATTGCATTTTGTATTTCAGTATTTTTGTTCATTAACGGTATCTCTCTCTACCTCTCTTTGTGTGTATGCTAGTTAAAATAGCTAGCCTCCAAGCAACAGCCTTGTGGACCAAACTTTCACAAGTCATAGGCCGGGCTTGGGGAGTAAAAGAACTCCCAGAACCCCATCAACCAGGTATCAAGCAGGTAGCATATATAGTGAGTCAGAATTACTCCCTGTGCATCGCTAATAGTTACCTATGGGTCCGTATAAGGCAGGTATTCCTTCACCTTGCAGAAAGTTCACCACCTGGGCTGGCTGCCCTCCATCAGGGAGTTGGCTGAGATGGAAGCTGAACAGCTCAGGGTCCAGCTGTGTCCGTGTCAGCCGTTCCACATCAGCAGCGGCTGTCCCGCTAAAGTCTTGCAGCTGGCCGACAAGTTCACCCGTGCCAAGCTGTGTTCTTCAAGGCCCTAAACCTTGCGCATTGCTTATATGTTACACCATATGTGCCATTGTTTCAGTATAATCTTGTAATTGGAGTTTATGTGTGTGTGTGTGAGAACTGCTTATGAAGTCATTGTGTCTTCCAGCGTGCCACAAACCTTCAGTGTGAGGCTGGAAAAATTCACAAACGCTCTCAGTATACAAACCCATAAACACAGTACACAAACCCAGGAATTATCTGGGGGAGGAAGCAAGTAGCTTCTATACTATATGAAGTTATTTTTAGTATATTACTGTATTCCTTTCAACAATAAATGTAACGCTTACTTAAGTATGTTTCATATTAACACCAAATAAAGTTACATGTTGAATTTCATCCCACTAATACATATATATCACAATAATATTTTAGATATCCAAGTTAATCAAACATGTATATGTTAATAATGAGGTCCGAACTATGATCACTAACCTCAACACACAACACAACACTCTAATGGCTGAGTTAGGCAATTTGCAGGAAACCTTATTCATGTTGCAATAATTGAAGGTTTGAATCCTTTCACAGCATAGTAAGTATTTGCTCTAATGTTGTTGTTTAGGTGGAAACTCTCTCTCGCGTTGTTGGGATGGCTAGGCTTTCCCGGTATATTGCCCTCAGCGTTTTCTGTTTTATTTAGAATGTAAATAGAACGAGAAGGTAGGAATGTGTGTGTGTGGAATGCTGCTGCCTACCACGGGTGTATGTATGTGTTTATCGTATCACTTTAACAGAGGTGGCAACTGGCAACGTTTCCTTTCACCTGATGCAGCTGTTAACTCGCAGTAACTGGGAACTATAAGCAACAGTTGTGAGTTGCATCCTGGGCAAGGGTTAGCCTTTACCATCGACTGGAAACAGGCCAGCGACTTGGTTTTACTGGGAGATACAAACACCATAAGTTTTAGTGTATAGTGTTTTATTCCACACGAGCATACATTTGTACGTTATATTGTTATACACACTCAAACAGGTACAAAACTGACCCCCCATATCACATTTGTTATATATTTTTGGCCACAAGCATTAAGTCTCAATACTTTATATAAGAAATACAAATCTATAATGGCACCTAAGTCCCCTCCTCCCCCCTCCCTTCCTCCATAAAACTGCTTACTGGAAAACTCCGAAGGAAAAGCCTTGCAGTGTCTGCAAGATGTCGAGTGCTGACTTTCACTCTAGCACGAGTAAAGACAACGGCTTTGTCTTACTTGCTAAGCCACACCTTTCTTGTTTAGTAAAATACTGGTTGTATTCAGTGTGTGGTCTGTTCAAACCATTCTCACCTTCGGAAAGGTGCAATTTATATTTGTGTGATAAAGTTAGGCTATGTTTGGTTGCGTGATAAAGTTTGGGTATGTTTATTTGTATTATGGAGTTGGGGCATGTTTAGTTATGTGATAAAACTGGGGTATGTTTGTTGTGTGATAAGGTTGGGGTATGTTTAGTTGTGTGATAAAGTCAGTGTATATTTGGTTGTGTGATAGAGTTAGGGTATGTTTGTTGTGCGATAAAGTTAACTTCAAATTCAACGTAAATATCACATTCCTGGTAGACCAGCCTTTGACCATTAGGGATAGTATGAGCACCATTACACAAGATTGATTGATGAAGATTAAGCCACTCAAGAGGCTTAACTAGTGCAGCCTAAGTCTCTCGTTGTATATAATTAACCCGACATATTTAGCTATTTATTAACTGAATTTAACTGTGGCATTTACGATGAGTTTTATAAAGGCTTATCCAAGTTCATTTGAGTTCCCATACTCTTCTGGAGGAGGTAGCCTAGTGTAGTTCATGGAACACTGTCCATTGTAATCATTTTTCCGCTACCGTTCTCTTGATGAGTATGTAGTACACAATCAACACTAAAAAATGTGGTGTTGTAAGAGGCATTGCGGCCAAAGGGAATCGAGGATGTGATTAGTCTCTCGCTCTCTCAAACACTCAGCCGTAACGGAGGACTTGGAATGACCTGAAGTGGTATTGGTTTAGATCAGAGAGAGAGAGAGAGTGGGTTATAAAGGTTTTTAACGGTTTAGAAGAGAATAAGTGGCTGTGTAAAGTGTGTTGATGGTCCGTAGAAACTGGTGGAGAGTGTCTAGGTTGAGCTGGGGTGCGTAAGCCGACGGAGAGTTGTGGACAGTGGCGGGGTATCCAAAGTAGGGCAGCAGGAACCTTGCCAGGGCCGTGTCACCTCAGGGCTGTGTCACCTCAGAGCTGTGTCACCTCAGGGCTGTGTCACCTTAGGGCCGCTTCCTAGCATTTCTGAAACATAGGCTGTATAAGTACTGCATATTGACACGATATACAAATTCTAGCAGATTACGATGACATTTATAACGAAGAGGACAAAGGATGAACTCTAACAATATATAGTTCGCGTTATGCCCCGACTGCAATGAGATGCTGGGTACACTAGGATTGGTTAAATATTGATTTTGTTGTGTAGTTCTTACGTCTTAAATATTCTACACAATTTTTTTTTTTTTGGGGTGGGGAAACTCATTTTCGGCAACAGGTTGGCTACCTAGATGTGCGTCCGAAACGCTCTGCGTACTTATAAGTTTATTAAATATATATTTTGCGTAAAGGCTATTCAACAATTGTACCATATTTAATTATTATTATTATTATTATTATTATTATTATTATTATTATTATACAGTCACTTCAACGATTCACAAATCTTACAAATGAATGCCTAATAACTAATCAAGAATGTTTCTGCCCGAAACGCTGCGCGTACTAGTGGCTTTACAAGAATGTAATTACTATGCTATGTATCCTCACAATCCCAATGTACCTTCTTGTATATATATATAAATAAATAAATAAATGTTCAATCAAAATATAGAATCTCCACATTGCTACAGATAACTGTAAAGAAAATTTACAGTATTAACTTATAAACTAAAAGTAAAATAATGTGTGAAAAAAAATAATTATTATAATGATAATAATAATAAAATTAATGCAAATAAAAAAACTGACAGATGAGCTGTTTATATTTGTCAATATGTTCCGTTTAAAACAAATATTTGTAATTCGCCAAGAGGAAGGCTAGCAGTGATTCCTTGGGATCTGCGGCATATGTAAAAAAATATTGATGTATCAGGTTTTTGTGGCGTATGGCTTAGGAGGCGGATTTGTTGTAAAGGTCGAGCAGGAGGAAGGAAACTTTTCTCCTCTCCGTAGCGATGTCAACAGCAGCCAAACCCTGGGCTTCCTAGTTTCTTATACAAAACTAGATTTATTTTGACAACTAAATTGATGGGTCACTTGCGAACTTGTGCGGTAATTCGATGTTCTTAACTGCCTTCATGTCCTTTATCTCATATAAAAATACTAGATAAGATACTCGGGAGTGCCCAGGTCTCTGCCTGTCTGTTTCTCTACCTCAATATGCAAACTTTGTGAGAAGAAACTGGGTCATGTTCTTATTACATTATTGAATCTCCAGTCATTAGATTCTTCACACTTGCCGGTATGAATGCATCTTGAGCTTCGTAATTACTTTATTCTCTCTCGGTTAGGCTGTTTATTATTGGGTGTGGCGTTGCTGGCGTGTGGCATCACTCGCGCTTGGGTCATTATATTTGAATCGGAAAATATTGGTTTTGGTGTAAGGTTGAAGACTTATCAACAGCTGGAGGGTTGTTAAGGCCACCTCAATAGCTTACTGACCAACCAGGAAGAATACTTTAGTCCCGAAAATTGTCCAAGACTAAATTAAACTCTCAGTGTATAATCATCGACAAGCAATGCATAATATGTCATGCAGAGAACTTCTCTTCATCTTGGTGACTGAGGGCACAGTCACCAAGATCTGCCAATCCCTGGCGCCAAGCCGGCGCCATCTCTCCGCCGGATACCACCCGGAAAACGAAAAAAAAACTATCAGTTCCCTGCGACCCCAGACGATCAGGGCACCAGGAATCGTATCAATCCTGACCGTTGAAGAGGAATGCCTGACCGCAGTATCGTGACGCATTGGATAAAATCGCCCCCAATGTTCCGGTGGTTCTCAGGCAGAGAAAGTGTGCAACGCCTGCTCGTCAAGGTGGAAATAGGATCCCAAGGAGAGTGTGTTAACTACACCAAAAAGTGTGCAACAATTCAATTGAATAATTTTCATTTCATCTGCATTCATACAGTTTTCATCGAATTACTGGTATTTCAAGTCTAGTTAAATTATAAGAAATTATATAGTCCGGCCAGACCCATCCTGTGAGCGGTTTCACTCGAGCATCATGGTCTAGATCCATCCTGGTACATTGTAATATGATATATAATTACGCATTATAAGCCTATATACAGGCTTCTTGTCCCCGACTAAACGAAAGAATAAAGTATTATTAAAATTAGAACTCAACCCTTCGAAATGAGAAAATAAGAGTTTGGGGTTTGCTTTATCCATTTTCTGTAGTTATTGACGTATTCATTTTCATTTAACAGCAGCGCGGAGGCTATCCTAAACGAAAACAGAACTGGCTGACTTGACTTTACACGAGAGCCATCGTGTCTAGTGGCCTCGATGGGAATATAAAGCCAGCAATTTATCAAAGATCCTCTCCGTTATTCTTGAAGATTTTTTCTAGCTGAATATTAAATTAAAGTACAATCTTGAAAGTCCCACATCAACTATTAATTTTCCAATGCTTACCATTGCGTAGGTCAGGAAGCCTGTACTTAGGCTTATCCATAGTTTCCTTAGGCCAACTACTGATGTTTTTCAAGAACACATTAGAGAATCGGATACGTATTTTCTGCTAGGCAAACATCTAGGCAGCAGATAAGGAAACGCGCCAAAACGTCTTGCCCAGCGAGGGCGAGATCCAGTCGGTTGATCCAATCGGTTGTGAGCCAAATGCACTAATCACTGCGCATTTTAAGGTAGCTTAAAATACATAATATAACATTTATTTTTTTACATACTGCACTGACTCTAATGTACAATACTAATAATACTACTACTTCTAATAATAATAATAATAATACATAACCTTCCTGTTTTAGGTGGCCTTCAGGGAGGTCGTGATACACAACTTACTTGTAATAGTATCACGGTCCCCTGATGGACCGTGATGTAGCGTGGTCCCCCACCAAGGGGGACCATGATACATCACAGACTTATTAGAGGTAGCTCCAGAAAACCATGATACATAAACCACTTATTGGAGGATTCTATCAGGAGACGTAATGGTACCTACCTCGAAGCATAGCCCTCGGGTTTGGAATGCTGGCCACTGGGAGCTTTGGAGAATCTTCCATTGGTCGTCGGGGACGCCTTTGAAGGGCTTAAATTTGTGATGTGTCGACTCTTGATGTTGTGTATATTGGAACCTGATATTTTCTCCGACGTCTTCAGTTCTGAAGGTTTATGTGAGGTTGAATGTGGCGTCCGGGAAGTTAGAGGCGGCTTTCCGGAAGTTGAATTAGGTTTTCCAGAGGTCGTAGATGGATTTCCGGAGGTTGCATGTGGCTTTCCAGCGGCTACAGATGGCTTTCCGGAGGTTGAATGTGATTTTCCGAAAGTTGAAGGTTGTTTCCCAGAGGTTGTAGGTGGCTTTCTGTAAGGCCCTGGCGGTCTCTGAGTGGCAATTGTCGTTGGTAAATTCTTCTCGATGCGTATCGCGGAGACGTGTTGTCGTTTGTTGTCGGTAGTCAATTTCGGCTTTCTGTTCATGTCTGCTTTGTGTGCTAAGTTGTACTCGCTATCGGCCTCAATTCCCGAGTCACTGGAACGAGTGGTGCTGGCAGAGGAGCTATCAATGGAGCTCTCGGGTGTTATCGGTCGTGGGGGGATGATTTCATTCAGCATTGTCGCAAATCTAACCACCTTCTTCTTTTTCTTATTTCCATCATCCACTTCTATTGTTTCGCCGACGTTTTCAGCCGAATCGTTGCCCTCGACCGGGACTTTGGGTGGAGTAGGTGGTCGATAATCAAGGTCAACGAGCTTGTTCACAACGTCATCAACGTCTTCAGTCGTTTCTGGGGATTTCTGACCGGCGGCAGCGCGCTGTGCCCCAAGAACAACAGGGTTACCATTTCCCATATTAACAACTACTGGTTCCTTTTCAAAATCATAATTATCATCTATGTGATACTGACCGTCGAAGTCTGTGAGCTCCTCATACCCAAGCATCACGTCACAGAGGCTATAAACGAATTTCGGCGGTTCTACAATTTGTCGCATGAAGCCTAACAACGGTTTATTTTCTTTCATATCCAAGAAAGTATCTTCAACTGTCCGAATATGAAGTCCTTCTGAAGTTGAAAACAGAATTGGTGTCTTGAAGTCAATGGTGTCCTTGTTGTTGCTCTTTTGTTTCTTCTGTGATTTCCCAGAGCCATCCTTCTTCTCCGATGTTTGGGTGGTAGGCAGGCGGTTGGCGTAAGGGCGCGTGGGTTTGGGCGAGGCTACATCGACGGAGTTGGGTCTACAGCACATGATGAGGCCCTCACACTTGACTCGCACATCCCTTAGTATGGAAAACACTAAAATTGGCACTAGTACGTCGAAAATGAAACGGAACCACACGGCCACTGTATCAAAGACCGACGTGTCTAGTATCTCTGGAATGAGACCTTCGTTCACGGTAATGTTGGACATGTCAGGCGTCATGTCTGAGGTGATATTGGCGGGGGTCATGTTGACAGCTCTGAGCTGACTCTCGTCAAGCATCGCTCGGGTCACTTTAAAGTTACCGCCGGCCGAGGGTGTGAATAGATTGTAGTTATTGTTTGTGGAGGTATTGGTGGTTTGGTTAGCCCAATGTTGTGTCACCATGGGGTTGATAATGGAGAGGGCGGTGAAGGGCAACCAGAGCACCAAGTACACTATCACTATACACATCGCAAACACCGCGGGATAAAACTCGTTACGGAAATAAGGCGTCATCAAAATTTGCTCAAAGTAACCTATAGTTTGGTTGCCTTTAACCTTCTTTTGTTTTCGGCGCTCCCTGTGGAATATAACCGAGGTGATGCACACCAGCGCCACCATGACAACGGTCGGTACACACACCACCAGCACCAGGTGGATGATGAGGTAATTGTCGTCCAAGGGGTCGGCGACGCAGCACGAGTATCTGTTCCTATACGGTATGCTTTTGATGTAGCCACATACCAGGGGCACTGCCATCAGAAACGACAACACCCACGTTGTGAGAATCATGAGCCAAAATTTGGACTTGGCAGTTTGGAGGAAAGAATTATATTTCTTGGCTGCAGCCAATCTGTCGATTGCCAGCAGCACGACTGCGAAGGCCATCTCGCTGTTCATCATATTAATTGTAAAACTGTTTAAGTAACTTATATCATAACCAAACCTCCACTGTGTGGTGAAGACGTAGCCGATGGCAATACTGAGGTTGAAGAAGCAGTCGACCATACTGGCGAGGCAGAGGTTGATGAGGAGGTGACAGTAGAGGAACCTCTTGAGGGTGTAACTGGTCGACACAGTCACCACTACCATTAGGTTGAGGATGAAGGCCACCAGAAATATCACCGACAGGAAGGAGCCGGCGATTATAGGTGTTGGGTCCTGAGGACACGGGGTGATGATAGGCTTCAATACAAAGCTTCCGTTCACCTGTGACAGCTCAAAACTGATTTGGTAGCCGTCACACATCTTGTCTGAGGCAGTAAGACTTGCACTCTACTACACACTATTATATTTCCTTCTTTTATTCCTCCATTTCCTCAAAACTTGGTTGTGCTCATCTTAACTTACAGTTTCACTTTAAAATAGTTACATATAACTATATATATACATCTTCAGTTACGTTGCTTTGAAACAGACGTGTTTGGTTTACACATAAACAAAAACAATCTAAGACAAAAAAAAATTACGCAATAAAGTTTTCGAATTCCATTTCCGTTGCTTTATCTGTAACAATATAGCTGGAATGCATTCAAGGGTTGTGGAGTAGGGTGGAGACGGTGGCCCGGAACCCCAAACACCGTCAGCGAGCACTACTTTATACTGTTTCTTCTCCGTGTGATGAGTCTACATGGAGATACGTCCCGTGACCCTTGATAAGGTGCGGTCCTCGTCGCCGCCACATGGTGGGAGGCAGCAAGCCCGCCTCCAACACCACCTCCTCCTCCTGCAACCCAGGAAACTCTGTTACAACCGGGTTATTCTATCTGTCTCCTCGTGTAAATTAACATAACAGGAAACTTTCGCACACTACCCTCCATTGCTGGAGGTGAACAGAACACCTGAAAAAGACATATTATGCAATTAACACATGTGTTGGAATGTTCATGTGTGTGTCATTCATGACAATAGCAACTGTGGTGCTTGACTTGAAGTGACTGTAATACTCTTCTAAACAACAAATCTACTGCGGGCTCACCGTGGCCCGTGCTACTTGTGTTCCGGGTAGCGAATCTTAAACAACAACAACTAAACAACACACACACACACACACACACACACACACACACACACACACACACACACACACACACACACACACACACACACACACACACACACACACATATATATATATACACACACACATATATACTTGTGATCAATTATTCAAAATTATTTGCGATATTGTAACATTTAAATACAACACAAATAGTACTTAATTCAATAATGTTAATGCTAGGACACCAATTCGTGCACAGTAGATACAACGTTAAACAACCTCGTATGTAAACAATTGCAATAAAAATAGTACCTGGCTTTCCTCAGTAGCTTGGGTATTTATAGGACTCGCAAAAGACCAAGGTATATACATTCCTTGGGGATGTATAGTACATCCCTTGGGATATATTCTGCGTTTCGGTGTATATACACTGAGTTTATTTTAGTCTCCGATTATATTCAGGTGTAAAGTTTTCTTGCGGTTGGTTAGTAAGTATTAGTGTGCCCTTGAAAATGAAGCACACATCAATAATTGTTAAAAAAAAAAGGTACAATTCTTTCAGAGTAATGTAATTGTTTAAACAATAGAAGTGAGTATTCATCTGAGTATCGTCATTCCCGCCTAAGTAAATATTATCATTCACGCGCCTGAGTAAGCTATCACTAAAAAACTTTGGTAAATTTATGGATGATAACAAATAACAGGTGTTTGTGAAAGTCATCACCATGGTGACTGCCCCCCCCCCTCCTCAGACGCCATTACCTGCAGTATGGCCAGATTCTGGATGGGTGACCGCGAGCCTCTACCTTGAGTAGAAGGACCTCGATAACTTTAACAAGTTTACTGTCCCACTACATTAGTATACCATACTCTACCTACCGTACCGTACCATGCCACTCGCTACCATACCATACCTTACTGGAAGATTGTAGTAGCGAGAACAGTCTTCATTATCTGTTTCAAGATAACCAATAAGAATGGTAGTACTGGACACTATTTGAAACATACATTACAGAATGTTAAAATGTCGTTAAAACTTGCTTAATTGTGATTAACGGTTATTATGTTAAAATGCCGTTACACGCCTACTAATGTTTAACGATCAGCAACTGCAGTCCAGTGTCATCGTCAAGACTGAGAACACACCACAATGAACCTTGCACATTGATGGTCTCAAAGATAGGCGTGACCAGCTCAATGCTGATGAGTATGGAACTCGATATTTTGCCTGACCTTAATTTCACGGGTATAATCAATGGACATGAAGTGTTTCATGTCTGTTTCATGTTTAATGTTTCAGGTGTTTCACTGTCATGCCTCGCCAGCGATATAGCACATTATACTACCAACAAGAGTAAGGGGAGACGACCCACCAAAACATTAGAACTGGTGTTTACTCAAAATGAGGACGATATCGAAAATATAGAGCATGAGAAGTCCTTTGGAACTAGTGAGCATTGCCTTATCATCCTGGAGCACATAATGAAGCTAACGGAACTGGTTAGACCAAGAAACACGTTGAGGAAGAAGAAGAGAAATTAAAATCGTGGGAGCCTAGGGGAACATGATCGCAAAGTATAGGATACTTAGGGGGGAATTGACAAGGACAAGAACAGCCTCTTTAAAGTAAGAGAAAGTAGAACAAGAGGCTATAAATGGAAACTGGAAACTCAAATCAGTCTAAGAAATGTAAGTAAATACTCGAATTCTTTACAGGTGGTTAATAAGTGGAACGCACTGAAAGAAGTTCTGAAAAGACACCGCAATCCACAAAATTAATTAATTTAGCCAGATTTGACAATGAATACGAACGTCAGAATATTTAAATTATAACACAACAGATACACGTCCTGATAGTCACTGATAGATAAGTCCTTATAGGTAACTTCGCAGATGGTGGTATTAGAATACACCAGTAAGACGTATACAAGCTCTTGGATCACGGGCCAATGTTTAGTGTGATCAACAAATGCGATCAAAGCAGCGTAACCAGTAAGGCGGTCAAGGCCGCGTGACCGGTAAAGCGGTCAAGGCCACGTGACCAGTAAGGCGGTCAGGGCCGCCTCATGGAGACACTTTGAGGCCGACAATGGTTAAATGCAATTAATTACTCGATTCTCTCGCGTTTCTCGTCGTCTCTGGTGTTAATTGTCTCTAGTTTCCTTGTGTGTTGTGGTCGTTTCCTTGTGCGTTGTCTCTAATTTCATTGTTTGTTGTGTCTAGTTTCCTTGTGTTTGTGCTGACTCTAGTTTCCCTACGAGTTGTTTCCAGTTTTCTTATGTGTTGCGTCTAGGATCCTTGTGTTGTCTAACTTCCTTCTGTGAGGAAGATACATAACCACAGTCAGAGCTGTGTTTATGTATCTCCCTCACGCTATCTTCCAGAACTATGGTTATGTATCCCCCTTACACACTCAGCCAGAGATGTGCTTATGTATCCCCCTTACACACTCAGCCAGAGCTGTGGTTACGATGTATATATATTCCTCACACTATCGGCCAGGGCTGTGTTTATATAGCTTTCTCAAGCTGTGAGTTACATCTGTAGTTATATTTTTTCACTTAATAATATTTGTATGGTTGACAAATGCACCCAATTGTTAGGTGAGGCAAAATTCTTTACCAAGCTTGACTTAACCGAACAACCTCCCATAGACTGTCCTAACCAAAAACACATTTCCTAATCAAAATATTGTTCCTAACCTAACATAATAACAAATGCGTGTTTATGTAGGCCTGCAAAATCATAATATAAAATTATATATTGTATTATTATATTAATCTTGTATTAATACTATATTTCGATATACTTTCTATATATAGAAAGTATATCGGTATTAATCTTGTAAACGAGTTAATACTATCCTTTTTAAATAATAACGCATATGCCTTTGGTTTGATGTTGGGTTTAAAGCCTATCAAATTCTGGAGAGTTATTCAGACCACCACAGTAGCTTGCTGACCAACCAACAAAGTATATTTTAGTCATAAACATTGTCTAGCATTAAAGTAAACTTTCAGTGTATATATACCGAGAAGCAGGGTACACCTATGGGTGTGTATATATATCCCAGATGTAAATTCCACTCGCCACTGCCTACAAGCAACTGCAAACTAAAAAAGTTAAAAAGACTACAAAAAAAGATACATTTTAGTTTACCCAATCGGTTCCACAATTCACGTGGTATTGTAGTGATGGTGACTTACGTTTGATCACGGCTTATAAGGTTGTTTGGAGATCATGATGACTACAACGTTATGGCGACGTGTTATGATGGTGACTGCTGGTCCACCTCAGGAATGTGTGCCTGGGCTCACTATCAATCGTTGAACAGAACTTTGTTTACATTTTTCTTATATATCAAAACCTTACATTCACAGTAACTATATATTCTACTTTTAGCGAGATAAAATGACTGTTGAATTAACTGTTCATTCCTAAATGAACTGACATTGCACTCAGCGGTCGTTCTGCTCAAGAATTTCCTTGCGATTTCAGAGCTAGTTTAGGTAGACTTTTTCACTGCACTGTGAAATAACTTTGTTACTCAGGGCGAGGAGGAAGTAATGCGGTGAAGTAGACGTATTGAGAGATGGGGAGCCAGAAGGCTTGGTCGTTGAGAGTGTTGTGTGTAGCTTGGAGTGGTGGTAGGTAGCCTAGCACATGACTGTTTGTAAGGTAACCACGGAGACGGTAATCAATAGCCTAGCTCCACCCACCTCATCATACGGGTCGTGTCTAGCACTTTGCGTGACACGGTGTCTAGTACACAGCGTGACACTGAGTCGTGTCTAGTACTCCGCGTGACACTGTGTCGTGTTTAGTACTCCGCGTGACACTGTGTCGTGTCTAGCACTTTGCGTGACACGGTGTCTAGTACACAGCGTGACACTGTGTCAGGTCTAGTACAACGTGACACTGTGTTGTGTCTAGTACAACGTGACACTGTGTTGTGTCTAGTACAACGTGACACTGAGTCGTGTCTAGTACTCTGCGTGACACTGTCACGCATACTAAAGAATTTAATGATGAAAGCTTTACTAGACAAGACTGTTAAGAATGTTAGGTCTTTTTAATGCTTAATATTGTTCTTTTTTATAATTTTGCTTTTTACTTTATATATATTTTTTACTTATTTATTAATCTTCTTAATTGATGTTGATTTTTATAAATTTTAAACTTTTTATTTATAATTTTTTTCAACTAATTTTTAGTGAGAAATTTTGTTCTCTGGTTTTAGCACTGATGATCTAGTCTTCTCGTGTACCCTCGTGAATCGAACTATTAGCTCTTGGACCCTGTCTTCATAACCAAAAAATAAATCTATTTTTCCTCTATTATATCTACATAAGAACATATGAATAAAGATAACTGCAGAGGGACTATTGGCCCACACGAGGCAGCTCCCATTTATAACCACTCAAATACATGTCTAACTACATATCTATATCTACCACATATACTTCTCTCTTATACACGTACACTTCCCCAGGAAGCACTCCGTAGCAGCTGTCTAACTCCTAGGCATCTATTTACTGCTAGGTGAATAGGTGCATCAGGATGAAAGAAACTGCCCATTTGTTTCCACCTCCGCCAAGAATCGAACCCGGGCCATTATGACTACGACCTTCAACCGCTGTCTACTCAGCCGCAAGGTGTGTGTAATCGAGTTATCGATAATAAAAAATAATTAATATTGAAAATCTTTATTCATTAATAAACACATGTTTACATTTATACATATTCAAAAATATTAATTATTAAAATGGTTGCACATTAAAAATTCACTTAGTAAACTAACCTATATTATTTTAATGTATATTATAAATTTCATAATTAAAATCGACATATTCTATACATAATATAGAATAGCAAAACTAATGAAAACTATAATTTAAATCAGAAAATCATAATTACTTTCTTTATAGTTTAATTAATTTATGATGCACCCCATACCCATTAAACCTGGACCTGGAACAGGACCTGGACCAGGTCCTGGTCCAGGTCCATCGCATGAGCGGTGGTGGAACTGGTTACAAAGCCACACAATGGATTCAGGTACTGAACCAAAAGACTTTTATTTAGCAAAGCATTACAATCGTGTCAAGATAGTTACTTAATTTAACGTGAATACTAAACAGGCACACAATTATAACAAAATGGGTTCAAGAACTTGATTGTACCCGTCTCTAAACCAGGTAATTTACATTTTCTATTAAAAAGTATGAATTAAATTTGATAGCTAACTAACATGAATTAAATGTCATATGAAATAATGGAAATTTGCATAACTTTAGTATTTTATGTAAATATAACTTGTTATATGATGTCAGTAACCAGCTGGGGGTCTCCCTGCTTTCTCTGCTGACTTTGGTGTTTTATTCTTTCTTGTAGATCCCCCACTATTATATACAGCACTCATTTTTAGGTTAAATTTTCGTACAGTCAAGTTAATATTTCTGGCAAAATTTGAGTGGCCAGTGATAAGTGATTGCATAAAAAAAAGAGCTTATTGTGCTTGGTGGATGTTATTCTTCTCAGACAAAATTATATATTTAGTTTGTTGATATTTATTCAAGTGCAGGTGTGGGTATCAGTTCCAAACAAGAAATTGAAATGAATACGAGGAGGGACACACGAGGTATGTCGTGGTCATGTCCTTTAGTCCAAGGTCTAAATCTCGCAGCTCCCATACCTCACATTCATACAAATTGACACATTGATTGTTAAACTACTTTCGAATGGGTATCAAGATGACCAAATTCACTCAAAATGACATTTATTTTAACTTACTAGTCTCTAATAGCATCATAATATTTTACAATCTAGCCCTCTGAGGATATAATATGTCCCATATGATTTTCCAGAATACTTTACCGGAATCTTCCCCTATCTACCTACAAATTGCAGTGAATTATCAGCAACTTACAACACAGTTTCCAGGCTTGAACGCGAGGTTGTATTTAGTAGCACATCTCATGTATTACTATCACCTTTCCTATAGCATCTTTGGTTCGTGCTACTGAAACTAGACCATCAGCAAAGCAAATAAACATTGGCCTTAGTACTGCATGTATGCCTGACATCTTTGCTGGCATTTAACTCTTTCACCAATAGATAAAAATACAGTAAATTTTAAAGAGTTAAACACAGAACATTTGACCCAATATGTACTAAAAAAAATTAGAATACATAATTCCATTTCACATTTATTTTACACTGCTCATAAAAAATATATAGATATTTAGCCATTACTGGACAATGCTTAACAATTAATTAAAAAGTTTAATGCGATCATCTGTGTCAAAAGCTTCGGAAGTATCAAGACTCAGAGAGAGAACAGAGCTAGGGACCTGCAATGCATTTTTATGTGTGTGGATTTGTGTGTGGATTTGTGTGGAGACAGGAGGGTTACTCAGTAGACAAAATATTGACATTCTTGCGAGGCAGGATCAAGTATAACATTTGGGATTTACGGCTCATGCTGTGTGATGATATGAAAAATTGGTTTACTGGGAATAATATAAACTATAAATGTAGTACTTTCCCTCTTACATTGACGTAAATATTATCTTTATATTGTATATTATTGTATATTAAGAAAAAAATGCTCGTCAGCTAGAAAATCAATGAATAAACAGTCAAATACAAAGTTTAAAAACATTTTTATTGGTACAACTCGAATCAGAGAAAGCCTTAGACACAAAGATATGTAGAAATACAGTTTCGGTGTCCTCGTGAAAGGCGATATTTAATATGCATACATATTTAATCCTAGTGATAAGCGATTATCCCTTAAGGGAGAATATATAAGGCGGAAAAAATGGTGAAGTTTATATGGAAGGATAATGAAGAGTTTGGAAGAATAATGAGATGAAAGTCATTCACAAAAAAATCATTATACAAATGAGCGGTTCATAACAAAACAAACTGCAAGAAAGTGTCAACAAACTTCTTTAAAAAGTTGGAGCACGAGCACATTATGCATAGTATAAACACTATAGTACATTAAATTTTATAAAATACTATAGTTTAGGATACACCGCTGATTCTTCCCTCGCTCATAAAGCATTTTATGCGTTTTCTATACCGTTTTTAAGCCAAATAAAACGCTGTGCTTTTCTTCCGACTGCCTTGTGTGGGCATGAGGGAGGCTACGTCCACGGACTCTTGTCGGCGACACGTGACGAGGTCTTTACACTTGGCCCGCACCTCCCTCAAGATGATCAACACTAGGACAGGCATTAGCACGTGAAATGAGAAACGGAACCACACAGCCACGGTGTCAAAGATCGGGGAGCCTATTATTTCCGGAATGATGCCCACGCCATTGGTACTCTTGGAGGCGTTAGACGTCGCGTTGGAGCTGGTGGAATTGGCAACGTTGGTGGCGTTGGCCACGGGATTGGTGCTTCTACCGGAGCCGCCGGTCGTTTCGCTGGCCCAGTCCTGTGTGAGCATTGGGTTGATGGTGGTGAGGGCGGTGAAGGGCAGCCAGAACGCCAAGTAACCAACCACTGTACAGGTCACAAACACCGCAATATGGAACTCGTTCTGGTAGTAAGAAGAATTCGTTCTGCGCTCAAAGAAACCGGCCATTTGGTTGCCTTTGTTTGTCATTTCTTTTCGACGCTCTCTGAAGAATATGACCGAGGAGATGCAGACCAGCACCACCATGACGACGGGCGGCACACACACTACCAGCACCAGGTGGAAGATGAGGTAACTGTCATCCCTGGGATCGGCCACGGAACAAGAATATCGGTTCCTATACGGCATGCTTTTGATGCGGCCAATGACCAGGGGCACCGCCATCAAGAATGATAGCACCCATGTTGTCAGAATCATGATGGCCAGATCAGACTGTGAAGCGTAAAAGCAAGAATTATATTTCTTGGACGAAGCCAGTCTGTCGATTGCCAGCATCAAAACTGCGAAGCCCATCACGCTGTTCATCATATTCATTGTAAAGCTATTTAAGTAGTTGATTTCATAACCAAACCTCCACTGTGTGGTGAAGACGTAGCCGATGGCAATACTGAGGTTGAAGAGACAGTCAACCATACTGGCGAGGCAGAGGTTGATGAGGAGGTGACAGTAGAGGAACCTCTTGAGGGTGTAACTGGTCGACACAGTCACCATCACCATCAGATTGAGGATGAAGGCCACCAGGAATATCACCGACAGGAAGGAGCCGGCGATTATAGACATTGGGTCCTCCACGCAAGGGCCAATAATGGCTTTCTCCTTGAAGTCTGATTCGAAATCGGTACACATCTTGTCCGGTTAACAATAAGTATGTAATTACCCAATGACTATTTAGCTTTACACTTCAATAACTATTTATCATCAGCTGCGTACTGTTCAAAAGGCATTTTTAAACAGTGCGAAGTACTTATACAATATTGAAATTTCAGTACTTAAATTGCTCTTGGAAATATATAACAGTTTTTCGATTTAATTGTTAATTAATTTTAGTGGATCTAGGTGGGAGTTGACACGAAGCTCCAGCTCTTGTGCGTCACTCTCAGTGGTGTCGAAGCACCACCACCGCCACCACCTCACCCACCACCGCCACCACCTCATCCACCACCGCCAACACCTCATCCACCACCCTGTAAGATAGAAAACAAGACATTAACATCACTGATGTGACTATTTTGTGACACGGTAACAACAGGGTGTTATTAATACTCTACTGCCTTCGTCACAAGAGGTGAACTGGGTACTTAAAGATGTTAATAATACACCCTGCCTGCTGTATATTACGTAACCCGGCTGCCTTGTACCCACTGAACCTGTGCCTCTGAAGATGTTGAGAAGACCTTCCAGCAACCCACGTCCTTCAGCGACTCACGTTAGGCTCAATTTTAAAGTTAATGTCAGAGTTAATTTTTAAATTTCCTTTCCAACTGAGCAAGTTCATAAGCACTATGGAGTAGGTTCGTGATATAATCATTAATCTCACCTTTTCCCTCGTGTTATATTACACATGTCAACAAGACTGATGATGATATATATATATATATATATATATATATATATATATATATATATATATATATATATATATATATATATATATATATATATATATATAAAACCACTAACCTCAATCTTCTCAAGTTTTGTATATGTGTATATTATATATACACTTATAGCACGTATAGACTCCACTGCTAGTCACACCACTGTTGAAATTCCAGTTTTTACTTCAAGGAACAAAGGAGAGCACGTGATGATCGCTTGCAAACTCCGAATATCTTGTTGACTCTCCATTGCATTCATTAACACATTCCGACCGCACTATACAACAGTGTCTGTACTGGATGCCTCGATGGTCACACCTACTGGGCAGTGAGGACGGAGTACTGCCTAGGCTACTGACCGGGCAGTGAGGGCGGAGTACTGCCTAGGCTACTGACCGGGCAGTGAGGGTGGAGTACTGCCTAGGGTACTGACCGAGACCGTTGTGACCGGCCAGTGTGCGCAATAGTCCCGCTGGCAAGTGTCTCTGTTTGTAGGTAACCACAGAGACGCAGATCAATAGGTTACTCCCCCACTCCTCGGGGTAACCAACCCGTCGTCTCACTTAATATGTCGCCTCCTGAACGTAATCAACCGGTTTGTTAAAATTACCAGGTATTTGTAAAAAAAAAAAAAAATAGAGTACTGTAAGGCTGTCGTTTTCTATGCCTCAGTTTCGATAGGTTAGGTCGGTTGCTTGTGTTCATACGTTTCTGGTTAGGGAAAACAGTTGAATTGTTAACGGACACACTGAGAGGCTACTATATATTCCCTCCGCCCCCCAGTGTGGGGGAAATATGCCGGGGGGGAGTCCCAAAGCCCCCCCCCCCTGTTTGGGGGAATATACCGGGGTGGGGGTCCCACAGCCCCCTGTGTGGGGAGAATATATCCGTATCCTATTCTGAATCAAGATTCATCAAGCACTCACGTAACCATTTGCGAAAACCGTACCTATTTCCTAAATTATGTCGAATTTGCCGACTTTTATTAAAAAGTTTATGATTTCAAAAACTACTGTGACTACCTGTGACGTCGCGAGAAAGAGACCTGGGCGTGGACGTAACACCTAATCTATCTCCTGAGGCACATGTAAATAGGATAACGACAGCAGCGTACTCTACACTAGCAAAAGTTAGAACATCATTCAGAAACCTAAGTAAGGAGGCATTTAGGGCGCTTTACATTGCCTACGTGAGGCCAGTCTTAGAGTATGCCGCCTCATCATGGAGTCCCCATCTGAAGAAGCACATAAGGAAACTGGAAAAGGTTCAGAAGTTTGCAACGAGACTCGTCCCAGCGTTACGAGGGATGGGGTATGAGGAGCGCTTGAAGGAACTGAGCCTTACGACACTAGAAAAGAGAAGGGAAAGAGGGGATATGACAGGAGCGTATATACTCAGGGGAATTGACAGAGTGGACATAGACGAAATGTTCACACGGAATAATAACAGAACGAGGGGACATGGGTGGAAGCTGGAAACTCAGATGAGTCACAAAGATGTTAGGAAGTTTTCTTTCAGCGTGAGAGTAGTGGAAAAATGGAATGTACTTAAGGAACAGGTTGTGGAAACAAATTCTCTTCACAATTTCAAAACTAGGTATGATCGGGAAATAGGACCGGAGTCATTGCTGTAAACAACCCATGGCTCGAAAGGCGGGATCCAAGAGTCAATGCTCGATCCTGCAGACACAAATAGGTGAGTACACACACACACACACTTCACCCCCACCTATGACACCATCTTGATATAGAACCTGCTCTATATGTGTGAAGGTGTGTACATGCACACACCTTCACACATAGTATTAACACCATACAAAAAGATCATGTGAGTGGTATATTAAATTGTTTTTACGTTTTTTTTAATGGCTAGGCTCTGGATCAGGAGCCTAGCACAAAAACGCGAGCGGTTATTCAGCACTGATTTAATGTTTTTGTTCTATGTGTTTTGTACGGGGAAACAAATACAAACAAGAATGTAACGAAGTTAACCGACATAGAACGACGGTAACAAGCATAAAACAATGTAAACGACCATGGAATGTCGCAGCCTATTCTCTAAGTTTGCCACTCCGTAAAAAATGCAACTGTTTCACCTAACCAGTAACGTACGAACCTGAGCAACCCACCTAACCCATCGAAGTCCACGCGCAAAAAAAATATTATGATGTTTAAATTTTTACCGTTACGTCGCATTTTTAACGGATATTTCGTACACAATGCGACGTATTGGGTGAGAGGACTAAGATCTGAACAAGTGTTCGCGGAGCGTTGAGGTGACAGGAAGAACGGAATTTAAATGCTCATAAAACACCTGTACCCGTGTACAGGTGTGTGTGTGTGTGTGTATGCTGGGATGAGTGCGTACATCTGTGTGTGTATTCATGGGCTTTGTAAATGGAACAAATGGTACCCGAACCACAATTTGCGTCTAGCAACTTATAATAATGATTATCCTACTTTGATCCTGTGTCTGGTTTAATTGATAGTTACCATCCTTGTTAAACTGCAACACTAAGGAAGAATGGTTTAGTTAATAAATGTCTTAACAAAATGCTACGAACGATTATCGAGACGCTTAACGAAGCCATGGTCGTTCAGTGTCGGTATATGTCACTCAGGTGTTCTAATACGTATGTGAGTAATTTGGAAAGTGTTCCATTCGTGTTACCTGTGAGTGAATCACAGCGACTAACGTGAGTGTGAGTGCATTAGTGAGTAAGGCGCTTGACATTGACAGAAGTAAACACAAGTTTGTCGGTGTGTCCAAGGTTGGAGGCCAGGCGTTTGGGGCTAGCCTCACCAAATTTTGCAGAGTGAATGGTCCGGGGTATGGGTCCGGTAATCCATAAGTAAATAAATAATCCATTTCCATCTATAAATCCAACATTATGTTTGTAACTCATCGTCTATGTATGTAATTTTACCTGAATAAACAAAAAATTAATTTAATTTAATTTAAATTAACTTAATTTAATTTTAAATTTAATTTAATTTAATTTAGGTGCTTAATCGGGCGAACGGCTGGAATATGCATATCATAAATATTTTGTTAATTTTTCCAGGCATCAGTAAGTAATGTTGCATATTTTCATAACACAACAAAAATTATTGAATTGATTTTTTTGTTTCCAAAATAATTATCGGTTTGTCGGCAGCCAGTGCCAAAAAATCGGCGTGTGGGTGTGAATATGACTCCGGCACGCTGTTCCCTCCTGAATTCTGACGACCCCGACCAGCTTATGTAATTTATGTAATCATTCCTTATGTTAATTTTCCTGTTTCCCCACATCAAGGAATACATTGTTCCTGTATTTCTCCATAATGTTTTAAAACAGGAAAACGATCGGAATTTTCATTGGATACTTATGCATAACCGAATCAAGTGTTTTTTTGTGATTATTCTTGCATGTGTGTGTGTGTTTGAATGAAATAGAATATAAGAGGCCGGGGCATCGTAACATCCATGTTGATTCAAAGGCCCAATAATGACGTCAGAAGTCAGGTAGTCAAGCCATTTTTGTATCACTGTTATTGTTTTTATCACTGTTATTATTATAATAATAATTATTATTAAATTTACCAATTTAAATGGTTAAAATGTTTACATATATGGGGTAGATCAAAGTTGCAACAGAATGTTATAAGCGGGGTCGGTGTGCTGAACGCAAGAGATATTATTAAGTGGATATTTTTCAAGTGGGCGGAGCATCTGGCTGATCCCCTTCCTGTGATTGGTTGTTGTGGTGAATGTCAACAAAGCGTTTCTACCAATGGGATGAAAGCGCTGGAATGCTTCCATCAGCACAACATTTCCACCTTATGGGCTGCCGTTCGCCTGTTGATAGTGCAATGTCATGCCAACAGATGGCACCACCTGTATTTTTCATGCAGCTTTGTGGTGGCCTGTTGATAATGTAATTTTATGGAAATGGCACCGGCTGTATCTTTAGGGCTACTGCTAACCTAACCTGTTGATAGTGCTTTTTTCTGCAGATACACAAATCCTGTAGCTTATGATAAGGTTTAATACCCTGCAGGAATTAGCTAACTCCATCTTTTTATTGATCTATCCATGCATGAGTCTGAAGAGTCCAGAAATGCGAGTTAAATTCCACAGTACAGCCCAAATATTTTATCATGAATTTATATTCTTGCAATATTTAATTTGACTTAATTTTACACCTGGCTATAATTACTGAGAGTAAAGAGTCATATATTTAGCTCTGACTCATATTAAACATGTGTCAGGTGTTCAGTTAGTAAAGAAAGACGACTTAGTGAATACATTGAGTCTCATTCGAAACTAATGTTATATTGATTTTTTTTCTTCGTAGAAGAGAAATTCCAGATAGGTTTTGTATTTTAACTGAATAACTACACACATACACACACACAAAGAGGACCAAACAGCCAGAGCTCAACCCCCGCAAGCACAACTAAGTACACACACACACACACACACACACGCGCGCGCACACACACACACACACACACACACACACACACACACACACACACACACACACACACACACACACACACACACACACACACACATATATATATATATATATATATATATATATATATATATATATATATATATATATATATATATATATATATATATATATATATATATATATATATATATACGAACCCTGGACCAATAATTTGTGCCACAACTGGGCTAACCGCAGCACGCACACTAGCAATAACAGGCACACACATATCTTCACGCCAGCTACAGCTACGCACGCTGTAGACGCAACAAGAACAGCGCATGAGGAAGTGTGCGCCGTGGGAGCGGACGCGCGTGACCCCTGCGGTTCCCAAGTCGATGACGACACGGGTCTCGTGACGTCTCGGATCCGCGTGACGTCACTGATGACCTCCCTGTAGCTGCGTGAAAGAACGAAGTAAACACCATCTCCGTTATTCATCCCTGTGACGTCACTGATGACGTCAACACCCGTTGTATCTTAGCAAGCTGGATTGTTGACGGATGAAGTGGTCATGGGTGTTACTCCCTGCTATGATAGCCACCACACCTACACCTGAGGATATAATTACCCTATAAACACACCGTGTAACCACAATATTGTATTTTACGTTTTAAAACATTGTTAGAATGTTGTGATTCTGGGTACGTGCATAATGTTTAATTGTGGATAACGTGTATGATGTTTAATTGTGGATACCTGTATGATGTTTAATTGTGGATAACGTGCATGATGTTTAATTGTGGATACGTGTATGATGTTTAATTGTGGATAACATGCATGATGTTTAATTGTGGATAACGTGTATGATGTTTAATTGTGGATAACATGCATGATGTTTAACTGTGGATAGCGTGCATGATGTTTAATTGTGGATAACGTGTATGATGTTTAATTGTGGATAACATGCATGATGTTTAATTGTGGATAACGTGCATGATGTTTAATTGTGGATAACGTGTATGATGTTTAATTGTGGATAACATGCATGATGTTTAATTGTGGATAACGTGCATGATGTTTAATTGTGGATAACGTGCATGATGTTTAATTGTGGATAACGTGTATGATGTTTAATTGTGGATAACGTGTATGATGTTTAATTGTGGATAACATGCATGATGTTTAATTGTGGATAACGTGCATGATGTTTAATTTTGAACAGTGCAAGACTTGAAATTAATAGTGTTTGTCATTTCATGTAAAGGAGGAAGCGTGGGGATCGACCCCCAACGCTTTCGTGTATTAAAACATTCTTAAAGAATATAGTAGAAATATAACACGAGGGAAAGACTAAGAAACATTAACCTAACATAAAGAAGGGCCGTGTAACTTAATAGGTTTTCTGCGGTTTATCCCATCCTTATGGTCATATTTATGTAAATTTACGTCTTTCGCAAAATCTTACCAATTATATACAATCCTGGACTTAATATTATGTAGTTCAGTCAATATTATATATATTTCTATATACATACAAACTCAGGAAGTTTTATAATATGAATTCTGGATATTTTTCGCTTTTCCAGTTATTTTATTTTTATTCTAAAATATTTTCCGGCTGTATAGATTGATCAGTATCTATACATGATTAAATACATGATTGTACCGTTGTGAATATACAATTACAAAATACATATTATGAATTACCTTTTGAATCTGAATTCATTATTACAATTAATATACAGACTTCTTTTAGCAAATAAACAGTTGTATGTTTAATTAGAGAGCCTTGACTGGGGGGGTTTGATTAATATATATGGCAATTGTACCTGTTTTGAACATTAGCCAATGAGGAATTAGCTAGCTGCGCCTGCGCGAAGGTGACGTGTCGGTGACGTCACTGATGTCGTCATGACGAAGGCGGGCGTGGCCAGCGTGCTTGACAACGGATGAAGACTACACAATGATTACGAGCTGTGAAACGAGAGTTCGTGATACAAACGACTCGATTATTTGTGTTGGTTTACTACGGAGTACAACGAAGAGGTAAGTTGTTAAATGCGGGGATTAATAGAACTTTCAGTTATCTAGTTCGTCTCCTTTAAAACTGGTGAGCAGTGTTGCCACCGCTGGAGGCGTATATTGACCGGGTAATGGAAAATGATCACCCTGTCCCCCAACCCCCATTTAGTGCACTGTAATTTTAACGCTATAGATCATAGCGTTAAAATACCGGTACTTTAGTGAAATTAAAAGCATTGTATTATTGATGTTTTCCCGGGACACTAAACATCAGCCTTGATAGGTTAGGTAGGTTGCTTGAGTTAGGCAAAACTGTTGCATTTTTTCGGAGTAGCAAATAGGGAAAACGCGCTGAAAGGTCTCACATATTTGTACGCTGTTTTTTTATTAAAGATACTGTGTGAACCAATTAGGCTGGTAGGAGTAGGGCCGTACACTTGTCTACAGGTTAAGTGTACACATTGTACACTTGTATACAGGGAAAGTGTACACATTGTACACTTGTATACAGGGAAAGTGTACACATTGTACGCTTGTATACAGGCAAAATGTACACATTGTACACTTGTATACAGGGAAAGTGTACACATTGTACGCTTGTATACAGGGAAAATGTACACTTGTATACAGGGAAAGTGTACACATTGTACACTTGTATACAGGGAAAGTGTACACATTGTACACTTGTATACAGGGAAAGTGTACACATTGTACACTTGTATACAGGGAAAGTGTACACATTGTACACTTGATACATGGAAAGTGTACACATTGTACACTTGTATACAGGGAAAGTGTACACATTGTACACTTGTATACAGGGAAAGTGTACACATTGTACACTTGTATACATGGAAAGTGTACACATTGTACACTTGTATACATGGAAAGTGTACACATTGTACACTTGTATACAGGGAAAGTGTACACATTGTACGCTTGTTATTCAGAAACGGAGTTGTGAGGGAAATTGACTATTCTGTACTTAAGAGGTACAATCAAGTTATTTTTTTTATTAACAAGCTTAGGTATACACAGCAATGTGCTGCTGCCTTACTCCATAGGAAAGATTACACGGTGTAGATAACAAACTAGCCATAAGTTCATCTAATATCCCTATCTCACAGGATTGTTTTAGTCATATATGGAATCATGAGAGAACATGCAACGTTAGGCTATATGAAACCCTCCAGCAGCAAAATCTGGGTACAGCACAAGAATATCTTCCAATATTCCTGAGTGTATGAAGTAATTTCAGAGCTCAAAGTACCTCATACCATTTGGTGTGAAATCACTGATATCGGGACAATCACAGATATAGTGTTGGAGAGTATGTCCCAGCTCTTGTTCACATAGTTTATAGTTGGAATGCTCACCATTGCGGGGTTTCAGTACCTGCAGCCACCTGCCATCGATATCGATATCCCAGCCTAATTCTGGCAATTACAATGTCACTGTCTAGTGGATGTGTTATGCTGCCCGTACATATAATTTTCGGTTCTAAACATGTCATAGCTCTTTATACTCGTGTTTTCTGGCCTTTGAGTGTCAGTAACTGCCCTTCTGTCTTCCCTAATTTCCTGAAATATTGCGATGTTTACAGCAGAGATTGGAATGTCTATGTCCAACTCAATTTCAGGTTGTTTGTTGTTTAAGATTCGCTACTTGGAACAAAAAGTTCCAAGCAGCACGGGCTATGGTGAGCCCGTTGTGGTTGCAATTTTCAGGCTTATCACATGCATTTTTTGTTGCTTTTTTTTTTTTTTTTTTTTTTTGAGATATATACAAGAGTTGTTACATTCTTGTACAGCCACTAGTACGCGTAGCGTTTCGGGCAGGTCCCTGGAATACGATCCCCTGCCGTGTCATCATGATAGACCACACCTATGTGAGATGGTATCCCTACAAATGAGACTGAAACTCTTGCTCTTTGCATTAATAATGTTGTTTATAATGGAACTTACAACATTCCTAGTGTCTATTTTGCATGTTGCGTTTTTAAGGGCCTGAAGAGCTGATTTTGAATCACATAAAATTACTCCTCCACTGTTCTTCAGTGCATTAGTGGCAAGTTGTAGTGCAGCTAATTCACCCAAGTAGGCGAGGCGGTTTGAGCAGGATGATTTGATAGGCTCGGACTGTCATACGCCCCTCCTCCTGAAACCACTAGTATTAGTGGCCCCCTCCGGTAAAATGTAGGTAAATGACACTGTTTATACTAGATCTCAACAGCAGGGCTCAAGGTGCTCAACACAGGATTGGTCCCCCTGGAATGTGTATGTACGAACAACAGAGCGGGTTTCTGGTACAAATAACTGTATGTACAAATTGGATGATGATTTGTTCATTTGATGCATCACGTTAGTGTGATCTCTGTGTGTAATAACTGTATGTTGTCTACGTTATTATTATATAGGTGTATATGTATGTATATCAGTCTTTCTTGTAGATATATGTTACTGAATATGACGGAAAGGTTTAAATATATTAGTCTGCAACGAATCTTCTCCCTATTTGTAACGTTCTTCTTTACTTGGGAAGGAAGTTGAAAAATTAACTCTCCGACACTCATTTTACTGTTTTATTGGTCTGGTATTAACAGATGCGTTTCGTTGAAGCTCTCAACATCTTCAGAGGCAAAGGCGAAGAGGATACAGGTGAACTGAAGGTTCAGTACACATAACTGTGTAAGCTGAGCTGAAGTAAGGTCTATGTTAGCTGGGGAAGTTAGTGAGCTGTAAGCTGGATATTGTGTGTTGGTCGTGAGGATGGTAGGATGTAATTTAGTGTGTTGGTCGTGAGGATGGTAGGATGTAATTTAGTGTAAGCTGGTTGTTGGATGAGAGTGTTTGATATGTTGTATTTCGCCTATGTTTAATCTTCTGCAGGCGATGAGTCACAATAACGTGGCTAAAGTATGTTGACCAGACCACACACTAGAAGGTGAAGGGACGACGACATTTCGGTCCGTCCGGGACCATTCTCAATCAACTTGAGAATGATCCAGGACGGACCGAAACGTCGTCGTCCCTTCACCTTCTAGTGTGTGGTCTGGTCAACATTTAATCTTCATTTTTAATTGAATCTGTTGATTATTTCAGTATTTTTGGTCAGGATATCTCCAGTGATAGACTGATTGTGTGAAGAAATTCCGTTTTTTGATAGAGAGTTATTGTTTGATCAGTGTTCTTTGTCTTGAAAAAGATGTTGTCTTGCCTATGTATTGAGATCGTTGGGGCTGACAATTCTCGTGTAAAGGCAAAGACAACTTTCGTCTCTTTCAAAGCGTTTCGCTTGGTCTCGGGTAAGCTCTTCATAAGCAAAGTTTTTGGTCTTGTTCTTGTAATATATGATGATCTGTTTTCTTCTGGTTAGAATCGATAGTGTACACATTCCTGTTATTGATGTCTTTCAGGATTCTCCTCCGTTTCTTTAGCCCTTTAAACAGAAATTCCTTTAGAAGAGTTGAATGGGTGGGGCAGAGTGTGTGGTGCTGGCCGTTTTATCAGAGGCAGCATGTCAGTTCATCTTCCTCTTGATCTCGGCAAATCGGTTAATGTTTCCATTGTTGACAAGGATCTGCCTTATTCTACTGAGTTCCTTGTCGATCTACTTCCAACTGGAGCTGTGTGTGAGAGCATGGATGACTTCGGCGTCGAGAGCACTTCACTTGTACCGGCCAGGACACTCACTGCTATCATTAAGGCACATTCCTGTGTTATATCCCTTGGTATAGACCGCAGTGTGAAAACCACCGTTCCTTTCCTGTTACATCCAAGATAAGCAGCTTATCTTCGCTCTCCATCTCGTAAGTGAAGCTAAGCAAGCAACTTCGCTCGGAGGCTTCCTTAAGCTGCAGCAAACGTTCCAAGTCATGTACCTGCAAGATGATGTCATCTATATACCTACAGTAGACGTCAGGTTTAATGTCCATGTCAACAAAAGCTTTTTTCCTCAGTAGTAAACATGCAAATTATGTTAAATAGGACACCGGTGCGGATACACAGTAACACCATCCACTTGTTTGTACTCGAGACCATCAGGTCTCTTTGGTACACGATTCGAGCAGTTGCCTAAGTATGTGTTCTAGAATGTCAAGATGAGTCCAAACTGAATCCCGATAAACTTTTTACATCATTCCAATTGTCTCTTCCACAGACACGTTGATGAACAGCGCCTCAACATTCCTAGATCTGACAGTGTCAGACTACGGAGGAAAATTGAAACAGGAATTTCCTTAAGTACTTTCGTATATTAATACATCTTCAGAAGGAGTCTCCTTCTGAAGATGTATTAATATACGAAAGTACTTAAGGAAATTCCAGTTTCAATTTTCCTCCGTGGTCTGTCACTGTCACATTTTTAATCACGTGTTTATTTTTCGTGATTTACACACATTCATAGATCTGAAACTGGATTCCTGTAACCACTGAAAGTGCATGACACATATGGAGTCATCAGGGTGTTGAGTCGCTTTGGTCGCTTAGTACGTTGATGTGGAATAACTGACTGATGATCGGACGAAATGTGTTTTCAGATTTGCGGGCCTTAGCAGTCCCAAAGAAAGAGTTAAGACTTTTGATACAAGGTTTTTATTTGTGTGATACCAGGCTCCTTGATCCAGAGAGTGGTTGGTACTTGGTATAGCACTGTAGGGCATCCCAGGTACTCAGGCGGAGGAAAGCGGACTTAGGTTTAAGGATTGACATCTTTCGATTATTGCATTCTTTTTAGTGTGTACATAATGTATCTCTGCATCTTATGTAACACAGTGCAGCGTTCTCAGTGTCAGTCTTTTAAATATTTACCGAAACTTAAGTCTTAATTTTAAAGTTAGAGCCTTGTTGCTGTTTCCAGGGCATTGCGACCTTAGAAATAAAATATTGCGCGTTCTGGAGTAGGATTGTCTTGAGTGTGTGCATGTGTTCCCAAGGCGGCCATTTGTGTCGGAGCGGTGCACTTGAAGTCCCCATGGCTGTGTGCAGTGTTCAGGCTAGAAGACAGGTGGGTGGTGGTGGTGGTAGGCAAGGGTGGGGTGGTAGATGGGTGGTAGTGAGCAAGGGCAAGGCGTGTGGGTAGTAGTGGGTAGGGAGGAAGGTAGGTGCACAGTGAAGTAGATAGAATAGAGAAATAATATTTTTTTTACGGTCCGGTAGGATGGAAACGTGATGGTGGGTTGACCCATGAGCCAACGGCCCCTACTCTAGGATCACGAGTCGGGTACACTACTCAAGGATCACGGAGTTCTATCATCAAGTGTGAATCACGACTCCTATATACCTATCCTTAAAGGCTCCCTCCACCTGGCCTGTGCTGAAGGACCAGTACCACACCCGCTGTCATCCTGCAGGACTCTGTTGATAAACACACAAGGGCACATAATCGGTTCAGGAACTGAACCCTCTAGTTCGTTTAGCTAAGCAAATAACGCTGAACAAAAATACATGCTCAGTGTTAACATTTGTTAATAAAATCTGGGAAAGGTCCAAAAGATGGAACAGGAGCTGCTATCTCTGAAAGTTGTTGTAGGGTGAGAACTAATCCTTGAGTATTACTTGAAGCACGAGTCGAGCGAGGCTAAGAGCTAGAACTAGATTATTACTTGAAGCATAAGTCGAGGCTAAGATCTAGAGCCAGAGTATTACTTGAAGCACAAGTCGAGGCCAGGAATAAGCCTTAGAATATATCTTGAAGCCTTAGTTAACATTATAGGTCCCAAAATCATTGCTGGGGACCCCAGTGGTAAATGGAGAACAAAAACAACTTATTGCACAATGTGCTACTCTTGCCCGGGAATAAAACCCAGTAAGGTGTGCAGACTACTAGATGACGAAGGAGAGCAGTAAGATTTATGATTTTATGGATAATTCATGCCCGTGCCACCTCTTGGATGGCTTAAGCTTCATCAATCAATTAAGTGTGACGATTGTTTAGGCACCTCCGTCCAGGACGAAAAGAACTAGTGATACTGACGAAGAATGAATTAAAGAGATACGAGCCACACTTTCTGTTGGGCGCCGACCAGGACAAAGAAAATAGGTGAGTACGTATTCCTTGCTGGTGGGACGGACAAGGACGGAGTATAACAGGTGAGTGTACTGTGTTACTGACGCCATCCGGGGACGGAGGAAATAAGCGAGTCCCAAAACCGCTTCAGCTCATGACGTCACTGTTACGTACTCCTAGCAGAATACGTATATAAATTTAAAATAAATATTATTTTATTTTGTCATTGCATGTATATGTACACACATTGTGTTTTGGGTAAATTGTCGTGTGGTTTGGCAGCGTCAGTGGACAGGAGAGCGGTTGCCGTTGCACAAGTCTAATACCTGATTGATACGGGAAAGCTGGACCTGTTCAGTTTGAGAGTTCCAGATGTCACTTTATTTTAGTTAGAAAATGTTTCATATACTGTAATTAAACAGGTGTCATTATACTTATATATTTTGTAAGTAACTATTATATGTAACTTACATTCTTATGTGTTTTGAGAACAAGTGGTTGTTCAATTAGTTTATAATATTAAAAAGTCCTTAGTTTCCATCCCTCATCCTGGGATGAGGCAGACGGGAGGTGAGAATGTGGGTGGCGACAGAGCGAGAGTTCAGTAGCTGGACGGGAGCCGGGGAGATAATAACTTGTTGGAGTTAAGTTCTTTTGTTCTATCATAGCCATATATATTAATCTTGATTTAATGTCTGGAAGTTACAGTGATATTTTAAATGTGATATATATTGTGACCATATAATCATCTGTTTGCTTTTGAGATTTATTTAATATAATAGTATATATCTATAATTAGTGTCTTTATTCTTCAGTCCTATGAAGATTCTATTTTGTGCTCAGTACTTATTAAGGGGTTATACTGGTGATTCGCTATTGAGAACAGCAGTTGTGTCGTATCCCTAGACTTATTAAAGTTTGGCTGCTGTAGGATCACGAGCCGTAACGTACGATAGGTAACAAAGAGTTATGGGGGCCTGTGCTGGGAAATATTGTCCCACTTTTAACTTAACTATGCTAATCTAACCTTGCCTTCCTAGGTACCAGTGTGTCAAGTGTCTCTGTGTGTTTCTTAAGAACTATTCCATGTGCCAAGCAAGCCTTCCTGTGTGTCAAGTAACAACGTTTCACGATTTTGAGGTAAGTCATCCTATATATTTTGTTTGTGCAGTGAGGCCAAGCGAATTTTCAGTGTGGTGACAATTTTACAGTGAAGTGTAGTGCAGTGCCATTATTTTAATTATTGTTGTGAATCAAGTGCCAAGTGTTAGTAACGATGGAGGAGAAAGTTGCAGCGTTGGTGGCTCACCCAGACTTTGAAGGGATTCAGAACCTTAAAAAGACTGAGTTAATACAAATGGCAAATCAGTTGGATTTGACAGCCAGCAATAGAATGGTTAAAGCCCAAATATTGAAAGTCATTGTGACGCATTTTGTTGAGAATGGGGATTTAGATGAAGAAATTCTAGAAGAGTTAAGAGAGGAGTCGAGTGATCAGATGACGTTAAAGCGTCTTGAGTTAGAAGCTCGCCAAAGAGAGATTGAAGCTCAACAGCAACAGCAAATATTAGAGGCTGAAGCTCAGCAAAGGGAGCTAGAGACTAGGCGTTTAGAAATTGCGGCACAAAACCAGAGAGGTTTAATTGAGTTGCAACTTGAAGCCACAAAGAAGCAACAATTAGAGATTCAACAACAAATGGCTGACACTAACTTCAGGCTTGAATCACAGCGTATGGCAGCTGGGCATGGAAATACTAGTAATGTTTCAACAAATAGTGATAATAATCCCATCAGGATGAATAAGTATATAGAGTTGCCCAAGTTCAATGAGGAAGATCCTGAGGTTTTCTTTGCACATTTTAATAAAATTGCCATCAGTATGAACTGGCCAAGGGATCAGTGGGTAGCCATTATGCAGTCTCAATTCAAGGGGCGTAGTCAGGAGGTTTTCACATCCCTCCCTGACGCTCATAGTTTTGATTATGACTTTGTAAAGAAAAGCATCCTCAATGCATACCAACTAAATCCAGAGGCACACAGGCAAAAGTTCAGGAACCTAAGGAGAATCAAGGATCAGACAATAGCCGATTTTACTCGTCAGAAGACGAATTTTTGCAACAGATGGTTAAAGTCACTTCCAGTCACTGATTTTGATGCTTTAAAGAATCTTCTTATAATGGAAGAAGTATTGTCATGTCTCCCAGACCAGTTGTCTACTTTTATGGCAGAACAAAAGAATGTAACAGACATTGATGAGCTGTCAAAGCTCGCGGATGAGCATGAGTTGTTGACTAAGGCCCCGTTTACGGCCACTTCACCTAAGTCTAGTCGTAGAGTAAATTATAATGCTCACCGAACTCCTTATCAGAATCCATCCAGTCCTAGTACTCCAGTTACTCCCATGAGCTCTTCTCTTACAAAACCTAACCCTGCTACTTCATTGTCAGGAATGTCAAATAATAATAAGGTTAATTCTAAACCTACAGTTGGTTCTACCAGTGTGTCCACTGTAAGGTCCTGTTCCCATTGTAAGAGAAAAGGCCATGGAATTCATTCATGTTTTATATTGCACCCTGAGTTACGACCAACTGGTCTCATTTATTGCAGAGGTGTGCAAAATAAACTTACTAATAAACATGTAACTGTAAACCCCAATTGGGTGAAACAGTATTCACCATATATGTCTTCAGGTGAAGTTTTGTGTATTAATGGAAAGTGGAAGCCAGTGGTTATTCTTCGTGATACAGGTGCTTCCCAAACCATAATTTCATCCAGTATTCTTTCTGATGTTGAAAAGAGAGAGACAGGAAAGTTTGTTGTTCTTCAGAGTGTTGCAGGATGTAAAACTGTACCTCTAATAGACATTAATTTCAGATCCACCATTACACCACGTTTATGCACTGTGGGTGTTAGTACACAGTTGCCCATCCCAGGTGTGGATGTTATATTGGGTAATGATGTGGCCATAAATCATGTTGTGGGTGAGAATGATCCCCGTTTGTGTAAACAGCCCGTTGCAGACCATGTTTATTCTGCCTGTGCTGAAGTTAGTTCTATGAATGAACCTGTTGTAGAAGATGGTTTTGTCCATTCTACCTGTGCTGATGTCAGTACTAATATAAATCCAGTTGTCAGTTCTGATGTTGTTACTCAAGCATTTGTTCCAGTAACCAGTACCCCTTCAGTGGAGAAGTGGGATGTGGTTGTTCCAGATTCCTGTGTGGCCGATTTAGTTGTTGAGAGTAAGCCTGATACTATGACTCTGCTTTATTCCAATAAATTGGGAAAGGATGTCCATGTACCATTGTCTTGCCCGCTCACTACGAACGTTGTGCCAGGAGTTGAGAGAAACTTAAAAGCCACGACTCTGTATTCCAGCCAAGTGAATGGTTTAGGACAAGATGTCGGGTTGGCAGAAGTATTCCCGCTCACTCCAAGTTTAGAATCAGTTGTCGAGAGTAAGTCCGTTGTAGAGGCCCCGCCTCACCCTAGTCAAGGTGATATAATAGGGGAGGAGGTCAAACTACCTGTTACTTGCCCGCTCGCTTCAGATTCCCTTCATTTATGTGCTTTGAGTAGAACTGACCCTAAGATTTCAGAGAGAAGCAAGGAGACAGTCTGTACTGTAGATCCAGTTTTGGAGAGTGTGGGAAAGCAGCCAGAGGATCAGCTTCTGTTGAGTAGATGGAGACCCATTGAGCCTCCCTCTTCAGTTGTCTGTGAGGATGTGACCCAGCTTGGTAGTGATATTGTTGATTGTGAGCAGACAGTACTCCAAGCAGCTCCAGAAGTCATGGGAGGAAATTTTGGTAAAATCATTAAGAATGGTAAAGCAGCATTTGGATCTAAGTTGAGGAGTTGTGATTCTTATTCTATGTGGAGGAAGTATTTCTCATTGTGTACATTGAGTCAGAGTGTGTGTAGGATGTTGAAATCTACTTTTATTCTGCAGGAGCCATTTTCTTGTGAAGTAATGGACTGTGGGACATCTTTGTCAAGCCTTGTGGTTGAGCAGAGAGAGTTTACTCAAGTAGGTTGTGCACCCAGCAGTTCTGAGGAAGTGGTGAGTTATGCTAGAGCAGTGTCTCTATATTCAGATCCAGTTAATTTTGATGCACGAGTAATAAAAGTGTATGTTCCACTTAAGTGTGGTGTTGACTTTCAGAGTCATATTGGAGTTGATTTTCAGAGTCATATTGTGGGTGAAAGATTAAATCATACTGGGGAGCAGATGTTTGAGGCTCCAGGTGTGCAATTCAAGTTGGAGGATAAGGTTATCCTACCTAGAGTTAATCATTGTGAAGGGTTTCAGATTGTCCTAGGGCGTGTTCCAGGTAATCTGCTGTTCATCTTCAAGATGTTCAGACCCTTAAACCTCTTGGTTGATTGGTTGTCATCAGACGTAAATCACTTGGGAAGTGATGGTGAAGGTTGTAAAGTTTTCGGCATGTTTTATTTAGTCTCTTGGAAGACTAGACGGTTGATGAACGTGTGTGTTGTGTTCAAGTTCACCATCAGAGGGTGTGAACTTGTTTTGAGAGTTATGATTGAGATATGGTGCCTAGGCATATGCCTGTTTTCTTTCACTGATCGTTATGACAGAGTTATGAGGCAATTGATTTCTGTGTTCCTTATGGATCATCTGAGTCAGTTCGATCAGGTTGTCTTTGCACTTATCTTGGGTTGTATTTCTTGGTTGGAAGGTCAAAGGTTTGATAAGTCGGTGTCTTGTGTTTCGGAAGGTTCTAAGAATGGGAAAGTTTTATGCATAATTGTGAGGTTTAATGCTACTTTCTCTAATTTTAGTATCCATTGGGCGAGAGTATGTGTTCCACAGAGGATCAAGAGTGATGAGCAGATGTCTGTGTCAGAGCATACCCAGGAGAAGTCCCAAATCTACTCAACATACAGCCTGCTTCAATTAAGCAGTTCAGCTCCAGAAAAAGGGAGTAATGGAAAATCGAGGCTGTCTTGGGAAAATTCACCATGTGGAAAAGGAATCACATGGAAAAATGAAACTGATCTTGGAGAAATAGTAGAAACATGTGAAAAGCAAAATTGCCATGATAACTGTGTGAAAGCAGCTACCTTTATTGACAATTCTATTCATGCTACTAATGATAATGTAGATAGGAGTGTGAAATATGATCTAAAACAAAGTGAAATAAATGAGATAGTACCTTGGAGAGATAAATTTGCATACTCCAGTGACACATATGTAGAACATAGTCATAAGACTGAAATTTCTGAGTTTCCTGTAAGACTATATTTGGAGTGTTTTCATTTTTGTCCAGAAATGTGTTCTTATTACTTTTACATGTTTGGTGTAATTAATACCATAAATCTCAAGTGTCATACATTTTACTTTGAAAAAATGCCATTGATCTTCAATCTATTGCATTTTTTTTCTTGGAGGTGGAAGTGTTACGTACTCCTAGCAGAATACGTATATAAATTTAAAATAAATATTATTTTATTTTGTCATTGCATGTATATGTACACACATTGTGTTTTGGGTAAATTGTCGTGTGGTTTGGCAGCGTCAGTGGACAGGAGAGCGGTTGCCGTTGCACAAGTCTAATACCTGATTGATACGGGAAAGCTGGACCTGTTCAGTTTGAGAGTTCCAGATGTCACTTTATTTTAGTTAGAAAATGTTTCATATACTGTAATTAAACAGGTGTCATTATACTTATATATTTTGTAAGTAACTATTATATGTAACTTACATTCTTATGTGTTTTGAGAACAAGTGGTTGTTCAATTAGTTTATAATATTAAAAAGTCCTTAGTTTCCATCCCTCATCCTGGGATGAGGCAGACGGGAGGTGAGAATGTGGGTGGCGACAGAGCGAGAGTTCAGTAGCTGGACGGGAGCCGGGGAGATAATAACTTGTTGGAGTTAAGTTCTTTTGTTCTATCATAGCCATATATATTAATCTTGATTTAATGTCTGGAAGTTACAGTGATATTTTAAATGTGATATATATTGTGACCATATAATCATCTGTTTGCTTTTGAGATTTATTTAATATAATAGTATATATCTATAATTAGTGTCTTTATTCTTCAGTCCTATGAAGATTCTATTTTGTGCTCAGTACTTATTAAGGGGTTATACTGGTGATTCGCTATTGAGAACAGCAGTTGTGTCGTATCCCTAGACTTATTAAAGTTTGGCTGCTGTAGGATCACGAGCCGTAACGTACGATAGGTAACAGTCACTACGCTAAACTTGTGGTTGGACGGGGGTTGTCAGAGGCCGCAACAGGAAGAACCACACGCTAATCTTTTCCCCCTCTGGTCACATAGCCAATTATATTGTGAAACGACAACAATACACCATATCAAAACAATCCTTCAGTTACTCATGACAATAAAAAGGAAGTAGGTTGAGAATACAGCCTTTGGGAAGATGAACAAAGGACTCATATAGAAGCCGTGACCTTGAGTCAGTCTTGCCCGCACAATTCTCATTCACAAGTCTTCCGCCATAAATTATAATTCATTATATCATGTTTAAACTGTCGCGTTGGGAGAAATCCGGACATAACTTCAGAAATACTTAGATAGATATATATACTAGTTATCTAATGTATATGGAATCTCACTTTATATGAATTAATCCGTCATTATATTGAAACTAGAAAATATGGGTAACTGAGAAAATATTGTTGTTATTAACTCCACATGTAAACTTAACCCAAAGATTATAAAAGCATTCATTTTGGCGGGGACAGGCACCTGTGTATTTATTAACCCTCTCTAAGATGCAACCTAACAACACGCTGATAAACTCCTAAGTACCAATGTACTGCTTGGTGAACAGAGGCATTAGGTGATAGAAAACGTGTCCAGCCATTTGTCCCCCAACCCCCCACCCCGTCCTCACCTCGGGATTCGAACCTGGAATTCCCGATTGAGTCGAGAAGGAACCCAACTGTACTACCGAGACCTTTATATCATTTTATTTTTTTTATTTTTACCCATCAGTTGTATTTGTTACGTATGGTTATTGCGACTAAAACTGCATATTTATTAATTTTTGGAATGCAAATTTCCTAGAATATAATTATTGAGGTGGGGGCATATGATTTGAAATTCTATAGTAACACCAACTGTAAGGTGGCTGCCTACTCTTTTTACATTTTATTTTTGGGTTAGAATTTAAAAAACAATTAGAAGACAAGAGCTTCAAATATATATTGCGGAACTTACAGCATTCATCCTTCTCAAATTTGTAAATCAAATCAAATGAAAAATCTGGCGACCGATGGATGAGTATCTAAATTGAATTCTGAATGGGGCTAACTTTGATAACAAGCGCTTGTCAAACGAGCTAAATAATTTGTACATATTTCGGATTAACAGTGTCGAAATAACTACGTTCAGGCGATGGAAACATGTATTTGGTAATTATATGTAAGGCATACCAAGTTTGGTATTGTTTATTGCTGAGGAAGGAAGATATTGTTATATAAGGGGTTGATTACTCATTGTGTGGAATTTGTAAATACAAAACCGGTTTGGAGGGGTCGTGACTGTGGGAAGAGACGGCAGACGAGGAGTCTGTAGCAGCTGGACCATCCACATGCGCTCATCTTCCTGGTTGACGTCCTCCCTACGGAGGGGCAAGGTCGACCCATGTGCCTAGGTGCTCGACGCTCCTGCCATACCTTCCTTCTTTTCCTACACCTGATGTGGGTGGTGGTGGTGTTGGTGACACTGATGGCCGTAGGGGACGGCCATCAGCGGCCTATAACTTTACTCTGCAACCCATTACTCTCACAGCCTAGGACGAGAGATAACCTGTTAGATAATCTCTTCCTCGCTATCTAGAATCGAGTTTTGTTTAGTTCACATATATACCCTGTGAGCGTTGGAGGAAAGGTTACAGGGTCAAGAATGGCTGTCCAAACTAGGCGACCTTACCTGGACGTGGCCTTAGGATTCAAGTCACATCGCACACATCCGGTTCGCCAACTGCTTTTAAAATCTGCCTAGCCTAAACCTAGGCTAAATACATCCTAACCTAACAATATATTAGGTTTGTATAATCAGAAAATGAGCTTTGTCGGACCGTCTTGTTTATGATTTGACCATACTTCGTGGCCATATGTCCTTCATGGGCGAGAGCTTATTCAATCACGTTCTATGGCTTACGCATTTAGCAGTATGGCGTGGTTGGTTTAGGTGAGAGTGGCAACATAGCGACATATTATAAAAGCTCTTAGGCTATCTACCATGGCCTATATATATAATATATATATATATATATATATATATATATATATATATATATATATATATATATATATATATATATATATAATATGTTGTACCTAGTAGCCAGAATGCACTTCTCGGCGTAGTATGAAAGAACCGATTTGCCTAATAGGCCGAGTAATTTTCTTTATTTTCACTACATTGTTTTCAATTAGTTTATTTGAATCATTAATATTATATTATATTACGAACATAAATTATTTACTTAGTTATGTTAATTTAGGTTAGGTTAAAATAAATTAGGTTAGGGTTGGTTACGTTCGGTCATATATCTACGTTAGTTTTAACTCAAATAAAATGCAATTTACTCATACATAGTGAAATGAATAGCTTTATCATTTCATAAGAAAAAATAGAAAAACATATAAATTCAGGAAAACTTGGCTTATTAGGCAAATCGCGCCTTGCATAGTAGGTCTAGTACTGCGTTCTGGCTACTAGGTACAACATTATACTGACTGCTGAGCGGACAGCGCTTGGGATTCGTAGTTCTAAGTTTCTGGGTTCGATCCCCGACGGAGGCGGAAACAAATGGTAAGCGTTTCTTTAACCCTGATGCTCTGTTCACCTAGCAGTAAATAGGTACCTGAGAGTTAGACAGCTGCTACGGGCTGCTTCCTGGGGATGTGTAACAAAAAGGAGGCCTGGTCAAGGACCGGGCCGCGGGGACGCTAAGCCCCGAAACCATCTCAAGATAAGCTTACGATGGTATAACTCAGTAATATGCTTATCTAGCATTCGTGTGACTAAATTAAGAGTGCTAATACAGGAGTGTAATGCCAACTGTGACTATGTCTGAAATTACTCTACAAATAGGATAGAAAACATTCACCCGCCTGTCAATTTGGAACAAAATAGTAACAAACAATACACATAGGAGCATATACATCGAGAGATATATATACTTTACTTTTCAGTGTAAATACACCGGAGCTTACTGCAGCCCTGAACTATGTTCAAGGCTGACGTATTTCTACTGTACGTTGGTTAGAAAGCTATTGTGGTGGCCTTAATAACCCCTCCCGCGGTTAAGAGACTTTTAACCTAATCAAACAACCAACAACAGGCTGGTAAATCACTTTCTATGGCTAGTGAAGTATATAAACAATATATCTACTATATTTGTCGATTAAATCACGTCGTTAGTGTACGATGTTGGGCGACTAGGCTTTTAAATTGCAAACTGTAATCTGGTGTTATATTCCATATAATATTTATTAAGAATAATGCATTAAAAAGGGTAAATAAATATTTGACCGAAATTTGATTTTAAATTTCACGTTATTTTATTTAATGCGCGCCGAAACGTAGCCTAAATAATGCATGATGAGTTTCCTCTTTCCCTTGTCTTCTGAGACCATAACATCTTCACGCTGTGACAACCTTGGCCCGATGACTTCCCTGGTAATACACTCTTGTTTGGTGCACTCAACTTAGCACACTCATCAAAGTGCACTCAATAGTACGCTCACCTTAGTGCACATCTGTTAAACTTGGGCTTCAGTTGTAATACTCTAGCAGCTATAAGCAATCCCTAATAGAGTTGTTATTATTACATTTCCATCCACGCTCTCCCGCGTAAAGGTTAAATTTATATTTGGCTAAACTTTTGTTTTTCCCCTCTTTCGTTGTGTTGTCCATAATACTGTGCACTTCATACACTCATACTGAGGTCTTCCAAGGGTTAAACATATGGTTTGATAGAAGGTCGCATATCTCTTCTCAGTTTGCATATTTTAATTATATAAATTTAGTTTACAGGAACATATTCCAAATAAGAAAATAAACCCCGGGAAAAACATGCAACCAATTTGATTTTTTATTTGATTTTTTTATGTTGGCGAGATGAAAATGTGAGATATATTTGGGAGTTTTGACGTCAGCAACTGGAGGGAAGGAGGGAAAGTGGGCAGGGAATAACCTGACACTGTTCTCCTGACGTGGGGAAATATCCCAACACTGACTTTTTGTGGGGAAAATCTCGACACTTCGATGCTGGGGACCTAATTTTGCCCATTTGGAATTCATGGATGACATCCGCCACCATGAAGACCGACGTAGGATACAGAAGACTTGAGCATCACAGAAGAAAGAGGACTCCAGCTTCTTAGAAGAAAGAAGACTCCACCATGTTACGAATCTTGTATGGATTCTAACATTATCATGATGCTTATAATTAGTATAGTATCCAGTTGTGTATCCGATTGACATTGTATGATTATTGTAACATGCTGTAATGTGGCTGAGTTACATTATATTGTATGAGGCTTGTGCAAGTTATTTCCTGTTTTGGAGGGAGTGTGGTTCCTTCCGTGTGTGGGGGATGACCATATTTGGATGTGTCCTGAGTGTGGGCTGGCTGTCAAACTAGCGGTTATATTTCAACCTTGATTAATTCTTATCATTCTTTGTTATTAAATTCTTGTGAGTAATGTAACAGTAGTATATACTTTTTAGTTTACCAATTATTTCATTATTAGTACTATACTTTTGTTAGTAGTTTCACAAAAGCTTATGTGGATGCTTAGTTGATGCTTTGGTAGGACGCCTGTGTGCGGGCCGGAGATTTAAGCCAGAGGCGTGGGTAACTGCATGGAGAGGAGACATGTGTACAAGTTAAGTCAGGGGATATTGTTTATTTAGTTCATTACTCAGTTAATTCTTCTCTTGGTAGGACTAATTGTGCTACACCATTTATTCATTCGTGTGTTTTAAGCGATGGTCTGTGTTTACTAAGGATTTTCATTGATATTATTGCATGCTGAAGAATATTTCTGGCTGCTATGTTTTTACCATTTATATGTTATGTTTTGTCACCCTTAGCGTAGTTATATTGTTTTCCCATTTGTGCAGTGTTATATTCATACCGTAGACACTATTTGGCAAGGCCGCTTTTCATATATTTTGATCACTGCGGGAAAAGAACCTTACTAAGATCTCAAAGAATGTAACACATCACTCAAGACTCGGGCAAGAGGAAAGCTGTCCTCACCTCATCGTTCCGACACAAGACCCCGCCTCCTTGCCTAGCCGAGTCTTAAGGTCCAATTAATCAATGCAGAAAACATTTTAATGGGGAAAACGAATCTTGAGAGCATGGGGGACTCCATTATATTTTGACTACAGTAACTATCTATCGATTTCATGACGTCATACTTTTTTTCATTTCACATTCGTATTACCACACTTGCACTATTTAAATTTGTTCAATATTGCAAAAGAATTGAAAGACCCGAATGAACTCGAACATACAGTTCTATTTTTACGCAGAAAAATAAATCCTTCAGGGTTGACATTCTTTATACAATGGCAGCCAGATGTATGCAATGCAGTAGTAGTAATAGATTTCCGGAACAGCTAGCTTGCAAACTGGAAACTGGTTTTCTTAAAAATATTCTTAATATCATCTTCGGTACACTACTCGAGTAGAGAATACTTATTTTTTCCATGTCACAAGGGGTATAAAAACAAAATTGTTTTGATAGACGTATTTCTTGCAGCTACTTTCTAGCTGTTTTAAATTCAAATCAACTTAAATACATCTTTTGTTGTGTTGTATTATAATGACTTGTATTATAATGAGTTTGATGTTAAAAAATAAAATAGATATTTGGTCGCATATATCATTTAAGTTAATTTAATGAATGCCCCTATGGGTTAATTTCACCGAGGCCTTTTCGACAATGTTCTTTGAAATATCTATTATAAATCACTGAATTGTTGTCTTACAACAGTTCCTTGAAATCTCTATCCATGAGAGAGGTGGGTATGCTTTTTGGGTCAATTTTATTCAAAGCTTTAACGCCGCTCTTGGGAGAAATAGACCCCCCTAAAATAAATTTGGTGAGACTGCCAGGAAAACAGATTAAGTCGGCTTTACATGTTAATGAACACCGCTTCTCACCAACCAAGGAAAACTCATACCAAAGAGAAACAGAAAACAGAAAATGGTTTTATTATATTGTGTTATCTGTACAAATACATTCAATAAGCTCAAGAATTTTGTGATTTGATATATAAGTCGAGGGAGTAGTGTCATGGCTGTCAATGACGCAGTGAATGAGGCTATGTGAAAGTTATTTTGTGGAGGATAGGAAAATCTCACTCATTGGGAGAGAGACAGAGTGTGCCAGACAGACAGACAGGGGGAGAAAATGAGTGTAAAACTAGGTTTTCCGCTCCGCTCTCATAACCTTCGTGAACATGGAAGGTAAAATGAAAAAAGGGGTCACATGAATGAGGAAATGCGCCACGGAAAAATAATAAGATTAAGTTATTAGTGTGAGGGGAGGCCTGTGGGAGGCTAGGAGGGACGGTGTGAAGGAGGGAGGGTTTGTGCGAGAAAAGGGATGAGGATGGTCTTAAGAGACGGGGTATGAGGGTGTGAGGGAGGAATGAGGTTGTGATGGATGCATTTTTCTCTCTCTTACTTCATATAGTGCAAAGGTTATAAGGTTTCTTAATCGTCAATACAGCACGGTTCTCTCTCTCTCTCTCTCTCTCTCTCTCTCTCTCTCTCTCTCTCTCTCTCTCTCTCTCTCTCTCTCTCTCTCTCTCTCTCTCTCTCTCTCTCTCTCTCTCTCTCTCTCTCTCTTTCTCTCTCTCTCTCTCTCTCTCTCTCTCTCTCTCTCTCTCTCTCTCTCTCTCTCTCTCTCTCTCTCTCTCTCTCTCTCTCTCTCTCTCTCTCTCTCTCTCTCTTTCTCTCTCTTTCTCTTTCTCTTTCTCTCTCTTTCTCTCTCTTTCTCTTTCTCTTTCTCTCTCTTTCTCTTTCTCTCTCTCTCTCTCTCTCTCTCTCTCTCTCTCTCTCTCTCTCTCTCTCTCTCTCTCTCTCTCTCTCTCTCTCTCTCTCTCTCTCTCTCTCTCTCTCTCTCTTTCTTTCTCTTTCTCTTTCTCTTTCTCTTTCTCTTTCTCTCTCTCTCTCTTTCTCTTTCTCTTTCTCTTCTCTCTCTCTCAAACACCAAAGATGCTTCTGGTGTGTGTTAAATGCTCCTTACACACTCAAGTACCCCATCATATTCACAATCTCCTCACCTCATACTCTCCCTCCTCCTCATGCTCTCCCTCCCCCCTTCTTACTCATCATCCCCACAATCACCCCCTCTCAGCCCCCACCCCTCATCTATCCCTCCCCCCCTACACACCTCAACACTCACCGCCATCTTTAGTAACCCACACGTAGCCTAGTCATCAGTAAAGACCAAATGCCGATGTAAACAAAATAATGACTTTTTTGTGTACAAGTGAATGTTGTTTTACCTGTAAATACAGCACCATTTTGGTCACTAAAAGCCAACAGGTTGAGACATTTTGGTGGTAACGAATTTGGTATTCATCGCTGAATACTACAAATATATAGTTCTACTATTTAAAACTATGTATAGTTTTGTTATTTAAAACCAGTCATAGCTCTATTATACACAACAATACACAGTTCTATTATACAAATTCATACATAGTTCCATTACACAAAACCATACATAGTGAGTAGGGACATTACTCATATACATTACTGTGTACCATACATGGTTCTATACAAACTATACATAGTTCTATACAAAACTACACATAGTTGTATTATACAAAACCCATGCCTGGTTATATACAAAACCGTACTTATTTCTATAAAAAAAACATACATATTTATGTACGAAACCATACATATTTCTACACAGAACCATACATATTTCTATACAAAACCATACGTATTTCAATACAAAACCATACATATTTATATACAGAACCATATATAATTATATTCAAAACCACACATATTTTTTTTACAAAACTACATATTTCTTAACAAAACCATACATACTTCTATACAGAACCATATATTACTCTATATAAAACCCTACATACTTATCTACAAGAACATACACAATTCTATACAAAACTATACATACCTATCCTTATCTACAAAACCATAGTTTTATATATAGAACCATACATACTTATCTACAAAATCATTCACAGTTCTATACAAAACCATACATACTTATCTACAAAATCATTCACATTTCTATACAAAACCATACTTACTTATCTACAAAACCATACACAGTTCTATACACAACCATACTTATCTACAAAACCATACACAGTTCTATACACAACCATACTTATCTACAAAACCATACACAGTTCTATACAAACATACTTATCTACAAAACCATTCACGGTTCTATACAAAACTATATATACATATATATACTATATATACCATATATACTATATATACTATATATACTATATATATATATACTATATATATATATACTATATATATACTTATCTACAAAACCATACATACTTATCCACAAAACCATACATAAGTATATGCCAAACCATACATAAGTATACGCAAAACCATACATAAGTATATACAAACCCATACATAGTTCTATACAAAAATCACACTTAGGAAGAGGATAGGGAGGGAAGGAGTTATGAGGAGAAAGTGCCAAGCCATTACGACTATATAGCACTGGGAAGAGGCCAGGATAAGGATTTGGGATGGGACAGAGAGAGGGACAAGAGAAAGGAGATTGGAGAGTGGGGGATCGAGGCCCCCCCCCCCCCGCCCCCAGGGGACACAGGTGATGATGTCCTTCTCACTAACATTGGTTGTGGGGAGGGGTAGTCCGGCCGGTCTCTAATGAGCACATCAACACACGACAATGGTCCTGTTCAAATGAGTAATAAAAATTTACTTTTTTGTCTGTAAACATTGTACCACTGTTGTTGGTGTGCGGTGGGTGTGGAGTGCTCTAGCCTCAGGTGTGGAGTGCTGCAGCCTCGGGTGTGGAGTGCTGCTGCCTCAGGTGTGGAGTGCTGCAGCCTCAGGTGTGGAGTGCTGCAGCCTCAGGTGTGGAGTGCTGCTGGCTCAGGTGTGGAGTGCTGCAGCCTCAGGTGTGGAGTGCTGTAGCCTCAGGTGTGGAGTGCTGTAGCCTCAGGTGTGGAGTGCTGTAGCCTCAGGTGTGGAGTGCTGCTGGCTCAGGTGTGGAGTGCTGTAGCCTCAGGTGTGGAGTGCTCTAGCCTCAGGTGTGGAGTGCTGCAGCCTCAGGTGTGGAGTGCTGCTGGCTCAGGTGTGGAGTGCTGTAGCCTCAGGTGTGGAGTGCTGTAGCCTCAGGTGTGGAGTGCTGCTGGCTCAGGTGTGGAGTGCTGTAGCCTCAGGTGTGGAGTGCTCTAGCCTCAGGTGTGGAGTGCTGCAGCCTCAGGTGTGGAGTGCTGTAGCCTCAGGTGTGGAGTGCTCTAGCCTCAGGTGTGGAGTGCTGCAGCCTCAGGTGTGGAGTGCTGCAGCCTCAGGTGTGGAGTGCTGCAGCCTCAGGTGTGGAGTGCTGCAGCCTCAGGTGTGGAGTGCTCTAGCCTCAGGTGTGGAGTGCTGCAGCCTCAGGTGTGGAGTGCTGTAGCCTCAGGTGTGGAGTGCTCTAGCCTCAGGTGTGGAGTGCTGCAGCCTCAGGTGTGGAGTGCTGCAGCCTCAGGTGTGGAGTGCTGCAGCCTCAGGTGTGGAGTGCTGCAGCCTCAGTTGTGAAATACTCCAGCTGCAGGTATAAAGTGTTCCAGCCAAAGGTGTACATATCATCCACAGGTAGGTACTCTAGCCACATGTGTAGAGTGCTCCATCCTCAGGTGTTCCGCCTATGGGTGTGGAGTGCTCTAACTATGGGCGTGGAGTGATCCAACTACGGGTGTGGAGTGCCCCAACCACGTCATTGGGACACAAGGGACGCCAGAGAGCGCTCGCCTCGCCGTTAAAGCTGACCTCTCCCCATCAACACTCACCAAACACACATACAGGGCTCTTGTGTGTGTGTGTGTGTCCGTGGCTTGCATGACCACAGGACAGTGGCTTGCATGACCACAGGACAGTGGCTTGCATGACCACAGGACAGTGGCTTGCATGACCACAGGACAGTGGCTTGCATGACTACAGGACAGTGGCTTGCATGACCACAGGACAGTGGCTTGCATGACCACAGGACAGTGGCTTGCATGACCACAGAAACATGATGTGCATGACCACAGGACCATGGCTTGCATAATCAATTGATTCATGTCTTGCATCATGTCAAAACCGATGTTTCTAACAACTCAAATCTTGGTGAAAACTTAAACAAAATCGTGGTTCTTTACATACAGCATACTAAGTTTTATTTAGTCTGCAGTACTTGTATACATCAGCTGTACAAGAATGTAGTCACAAATATAAACATTGAAAGATATATCTCGCTTCTCAGTGTATATTCACTGAGTTTATCCTTGGACAGTGTTCAGGAATAAAGTATATTTGCTGGTTGGTCAGTAGGCTATTGTAGTGGCCTTAATAACCCTCCAGAGGTCAATGGGCGTTAAGCCCAACACCAAACGAAGCACAGTCGACCTTGTAGCGTCTGTCTTAGACTTGGTGAGAAACGTAGGAGTGTAAACTACATCTTGTAAGACATGAGGCAGGTCTACTGTTCCTATTTCTCTTCAAGCCTAAATAAATTGCCTGATTCATTCTCTACCATCGCAACTCATCCTCCAGAAATTAAAGTACTTATAGGAAATGTTAATCGAACGTTCAATAAATTTGTCTGCTGTACCAACAAACAATAGTTTTCATTTTGTTCTATTGGAAATACTCCAAATTTCATGCCCAAACAGTGGAAAAAATGAAACAATACAACCCTAACCTACTCTTTTCTAGGTCTTGAATATGCACTCCTAAGCCTTAGGCCTAATTGAGTACAATGATGTTATGTAGGCCTAGAACGGTTTACATTTGGTTGTTGCCTTGTTAACAGTGCTCTCTAAGAACTTAATAGTTCAAAATGTGAAACTGTTAGAGTTCAACAGTCCATTTTTGTACGTTCGACCAATAACTGGCATAATTTTTTGGATGACAGGTTGACCACCAACACAAAATCTCATTAGGTATCCAACTATTTGCACAAATGATAATGCAACAGAGAAAAGCTGTGAGAGAAAATGACCGCTCAATATAATTATGAAAAATGGTGTAATTTATCGTTAACGTTCTCCAAACATGGCGCTCAGAAGCCAAAATGACACCGTTCAAACAGCGATTTTAACAGTCGAACTATTGGGAAATAGTGACGTCACTGGGGAAATTTTGGTAGTTGAGACTCAAATTGGGGAATTGAGAAGGCAGGGGGTGATTCCACCAATCACCTGAGGCCAAGAGGCTGGCTGCTGGCCAATCAGCAAACGAGCAGTGGTGTCGTCACTGAAACCGTGATGACGTCAGCCCTGAGGTCGTGTTGGGACCTAAATTAGCAGAGAGGTCATAAGGTGACTTAATCGAGCACAGCGAGGTATTGGAATGATCTAAATTAGCAATGTACGCTTGTATGGTGACCGTAGAGTGAATGAGTTACGGTGAATTATAGTGTTATGGTGATGTATACCTAGTGAATTTGCAATGCGCTAACGGCGGAATTGAAGTGAGCATGAAAAATTGGACCCGACTGCTAATCATGATTGTTGACTTGAACAAGAACTTTGAACAAGTGCTACATTATACTACGGTGTCGGTGCATGGGTGAGTTACTGTGAATTGTGATGATGTTTCAACCCGTTCTCTCTAATAATAAAACGCATTTTGCCGTATGAAACGGCAATGGCCAAAAACTGATATTTTTGGACGTTGGAGCGGCCAAAAACTATAAATTTTAGTTGCCGGCAAAATTGACGTGGTCTCGTTTTCTATGCGTGGGTCCTCGGCTACTGTAGGTTAGTTTTGGGTAATTAAGTACGTCAGTTTTAATTTTTTTTTTTTTTTTGAGATATATACAAGAGTTGTTACATTCTTGTACATGTACATGTACTTGTACATTCTTGTCTTGTAATGACGTTGTGGACGCTCGAGAGGATGGGCTGCATAAGTGGTGTATTGGACAGTTCACTGATTGGTCTGTCCAGCCGTCGGAAATGTTCCTTACCGCTATGTTGTTGTTGTTTCAGATTTAGCTACTCAGGACGAAGTGTCCATGTAGCACGGGCTATGGTGAGCCCGTAATCCTTACCGCTACACGTGGACTGTTCTCACTGCAGGACGGCGCGAGTCAGGTCAGTCTTGCCTCTTCACCTCTCCTGATTGTTTCGTCTGCTGGTATAATAGCCTAGTTAACTAGTATGATAGATTTGTTGACTAGCATTGTAGCCTAGTTGACTAGTATACTAACATATCATACGAGTATGGTACGCTAGAAACCTGGGTGGTAAGTTCGATAGATTAAATATGTAAAAACAACTTTACCAAGTTACATTTTCAAGTATAATTTTGAAAGACGCCTGCGTCTTAGGGAGTTCGCTTGTCATTATAGTCTGGGGCGAATAACTCGACCCATACTCCAGAAATTATAGTATTTTTATAATTATTTGTTCTGACGTACAAAAGTGGACTACTGGATCCCCCTCCCCTCAAATCCACATTTTTGGATTACTGAATTAGCCCAAATGGTATACTGCAGAAAATTGATTAGTAAAGAACCTAATCATACCAACCAATCCTAATATATATATATATATTTATATATGGAGCACTTTATATATATATATATAATATATATATTTATATATATATTTAAATGCTATATTAGTATTAGGATTGGTTGATATGGTTAGGCTCTTTACTAATCAATTTTCTGCACTATACCATTTGAGCTAATTCAGTAATCCAAAAATGTAAAATTTATTTGGTCCAGTTGTCTACTTTTGTTCGTATGAATATGTAGTATTCGTGTAAATGAATATATATATATATATATATATATATATATATATATATATATATATATATATATATATATATATATATATATAATATGTAGGTTTGTGTAAATCATTACATATAATTCTCCAGACACCCAATGAAAGTTCAATAAGTAACGTATTAATCTAAATGCCCATAGACAATATTACCACGAAAATATCGCAAGTATTGAACGTGTCACTGACTGTAGACAAAAATGAAGCGACACTTACATGACCTTCCACCATCGCCCTAGCTACGCTCCTCGTAGCTTACGAGACCGAGACCACTTGTCAAGATTGATGGAGCACTTTGAAATAAATCAATGGTTTATGCGCAAGTTGTGGCCGGAACGAGTAACAACAGGTGCATTCATTGCGTTTCAACGCAGATAAACACACTGTGGAAACTATATAGTTGTAATCAGGTGGATACGTGTGATAACCGAAGTGTTGTGATAACTGTTATGACTTAGATAACTGTGAGGCCCAGGATAATTGTTTAAGGCTGTCGGTGTTGTATAAGATTGCAGGCGTTGTATAAGGTTGTAGGCGTTGTATAAGGAATGAGGGGGGTATAGGGGAGAAGGTGTTGGATAAGAGAAGTGGCGTTGTATGGGGGGAGGAGCTGTTGTATAATGAAGGGAGAGATGTCTGCGGATGGATACATTGTATAATGGAGATGTTGTATACGGGAGGGGGTGTGGGGTGTGTAAGGGAGGGGTATGGAGGGAAGGGGGAGGGGGTCACTGACGTTCCTGTTACCTGTCCGTCCTGCCCCCTTCCCTCTGCATTTCTTTCCCTGACATTCCTCCCAATGTTCCTTATCCCCCCTGACCTTCCTCCCCATGACCTTTTTCATCCTTCATGCTTTTCTTGTTTGCATAGGAGTAGCTTGCGAAGAAGTTTAGAGTGCTTTCTGACATTCCGGGAAAATGCAGTCTGCCTAGCCCTCTTTCTCTCTCTCTCCTGTTTCATTGTTATCATCTTGTCACAGAACTCTAATAAGTTAGCCAAGTAGGAATTCCCTTCGCTGAACATACGTTATTGATTATAAACAAAGTTCATATGTTTTGAGCGTTTATTCTAATGAGAACTTTATTCTAATTTATCTCTTCACCCCACAGGAAATATTTGTTAGTAATGCTTGTCTACAATTCAGTGGCTCCTTTCTTTCTCCTTTCCTAACAATAGTTACTGTACTACATTAACCATTTTCCAAATCACAGGTAGTTCCCTCATGTCTAGTGAGGAATTGAGGCTTGTGGCATCTTTCATGTCCATTTTCTCTACTTGTTCCCATATGTCGTCCTGTATTAGTTCTTTTTCAGTTCATTTTTCTTCTGGTAGTGCCTGATCTAGAGTTAGGTGTGATTCGAAAACTTCTTGAAATCTTTTAAAAAGTTCTTCACACATCATTATCATCCTTTGAATGTCTTTTTATTCGTGTGTAGGCTATCATGTCTTGTGTTTTTTCTCTAAATTCTATTTCTCGTGGCATTCTCTCTCTTAAGAGATCTCTGACATTCAGGTGCTCGCTTCACTTTCTATTACCACAGCCTTCATAACAACTACACAATCAAAGACTGGATCAGGATCACCAAATGGGGCAAATCACTATTTTCCCTATTTGGTGATCCTGGGGCAAATGGATCATTGATCATTTGCCCTAGGATCAAATGTCAATGGCCCCCATTGACATTTATTCCTCGATGCATCCTCACCACCACTTGGATCCATCGATTCCCAGTTAATTTGTCCATGATTGAAATCTCTCATTACAAGCAGCATCACTATCAGTTTCATGAATGTTTACGTTACAGGTTTAATAAAATTTATAAAAGATGTTTGTTTTGTCGCATTCTTGCATTCGACAATGCATGTTTGCATATCCATGTGTTTGTTTGTATGTGTGTGTGTGTGTTAATAATTAATAAGTATGGATGGGTGTTTATGAATATAAATGTGTGTATGTTTGTGTTTAGTTTGCTAATGGGTCTATAAGTCTATATTTATATCTGTGTATATCTGTATATTCTCTTACTATTGCTTTTGTGTGACGGGTCCATGTGTCCGTTGACCCCGGTGTTTTATGGGGGAAGCAGCGGGTGTGTGTGTTGGGGTGGAGGTGAGGAGGGGCGAATGGGGGGTATTTTAAACCCTTGCTAGTCTCTTCCCCCAAATAAAACATTTTATAATCGTGTTTGTCTCCCCTAAACAAAAATGTTGTGTGTCTTCGTGCAAAATATTCAACAATGTAGTTTTACACAGGACACCCTGTACACCCAACCCCTCCCCAACCCCCACCTTCCCCTCTCTTTCTATCTCTCAACGTCACTTACCCATTCCCTTCCCTCCCCCAACCCGCCGCCTCCCCCCCCCTCCCCCTCACCAGCACAATAGCCACGACATGAATAGGTTGACAATAGGACAAACAAAAATTCAACAGTCATTTTAACCATGAAAAGCACCCGATCAAAGTTAATTCATCAACTTGCCAGCGTTGTTCGTGTTTTCTGGTGTTCTATGATAGGATTTTTTGTTTTTTGATTGGGTGTGTGGGGATTTTTATTGTTTGCTTTGTTAATTAGCGAGTCTTCTGTTTGGGTGTTGGTGTGTGACGCCCCAGATGGCTGGGTGTTGGTGTGTGACGCCCCAGGTGGCTGGGTGTTGGTGTGTGACGCCCCATGTAGCCAGGTGTTATGGTGTGACGACGGGTTCGCTTCTTGCAAGGTCGGCGTTCGATACCCAATAATCCAAGCGGTTGGGCCCCATTTCTTCACTCCGTCCCAATATCGAAGCTATTATCCTTTCCACCCATCATCCCAGCTCCTATCCTCTCCTCATATCCCGTGGGTTCCTTATAACGCTTCTCGGCTCTGAGCTCTTGTGAGAACCGGCCAATATTGCAAGGTAACATCATGCAACCTAACCAACTTACCCACTGCCCACGATTATCCTGTTGCAGAGACCCTGGATGTGTATTGAGTGGTTATTTGCGAGAGAGAGAGAGAGAGAGAATGAGAGAATGAGAGAGAGTGGGTGGGGTGGGTAGCGGGTAAGCGAGAGAAAATATAGAGGTCAGTTAAAGTAGACAGTACACTAGCTCTTACTAGGGAACCATACTGCTGAAGACCAAAAGAGGATTTAGGGTGGGGCCTTGTGCCTGTTTCACTTTCCTCGGCGCTATGTGGAGATGACTCGTACTATCAGCAGAACACACTAGGCTTGGCGACTATTGTATTGTGATAGTATCAGGATGTTCTAGAGCATTTTATATTAGTTTATTCGTGTTTACCACGTGTATCTATCCGTCCGTTAACCAAATTGCGGATCTATAATCTTTCTAGAAGGTTCATTGATGAAATCATGTGACTAATAAATAAGGTACGATAAGTCACAATTAAATCTCACCTGATAGAATATTAGGGATAAGAAACTTTCCCGCCGTAAACAAAAAAAATTGTGGTTTAGCCTAACCAAAAGTGTCAAAGTTAGCCAAGCCTCATAACCTACCGGAGTTGATGCTTGGTTAATCCCATTTAAGCATCAATATTGCGGTGTTTTTAATGTTCACAAACTACAGCCAATTTTAGGCTGATTCCGAATGCGTAAAAAATGTAGTGTGTAGTCATTGTAGCCCCAAGACTAGAATGACTACACACTCTGTTGTAGTGATGGCCGCTGGTGCATAATGTGCTGAGAACATTATTCTCAGACACATAATACACAACATCCCTTATTACATTATTACAATTGGTTATGGATCTTCCAGGCACACCACAGAACTGTTCCTTGGATATAATGTTATCCATTACAATCTTAAGTCTATTCGCATAATTTACAAGTATCACTTTGGATGAAGGATTGGCGTAGATATATGTGACTGCTGTCAGCAGGTTGACAGCTTTCTCTTTTCACAGTTCATGTTAAGCCTCATCCTACTTGTGTCCCCTTGAAGCTCGACCCGCCAATCGGTTAACAACCACTGGTCCCCAGTTACGAAACCTGTTCATCTTCTCTCAGTCATTGTGGTTTAAGTTTCTATTTTGTAAACAGTTGATGAGCTCCGAAGCGCGACGACATTGTTTATAACGGTAATAACCTTCCGTTACGAAGTTTAAAAGATCGTAAACGCTTTAATGAATATAGACTTAGCCACAATGATGAGAAGATGTACAGGTTTAGTAAGTGGACACTTACGTGCTTGCTGGATCCTCATCCAGGGTGGATTATTATTATTATTATCAAAATTATTTGTGCATTAAAAACTATTTTTAAATGTTCTGTCATTTAAATCTGGTATATATCTTTATATAAATGTTTCATAAGACTGTATACCAAAAGTCTATTGAAATATAGAACATTTTTTGTACAAAAATATTATTATTATTCATTTGCAACATTAATTTGGGTATATTATAGTTAATAATTTTGGGTATAATATAGTTAATGTTTCAATATACAAGTATAGTTTTAAGATAAGCACATATATATCCTACGTTAGAAATATATATCTATAGCTGAGACATATACAGTTTCTAGGTTAAACATATGTATTTTAGGCTAGACTTATGTACATCTAAATTAGACATTTATAGCTATAGATTAGTTACATATATTATAGGTTAGACATATATAGCTCTAGATTAGACATATGTACTGTAGATCTACGTTAGACATGTATATATTCTAACTTAGGACATGTATATCCTACATTAAACCTGTATAGCTCTAGTTTAGACATGCGTATCCTGGGGTTAGACATGAATGAGTGTAGATGAAATAAATAAACGTCATGTACTCCATTTTTTTTACGCAATCGACCCTTATGTAAAAATTACAGTTGTTTAAGACAATATTGACGCTTCATGGGCCTAATGACTATAGCCTAGGAAGGTAGCCTAGGGAGGTGAAACCTTCCTAGGCTACCTTCCTATGACCTATGAACCTATGAAACCTAGGAAGGTAGCCTAGGTTTTGATGCGTTTGTTTAGGCTCAATTGCTGCATTTTTAATGCAGGGGAATTGAAGACCGCGCGCAGCCTTGTATAGGCTAATAGGCCGTGTGCATTTTTGATGCATTTTGTGATGACAAAATTGATTACTTTTGTGTTAAATAGTATTATTATTCAAAACAAAATTCTTTTATAAGAAATTAATAGTATTGTTTAGTATTGTTATTATTGTCATACTAGTATTGTTTAGCCTAGTCATACCTGTGATCATAATTAATCCTAAGTTTAATTAATATTTACTATAAAAGCATATGTAAAGTGGATTAACTGTAGCTTTATTCTAGGTTATAAACTGCAGTTTACTTCCATTGATTGAAAATTATACAAAGAATTCAATTATATAAATTTGTATCTAGTTTAAAATCAATACAACTTACTGGGGAAATATATGAGGCTCCTGACATTTAAGCGTTTGGTACATTGTATGGTACAGTTTATAGTTCAGTACAGTGTGAGATGAAGTGTATGGTACATTGTGAGGTGTAATGTATGGTACAGTACAGTGTGAGTTGTAATGTATGACACAGTGTATGGAGTATGGGGTGAAGTTTGAACGCATATATTTATGACAAAACTATAGCAAAATGATGGCACTATAAGCTATATTATCAGCAATATTATGATCTATTATCATAATACACAAGATAGGGTGTACCTAGCTGTGCCTAGCTGGGTCTTTCTACCCTGCCTCCTCTCTGTTCTCTCCCCTCCATCCCCACTTTCTCCCCCTCTCTCCCCAGCATTCTCCTCCCCCATCTTTTCTCTCTCTCTCTCTCTCTCTCTCTCTCTCTCTCTCTCTCTCTCTCTCTCTCTCTCTCTCTCTCTCTCTCTCTCTCTCTCTCTCTCTCTCAGAAAATGTAATACTGTAACCCGAACAAATTAATTGTCATCGTTTTTTGAGAAAACCATGAAAATGCTACGCGGGTAAAGGGCGAGAGTGAGCATAAACAGACAAAAACTTCGGAAAACACAACTATTTTATTTCAGACTGTGAAGAATCGCAAGGGGGAAGGGCCGCTTACGATACCAATATTTCTTAAATGATGGTACTTGGGAAGACTGGCCTATAACACTCACATAGCTTCTCGGCTGTGCAAGGTTCTGTCAGTTCATTACTGAGAACTGTGATGAGGTCTGTGGGGTTGTGTGAGTTCACCCCCCCCCCCCCCCCCCGAGAGTTTTATCTCGTGGCGTCCCGGACTCCAGATACATAAACTAGTGCCCAGCTAAGTATTGCGAGAGGAGTGGGCGGCTGCACCCACCCGTATACAGGTCCTACCTATATAACATGGATGGTCTCAACCCTCCGCTCTGCCAACTCTGGGCCCGCCCACACACTTATACCCGCCAACACACACATACCCGCCCACACACACACACACACACACACACATACATACATCATGTGCGTGGATACAATACACATTTATAAACCATCTCCCTTTTATTGCAAGAAATGAAAGAGTCAATAAAATTGACTCTTCTGTACCAGTTGCTGAAAAAATGGTTAAAACTGTAACTTTTTTGTTGGGAGTGAATGACGTGCTGTTATACCATGTTGTTCACTGCCCCTGAACACCCTGCTGGGATACTATTACTTCGAACTCATCCTCCAAACATGATATTACTTATAACAACTATTGGTCAACGTACACAAACATGAACTGTTGTCCCCAAAAAAGTTCACTTTGTTTTATTGTAATGCTCCACATAGCACAGTAAAAGGGGGAACAGTAACTATGCAGCCTAACTTGTCCTAGTCCAAAATAAGTAATTTTGAGCATAGAATATGGCATTTTAGGCCTAATTAAGTATCTAAGCGTGCTATTCTAGGCCTAGGAAAGGTTAGGTATGATTGTTGCAGTTTCCCCTCGCCCTCTACAATGTTAATACTTCAAAAGGTTTTGGTGCACGCAACGGCTCATTTGTGTACGATCGCCCATAGTTATATGTGCTAGCATCTTAGGATGACATGTTGCCTTCCTATGTTAGGCTTTACGGAGGATAGTTAACCAGCCAGCTTAACAGGTGACAGCTTAACAATATCAGAAAGAACAGTGGGTATTTATGCTTATTCTGTCTTTGAAACCTATCGGATATGGACCTTTCATACGACGCACTGGCGAATCGTTCGAAAATTTACCTGAGGGTAACCAGTGGCCTCGACGGGGACAGGTAGCCGGTGGTACAGCGACCGCCTCCCTTTTTGCAGGTCGGCGTTCAAGGCACCACTCCTATTCACCGTCCACTATCTTATCCTCCTTTCCCTCATAAGTGCTATATATTTACAGCGACTTGTGAATATATAGCATTTTATTCTATACACTTCATTCACTATATAGAGTGTAATACTATAGCACTTTTCTCTTGCAGGCGATGAGTCACAATAACGTGACTAAAGTATGATGACCAGACCACACACTAGAAGGTGAAGGGACGACGACGTTTCGGTCCGTCCTGGACCATTCTCAGGTCTGACACCAATCGACTTGAGTATGGTCCAGGACGGACCGAAACGTCGTCGTCCCTTCACCTTCTAGTGTGTGGTCTGGTCAACACTTTTCTCTTGATTTGACCTTGTTAAATTACTACGTGATGAATTGCTGCACCGGTCATTTTGTTCATGTTATTGTGGCTGAAGCTCTCTAACGCATGTTATACGCTAGAACAAGATGCGTGCGGGGAAGCAGCTACCGACTCGCTCACAATCAATATTTTCTTCAAATTCAGTAGCTCGGATTTTTTTTTTACCCAAAAGTTTTTGGGTGAGGGGGAGAAGGTAGGGTTTGCTATTGGCTCCCTCCAGTGTGGCTCGGCCCAGTCGGGTGTGTTGGTTAGTGCATGTTGCAGAGTTAGTGATTGCATTGTGCATCAAAGTCTTTATTTACGTTCCTTGTAATTATCGCCTCTAGTTGGAACTGTTTACTAATAATGTGAGCCCGTCTTGCTGTTTCGTCTTAAGAAAATGATTAGGTGAAGGTGCTAGGCCAGTATGACGATATAGTAGCACTTGGGCAAAATATTCTGGGCTACGAATACGGGAGTGAAGGAAGCTTAACCACTAGGACCATCGTGGATCGAACTCCGACCTGCAAGATGCGAGGCCGCTGTGGTACTGACCAGTCCTAATGGATGGATTTTGTTTCGGTTTAAGTAGTTTGGTGACCATCTTTACTACCTTGAGAAGTTCTGGTATATATCCTCAAGCCAGAATTGAGCCCGACCGCAGGCATGTATTCAACCCTTGCAGGAGGCTGAGAGACTTGCTCTCCCATTTGCAGAAAGAACAGCTTCATATCTGCTTCCTGCAATGGTCAGAAGGCAGCAAGAACAATTAAAACATGAGAGGTTGACAGCCATTCATGAGAGCATAGCTACAAATGGCAAGTGTGACTGTCCCTTCACCAAACAAGAACTAATCAGAGCCAAAAAAGGTGGTAAGGACACTGCACCAGGTGCTAATAACATTACATACTCAATGATCGCACATGCAGGTCCTGCTGGAGGACAAGGAATATTGGACGTCATCAATGCATCTTGGCAGCAAAACAAACTACCGACCTCTTGGAAGAAAGCAGACCATTCCAATTCCTAAGCCGAAAGAACCTGGCAATTACAGACCAATTTCATTAACATCATGCATTAGTAAAACTGCAGAACGGATGGTCTTAAATAGACTACTGTGGAAGACTGGAGACCTGCATAAACACATATTTGGCTTCACTAGAGGAGTAGGTACTGCCAACTGCATAGCAACATTACTAGGAACAGTTAACTCAGTTCTGGCTATAGTGATCTTCCTTGATCTAGAAAATGCATTCGAACTTGCAAGCCCGCAAGCCATTTTACACACCCTAGTTAAAAAAGGTGTAAAGGGAAATATGCTAGCATGGATTCAAGATTACCTTTACTCTGGTATGCCAGAGTAAAGTTGCAAGGACAAGTGTCGGACTACCACTTGCATGAGAATGGGACTCTACAAGGAGGAGTCCTCAGTCCTAGTCTGTATAATATCCTTATGGAAAACTTCGTTATCGTGACATTTGCAGAAGGGGTTAAATTGCTAAGCAATGCTGATGATATATCATTAGTCATCACAGGTCCTTCACTTTTAAATAAAGCACAAGGGGCGTTAGATAAAGTAACATTTGAATACATTTTAGGACTAAAAATATCTGCACAGAAGTCTAAGGCAATAAGACTAGGTGGCAACACTCCAGACAGGCACCTACGCATTCAAGACATTAACCTTCAGTGGGTGGATAGATTCTGAAATGACATTCAACAAGCGAGTTAAATATCTGAAGGAGAAAGCAAAATGACGTCTGAATATAATGAGAGCAATGACAGGGCCCCATCTAGGAGTGAGACGCAAAGTGTTAAAAATGTTTTACATACACGCCATTCGTTTCCTAGTTGATTATGCAGCGCCTGCCTTACTCACTCTTTCTCCTGGCCAGTGGGAAAACGTTGAGGTTGTTCAAAATGATGCAATTCGAGTCATAACAGGAGCTCCCAGTTGGACTAAAATACTGAACCTAAACTAGAAACCAAGCTAACGTCGATTGAAATAGGATAAAAGGAGGATTGCTGACTGCATGCTGACCAAGATATTGACTAAACCAAGAATCAGTTCACTTAAAGATATAATCACTGGAGGACTAACTCGGGACAGAAGAGCCTCCAGTAGCAACAGGTGAACCCATTATGCAATAAACACCATCAATACATTCGATATAACAAATAGTCACGGAGAGGGGTGTCTACAAAATAAATGCAGACTTCGTTGTGCAAGCCCCTTGGGAATCGTTGCCAACAGACTTTAAGATTATGGGTCATGAAGGAAAAAGGAACCAGACTAAGCCTGATCTGCTATGTAATATTGCATCAATGCATATAGAAGCAAACTTGGCATCTGACAGCTTCACATACTTCGCAGATGGATCAGTAGACCAGCAAGGACAAGAAACCGGAGCTGCAGTTAAAGCAGGAAACTCTGTAAATATTTGGAGGCTCTTAAATGGGTGTTCAACTTTACAGAGATGTTAGCCATCCAAAAGGCTTTGGAACATGCTCTTGCTGAACACCGACAACTTGTTATCATACATACAGATTCGAGAACTACCATTGAAACGTTGCAACAATAACACATACGTGACAACATCCATCTGATCACAAATGTTATATCATTAATGCAAACACTCAAACATCAAGGCCGTCAAGTACTGATCAACTGGGTGCCAAGTCATGTGGGAACAATAGGAAATGACATTGCAGACGAAGCTGCAAAACTTGCAACTAATCGAAGAAATGTAGACATTTATATACCAGAGTCTATCACAGATTAAGAAAGTAATTAGAAATAGAGCAATGCAGATGATGTACAGTGACCACAACACATCAGTTGCAACATCAGACGCTGTGGATTGGTACAAGAATTCAATCACCTACGAACCACTTATTTTGATGAAAGAGAGCAATGGAGCAACAGAAGTACACTTACATCACATCAGGCTTGGATACCCATGTGCAAGGGAAGTAGGCTTACAGGTGAAAGAAAATGAGAGGAAATGTTAGCACTGTGGAGAAATGCCCGACAGACCACTGGAACATTATCTAACACAGTTATAAACCCAATAAGATTTCAACTTAGATTCAACAGAGCAGAAGTTGTTAAACACATGGAGCATAATCTTACTGAAGCGACCATACGAGTCATAAATGCTCACACTCCGCCTAAGTAAAACAGAAACAAGTAACACTTAGATTACGTTCATTCAACGCTGAAAACTTTCATTCAACACCAATAACGATCATTCAACTTCAACAACGATCAACGTTAATTACGTTCATTCAACGTCAATAACGTTCATCCAACGCCGATAACGTTAATTGAACTTCAATAACGTTCATTCAACATCTGTAATCTTGGATCACCATTACTCGAGCATCTTTCGACCACTGAGAGAGAACGGAAAGCATACATAGAGAATGGGAGAAACAGACAGACAGAAAACCTGGCCCCGTCGAGTACCCCATCTGTCTGTATGAGGGAATGTATCTGTCTGTTTGTCTGTCAAAAGATGGAAGCCAGTTAGGAGATTGTGTTGTGAAAATGGTTTCAGTGATGGGGCTTGATGGTTAAGGGGCGATGGAGAGTGTGTGTGTGTTACAAGAAATGGGGAGGAATGGGGAGACTTGAGAGGGTGTGTGTGTGGGCGAACCCTGGTCACAGGGTCGACCCCCAGGCACGGTTGGATCAGACGCCTGAGGCTAGCTCCATAAAAAAGAGGAGAGGCATGGGAGGGGGGCGGGGGAGAAGTAGACTGCTCAACAGGTGTAAGTCAATTGAGAGCCTATAACACCCTCTCCAAGCCTAGTTATGCCTTGTTCTAAGCACAGTTCAAAATGAAATGTAATTTCATTTGTGACTGATCAATGTGACAATGTGAAATGTGACTGATCAATGGTTGATCAGTCCGGCAACCAGGAGGCCTGGTCGACGACCGGGCCACGGGGACGCTAAGCCCCGGAAGCACCTCAAGGTAACCTCAAGGCAAGGTAACCACCCCCGTCCTCCTTAGGTTTCCCAACGTCAAGAAACTGTCGTACTAAAGTGCCCTTATCCTAAGCAACCAGAGAACCCAAAACAGAAAACGGGAAAGTAAGTCAATTTCGCTATCCGCTACTATTTTCTAGTACGACGATTTTTGGTCTTAATTAGAGCATACGTCAAAATGCGACGTTCTATTAGGAGAACGGGTTGGAAAGCAACCACCACCACTCACGGAGGGGATAACTAATGTAGAACAATTATAATTGTTCACGAGAACAATTATAATTCCCGTTGTTCGGGGCAGGAAGCCAGCCAGCACTTAAGGTCAAACTACAGGTCTTCCCCAGCATCCAAGCCACACAACAGTTGCCTTACTCTCTGGTATCTGTTTACTGCTACGGGTATCATTTCTGCCCGTCCCGGGATCGAACCCGGGATCCCCCTGAGTGTGAATCGTTCATTAGTAAGAGATGCACACCAATATTGCAAGGTTGCACCTGCGTAACGCTGAGGTCGCGTCCAACCAGTCGCCATCGAGCTCACTGGATGCCATCAGGCGCACTCACCCACCATTTAACCCCCTAGCAATATCTACGCTACAGTTTTGAAATTTAACATCCCGTCCACTGAAGGGACATAAGACGCTCAAGTATCCCATCTCTAGGCGATACTGAGGTCAATACGACGTCGTGAAAAATATGAAAGCCGAAAAAGGGTAAATGATGACTAGGTGGAGAGGGAGAGTGAGTGGGTTGGGAGTGAGGGAGGCGGCGAGTGTTGTGGCAGCCGTGGACGAGGCCGCACGGACTGACAGCCAGCCGCTCCATCACCACCCTATCTTCAGGCCTCCAAGATACTGTGATAAACTAACAACTATCTTACTCGTAGAAGACAAGTGCATTTTTCTAAACATCTGAGGTAAGTGGTGTGCTTGCTTTTTTTTGACTTGTGTGGTTTAACAACAAAATATTAAGTTTAATTATAAACTTAAAGGTGTGAAGGGTATAGGAGACGAGGCTTCAGTATCAGGCTGGCGTGGTATCGGAGGCTTCTCTCTCTTGTCAGGCCTTGGAGACGACAGTCATTATGTGGAGGTAATTACTCGTCTCACAAGTTATAACGCGAGACAAACTGAATTATGAAGGATGATGGCCAGCAGAGGCTGCTTTAGAGTTTCCTCGTCTCGTGTGAGCGTCGACTGGACCCTGTATACCCCTTAGGAGTGGATTTTAAATGTAGGACCCATTATTTTACCCAGTAATGTTACCCAGTAATGTTACCCAGTATGTTACCCAGTATGTCATTATTTTCAGAGACGTCAAGCTTACACACTGGTAAACTCTGACGTCAGCAGCGTCGGGTCGAGGCCCTAATTTGCTCACACACTAATTGGTAATCTAATTTGATTTTATTTTTGAGTTGGGATTTTTGTAATTGACGAATGGCTTAACGAAGGTAAGGTGATTATGAGGAGGCTGAACCAGTGTAACTACCATAAACTACCACGTGGAAGTTACAATAGAATTGGGGTGTGAAGACTGGGGGGTGAAGGAATAGTATGAGCAACGTTGGACAGTCGGGGATCGAACTGTGACCTGCGAGAACCCAAGGCCGTCGGTGCACCAACCAGTCCAAGTGGGTGGATAAAGAGTTTTATATGACAAACCTGAAGTTTGGCTAATCCATAGCGGGTACCACCATCAAGCTGTCAGGGGCGCCTGACAGCTGAGTGGACTGCGCTTCGGATTCGTAGTCCTGAGGTTCCAGGTTCGATCCCCGGTGGGGGCGGAGACAAATGGGCAAAAAGTTTCTTTCATCCTGATGCCCCTGTTACCTAGCAATAAAGAGATACAGCTGCTACGGGCTGCTTGGGGGGGGGGGGGTTGTAACAAAAAGGAGGCTTGGTCGAGGACCGGGCCGCGGGGACGCTTAAGCCCCGAAATCATTTCAAGATAACCTAAGCTTGTGTGTGTGTGTGTAGGGAGCCTCAGCCTCGAAGAAGAGGATATTCAGCACCCGGGGGGAGCCTTGTCGGTCTCCCACGTGAGCTGGCACATATGGTCTTCTTACATATTGCAATTGTCTTATATAAACTTAGTTACAAACTTAAGTTATACGCAAGGTGCAAATTGTTTGTTATAGGTCAAGTTCCTCCAGCTCCTCAGATGGCGGGCAAAAAAAAAAAAAGGAAGCTGGCAGCTCTATGGTCTCTTGTTGCTTCAATTAGTCTAGAACCCAGTTCCTTCAGAAAAACTGGAGGCACTCAAGGGTCGAGGGTGAGATGAAAGGTGAGGAGATTGTAAGAAAAAGATGAAGGTAAAAATCAAATGAAAGCTTAGATGAATGAGAGAAAAAGATGAAGGTAAGAATAAGAAAAGAAGGTAAGAAAATGGAGAAAAAGGAGAGAATCTGATAAAGTGAAAGAAAGATTAGAAGTGAGGGAAGGAAAAAGGAAGAATGGGAAAAAAACGGTTAAATAAGAAGGTATAAATACAAAAAAGTTAAACAAAATTTGCAAGGTAAAAAATGAATAAAGAAAAGAAAACAGCAAGAAGTTAAATGTAGAAGAGAAAAAAAAAATCTAGGAACATAAGAGACAGAAAAAAACAAATTAAAAGAGCCTAATGAGACAAAGCCAAGTCAGATCTCATTTGTTTAAGAAGGATTAGAAGAGCATTTAAATGTTTACTGCGAAAGGGGGGTTAAAAAGCCATTCATTTCTGCATTTTCAGTGTGTGAGTTGGCTACGTGAAATATTATAGGGGGCTGTGGAAAAGATAGTACAGATTATGGGAAAGATAATACAGGTTATGGGAAAGATGCTACAGGCTTTAGGAAAGAGAGTACAGGCATGGGAAAGATAATACAGACAATGGGGAAGAGAGTATAGGTTATGGGAAAGGCAGTACAGCCTATGGAAAAGCACAGGCTATAGAAAATCTAACAAAAGATTGTGGAAAAAAGAGTACAGGGTGTAATAATTATAGTACAGGACTTAGTGTTCACAGGACTTAGTATTCACAGGACTAGTGGACTAGTGCTAGTCATAACTGGATTAATGAACTAGTAGTAGTATTAACAGGACTAGTGTAGTAGTGTGTGTGTGGGGTGGGGGGGGGGGTGAGTGAAGACCACACCCATGCAACACCCCCCCCCCCTCCTCCCCCCCCCCCAAGCCTCCATAAGAGTTTATACGCAATAAACAAGTGGGGTCCTATATATAGTCATGACGTCACGATGTTCCCAGCAAGATTACTAAGATAATCAAGAGTTTAGTGTTTTAATGTGATCATAATTTAGTGTATGAGTGCGTGGTTCAGGGTCTTGCGTTGAGTGCGTGACCAGGGCCTTCACTCGCGTTGAGTGCGTGGTTCAGGGCCTTCACTCGCGCTGAGTGCGTGGTTGAGGGTCTTCGCTCGCACTGAGTGCGTGGTTCAGGACCTTCATTCGTGTTGAGTGCGTGACCAGGGCCTTCACTCGCGTTGAGTGCGTGGTTCAGGGCCTTCACTCGCGCTGAGTGCGTGGTTGAGGGTCTTCACTCGCACTGAGTGCGTGGTTCAGGACCTTCATTCGTGTTGAGTGCGTGACCAGGGCCTTCACTCGCACTGAGTGCGTGGTTCAGGGCCTTCACTCGCGCTGAGTGCGTGATCAGGGCCTTCACTCGCACTGAGTGCGTGGTTCAGGGCCTTCACTTGCGCTGAGTGCGTGGTTCAGGACCTTCATTCGTGTTGAGTGCGTGGTTCAGGGCCTTCACTCGCGCTGAGTGCGTGGTTCAGGACCTTCATTCGCGTTGAGTGCGTGACCAGGGCCTTCACTCGCGCTGAGTGCGTGGTTGAGGGTCTTCGCTCGCACTGAGTGCGTTGTTCAGGACCTTCATTCGTGTTGAGTGCGTGACCAGGGCCTTCACTCGCACTGAGTGCGTGGTTCAGGGCCTTCACTCGCGCTGAGTGCGTGGTTCAGGACCTTCATTCGCGTTGAGTGCGTGACCAGGGCCTTCACTCGCGTTGAGTGCGTGACCACAGCCAACTTCACGTAGACTGAGTGCATGACCTTTCACTCCACGTGAGCCCAGCACTGGAAGTGCGGCTCAGATTAACTCGCCCAGAAACAACATTTTCAACATCAATCAATAAATTATGTGCTTCCAAAATGTTGATTATGACGTCATTATGTATTTCTCGTCACGAAATACATAATTTTGTACCCGTGGTCTCGGGTAGTACAGTTGGATTCCTTCTCGACTCACAGTTGGGAATCCCGTGTTCGCATCCCGAGTTGGAGGGGGAAATGGTTGGGCGCGTTTCCTATCACCTAATGCATCCGTTCACCTTGCATAGGTACCCGGGAGTTAGGCAACTGTTGCTGGTTGCATTCTGAAGGCGGTGAGTCCGCAGTCTTGGGCAGGGGGGATGGGGGGGGGGAGCTGTATAAGCCTATTGGGCATTATAAAATAAAGTAATTATCAGGAGGCATCGTTTAGCCATAACTACTATGTAGCACTTGGAAGGGATGGTAGCTATAACCACTTGGACTGTCGGGAATCGAACGCCGACCTGCAAGAAGCGAGATATCATCGCGTGACCGACCCAGTCAAAGGAGTCTCTGGGTACAGTGTAACAAAAAGGAGGCCTGGTCGAAGACCGGACCAAGGGGACGCTAAGCCCGATATAATCTCAAGATAACTTAAGATAACTTCGTTTCCTCAATAATAGGCAACCAAGTTAAGTTGGAAATCCTCCGTTTTCTTTAAGAGAGGAGTAACTCCAGTCACGGACGCTCTCCAGTCGTGTAATTAGTTATTCTTAAAGATAATTTTTTATTACCAATTTTTGCAGGGTTGCAACTTGCGCGGGCCTTCAGTCTGTGGCTGGCCATTCAGGCCCCAAGGTAAGATAATTATCGGGAGAAAGCGGTTGTCTGTTACGACTTAGTAGCGATCAGGATAAGGATTTTGGATGGGATGTGGGGGAGGGGGAACTATAATGGGTGCACTTGGACGGTCGAGGATTGAACGTCGACCTGCAAGAAGCGTGACCGTCACTCTACTGTGTCCAGCCCAAGTGGTTGGACTGGTCCCAAGTTACTGTTGGGTACGTACACAAGGGCAGACAGTGAAGGAATGATTGCCAATCGTCCCCACCCTGCCACAGATTGGAACCCCAGGTCAGGCGTGAGTGGGGGGGGGGAGGGTTGTAAATCACTGCAGCCAATCAGCGAGTGAAGCCAGCACTGCAGTGTGTGGTGTAAAGGTCATCAGTGACAGCCGTGACAGCAGTCACTAGTCCTCACTTGTCACCACCACTGGCACTGCCCCCCTTCCCCCCCCCCCCCCCCTGCCCCACGCTCGCCTCCATGGCACCAGATCGTTCTCCTAATCTACCACTCCGTAAAAAATTAAACTGTTTAGCCTTAGCCAGAAACGGACGAACCCAAGCAACTCCCCTAACCTATCTAAGCCGAGGCATAGAAAGCGTCAGTATTACGGTGCTGTAATTTTTACTAATACGTCGCATTTTAACGGATTCGTAGAGTATCGTAAAAAAAAATTGCTGTGTAGCGCATTCCTCTCACGTTTCGCTATCAGTTTCGGCCGGGTTCGAGGACCTGGGCTGGGAGAGATGATTAGAAACCAATCCTTATCTGTTCGCCCACCTCTTCCCCCAGCAGTAATTAGGGATCAGGTCGTAAATCGATTAGACGATCTTTTTTTCCCAGGGGAAACTAGTAGGGTAAGGCAATGAGAAGGGAAAGCTTACTAACATGAATCAAAAATACTTCTATGAAACCTTAGCAGAAAATAGATATAAAGGCATTAGTTCCCCCCACCATGTTACCTATCACTGACAACGGGGAAGTGAACTCTAGCTCTGCATACCCAGCCTGCTTGCCTTGGTACTTCTTCCATTATCACTTCTCGCATTCGAAATCTGCAGACTGACGGGGTCTTCCCGTGTGGTTCTCACAAGACAAAGCTCGATAACTTCAATGACAATGTCAACAAAAGCCATGTGTGAGGATATGTGGAGGGGTAAGGGGGTGGCCAAGACCCTCTCGGGCTCCTTGTATATCCATGTGGATATACAGCCCGATGATTTGAAGTAGCGGGGAATGGCCAGGGCGTATATAAGGATACACGGGTATATACATGTGGGAGGAGGAGGGGACAAGGGACGGATGTGGGCCCTCCAGCGATGTGGGAGCCTTTGCTTCACCCGTCATCCCGTCCTCGGGAGCCTTGGCTTCACCCGTCATCCCGCCCTCGGGAGCCTTGGCTTCACCCGTCATCCCGCCCTCGGGAGCCTTGGCTTCCACCCGTCATCCCGCCCTCGGGAGCCTTGGCTTCACCCGTCATCCCGCCCTCGGGAGCCTTGGCTTCCACCCGTCATCCCGCCCTCGGGAGCCTTGGCTTCACCCGTCATCCCGCCCACGGGAGCCTTGGCTTCCACCCGTCATCCCGCCCACGGGAGCCTTGGCTTCCACCCGTCATCCCGCCCACGGGAGCCTTGGCTTCACCCGTCATCCCGCCCACGGGAGCCTTGGCTTCCACCCGTCATCCCGCCCACGGGAGCCTTGGCTTCCACCCGTCATCCCGCCCTCGGGAGCCTTGCCTTCCACCCGGCATCCCTCAAGTCGCCGGACGCAGCCACCCTCCTGCTCTTGTTTATGTTAATGCCGCCCTCGCTGGCTGTTGTTTAGTGACCCAGGCTCCTGAGATTGCAGCACGTACCTGCTGCTAGGATCACAGCACGTGCCTGATGCTGGGATCACAACACGTACCTGATGCTGGGATCGCAGCCCGGGTCAACTGCTGGGATCACAGCACGTGCTGTGATGATTAACGCCAACCACAGACTGATGTTTGACTCGTTGGTAACAAAGAATTGATTGGACGAAGAATTCCCACACCAGAATAGTTAAACTAGTACACAACAGGTACAGCAAGGCTCCAGGCGGGGCATAAAGGACAAGACCTAACTCTCCCTGGTGATTGATGAAGATTAAGCCACCCAAGAGGTGGCACGGGCATGAATAGCCCGTAAAAGCTCTCCCGTAGTCATTGATACGTGAGCGGGACCAAAGAGCCAAAGCTCAACCCGGTCAATTCGCAAAACGAGACAGTTCGACAGAGCGAACTGCTTCGTTTTGCGAAAATCTTATTTTCAAAATTGTCCATGTCGTTAGGATAGGATATATATATTTGCTTGGGCAAGGCTGTGTTAGGCTAGGCTAGTTTGGGTTAAGAGTTGTCACACTCTTAGTTCTTCTAACACTAAGAGATCTTCTTGAGAGATTAGCAACACATGTTTGAGGTTGAACACAGCAGCTGATGAGCAACGGGAAATGTAACACAGGCTGTGAGTTAATAAATTACGATTTAGAATTGAAACATTAAATGATGATTAGCGGTAAAATTTAAACGGCGAAAATTGTAACGCGAATAATAATTATAATTTAATAATTCATTTGCTAATTAGAGCAAAGAAACCTATTATTACAATAAACTCAACTCCCTGAATCGCTAACGATCCAGATCAAATGCTCATTAATGCAGCCGCCAGCCCTCTCCCCCCCCCCTTCCCTCACCCTCCTTTTTTATGCATGAAAATGCTTACGCACGACTCAAAATATCGTTCGAACTTTTCTGGAAGATTGTTTTGCTCCTATCCAATGTTTCCATTTTCTGAAGGTTATAGTGGCATTAAATATCCAGGTTTAGGATAGGGGTCGCTGGTTCGATCCCCTGTCCTGCTGTAATGATTTTCGTAAAGATATTTCACGCTAGTGTGTTTAATTGTGTAAATACACCTTAACATCCCAACTAGGAGAAAGAAGAGTAGGTTATTTGCATTAAACAAAGATTTAAGTGGTTGTTGGTTTGAGCATCAAGGTTCATTATTATTAATAATATCTTTGTTAACAAAATTTATTTACAGTTTTGCCTAATCTGAGGAATTTAATTAAGTCTTATTAGAGTGAGGATAATGCTGGTATTCACTGTCACACAGAACAGAGGGTCATACACAAGACAATAGGTCTGAACTGTAGGCTGTAGCACATATATATCATGGTTACAATCAATGTTTCAATGTACGAATATGTAAATACTGTATAACTTTCTATTGCGCACTGCCACAGAAGGGCAGGGATGAGTTCATGAGATATGCAGCTTAAAAATATATAAATAAAATTGTTCTTCATTCTTTAAAATGAACAAGAAAATTTTGGATAAATTGTTAGGATGTCGTCCAGTATGCCAGATTCAATGAAATAGTTACACAGTTGGTGGTACAATAGGCCAGGAGGTCTAAAATCTTTTACGGTTTCACATTCAACAATATAGTGTTCTAGTGAATGCATTAAAGGTTTATCACAGAGTTTACAATCTGAATATTCTGGTAGTGGCTCAGCCTCACTAACCTGCCAGATGTGTCTATAACCAAGGCGAATTCACGCAATGACTACATCACATTGCCTGGTCCGTTTACTGTGCTGACCATACAAATACCTATTATTACAAAAGTTTTCACAGCTTTTAATACTGCAGCTTTCAGGTCTCTGGGCATTTCTTAGTTCTTCTAAATTTGAAGTAATTTCTTTAATTTGTATGTTTCTAATAATTGCATTAGATAGTCATAATCAGTGTTTTCTTTCCTGCAAGCCTCATTGACCAATCGATTTACAAAGTCATGTTTTCCAACTCCAATATGGGATGCGATCCACACACACAAAACAGATTCATTTATTTTTTTACAGATTGATAAAGATTAAGCCACCCAAGAGGTGGCACGGGCATGAATAGCCCGTAAGAGATTTTTTTTTTTACAGGAACCCAGCTTGTTATCTAGTGGGTGGAAGTCACCTCGCTTGGTTGAATGCAAGTTAAGGCGGTGGTCTTTAATATATGGTGATGAATAACTGGAATGTGATGTACGGATCATATGCTGATGGTGCAATGTGAATTGTGGTTTATGTTGAAGCACTGTGAGGGGGTATGATAGTGAACTGGTGAAGGGGGCCAGGTGCATGATAGTGAACTGGTGAAGGGGGGCAGGTGCATGATAGTGAACTGGTGAAGGGGCCAGGTGCATGATAGTGAACTGGTGAAGGGGGCCAGGTGCATGATAGTGAACTGGTGAAGGGGCCAGGTGCATGATAGTGAACTGGTGAAGGGGGCCAGGTGCATGATAGTGAACTGGTGAAGGGAGGCAGGGGCATGATAGTGAACTGGTGAAGGGGCCAGGTGCATGATAGTGAACTGGTGAAGGGGCCAGGTGCATGATAGTGAACTGGTGAAGGGGGCCAGGTGCATGATAGTGAACTGGTGAAGGGAGGCAGGGGCATGATAGTGAACTGGTGAAGGGGGCAGGTGCATGATAGTGAACTGGTGAAGGGGCCAGGTGCATGATAGTGAACTGGTGAAGGGAGGCAGGGGCATGATAGTGAACTGGTGAAGGGGCCAGGTGCATGATAGTGAACTGGTGAAGGGAGGCAGGGGCATGATAGTGAACTGGTGAAGGGAGGCAGGTGCATGATAGTGAACTGGTGAAGGGGGCAGGTGCATGATAGTGAACCGGTGAAGGGGGCAGGTGCAGGATAGTGAACTGAAGGGGGCAGGGGCATGATAGTGAACTGGTGAAGGGAGGCAGGTGCATGGTGACTTGGGAAGGGGCACCAGCAAGGACTGGTGAAGGGCATGCCGAGGTCGTCTTTAAGTGAGTAACGCACCGGCAATATTTCCAAAGCTTGCGATCAATCGTCCGACGGCGAGAAATGGTCTTCCATGTGAAGAATTGCTTTACCCTCGCCTCCCTCTTTCCCGCGCTTCCTCCCCTTCCTTCCCTCCTCCTCCCCTTCCTTCCCTCCTCCTCCCCTCCCTTCCCTCCTCCTCCCCTTCCTTCCCTCCTCCTACCCTTCCTTCCCCCTCCTCCCCTCCCTTCCCTCCTCCTCCCCTCCCTTCCCTCCTCCTCCCCTTCCTTCCCTCCTCCTCCCCTTCCTTCCCTCCTCCTCCCCTCCCTTCCCTCCTCCTCCCCTTCCTTCCCTCCTCCTCTTCCTTCCCCCCTCCTCCTCCTCTCTTTGATGCACATTAACTCTTCTCCCCTTCCCTCCTTCCTACAGTAGCTTGCCTCATTTAATGGTCACACTTATAATGGTTTTCCCTGGTTGTTCAGCTTCGTTTTCTTTTTGTAATATCAGGTGTTCTTAGGCATCGATATTCTTTTGTTTATTCTATTGCACTTACCATTTTCTGTTATATAACTCGAGCTAGCTCTCTCTCTCTCTCTCTCTCTCTCTCTCTCTCTCTCTCTTTCTTTCATATATAATATAAATATATATGCGAACAAGCTTGAATAGTCCCCAAGCCAATATGTATATATATATTTAGTGCAGTTTCACTAAATTCCACACCAGAACTTTAGATTTTTCTAATGAGCAACTAAGTTAATTTCCACCATAATTAGATTGACTGCATTTTCTTTAGGTAGCGCGGCCTTCTGCGGGTCAGAAGGACTTAACGACAACCAAGTATATAATTTGTTTGTTTTTTACAATTACACTGTTTTGTTAAGTGCAAATTCTGATTATTGGGTTATACATCATTATTGATTCTGATTATACATCACTAGGTACACATCTAGATGCAGTCTAGATGTGTACCGTATAGCAGCTAACTCCCGAGTACCTGTTTACTGCTAGGTGAACAGGAGTATCAGGTGAAGGTCTTGCTTCCTTCTCCTGATGAGGCACCAGGTAGGTGTGTGTGTGTAGAAGAGTCATCGTAGTGTTTAAAAAAACAGCTTCTTGCCTAAGCCTAATTAGGCAAGGCATCTTGCCTTAATTAGACACAGGCGTAAAAGATATATATATATATATATATATATATATATATATATATATATGACTGAAAACTCACACCCCAGAAGTGACTCGAACCCATACTCCCAGGAGCAACGCAACTGGTAACTACAGGGCGCCTTAATCCGCTTGACCATCATCAAGCGGATTATCAAGGCGCCCTGTAGTTACCAGTTGCGTTGCTCCTGGGAGTATGGGTTCGAGTCACTTCTGGGGTGTGAGTTTTCAGTCGCATATAGTCCTGGGGACCATTCAGGCTTGTTTGCATATATATATATATATATATATATATATATATATATATATATATATATATATATATATATATATATATATATATATATATATATATATACAGTATTTGGTTCTTCTTCTTGGATTCAGACATATTTGTGTGTGTATACAGTCAGCAAAACACAGTACACACACACACACACACACACACACACACACACACACACACACACACACACACACACACACACACACACACACACACACACACACACACACAACAAGGGGAACGGAGCTTGGTGTAAGAGATAAAACCCCCCTCACTGCCCTCGTCTCCCCTCACGAAAGCCTCAGTAAGGCGGACAATCTGCTTACTTTCGCCCTGTTGCCGCGCCCTGCCTGTTCAACAGGTGGTGGAGCCAGCTGCCGGGAGGGTCCACTAGGACCAGCACCAGCTGTTGAGTCCAGCCAGAGGGTGTTACAGCCTCGCTGCACATGCTCAACAGGTGGTAGGTAGAGCCAGCTGGCGGGAAACAGTGGGGAACAACACCAGCTGTTGAACCCAGTTAAAAGGTGTTACAATCTCGCTAAGGATTGAGATTTATCCTTATAAATGTCTTTTTATAAACATTCCAGAAGCAACGGTACACAGACAAGGGAAAAAATGGTTTTATATCCATTTATATACTGATGCGTAAATATATACAACTCCCTTACTTTATTATCTGTTTCGTAAGTAAGAAGTTATATATTTAACAAAAAAATGGAGCAGGGTGGTGGGATTGAACGAGCGTCCAGGGTATGGCACGTGTCTGGGGTGACCCAGAACGCTGGATCGATCCAGCGTTCTGGGTCAACAACAGCAAAAGACACATGGGAGACATCTTCCGTCACGCCACGCCTCAGTCACAGTCACGTCTCTGTGGAGGTGTGACTGTGCAGTCGCACCTCCACAGATCTCCAGTATCATCTATTGATACTGGTAATGGCTCAAAAAGGCCACCACTTACGGGCTATTCATGCCCGTGCCACCTCTTGGGTGGCTTAATCTTCATCAATCAATCAGCAAAAGACATAACGATCGCGGTGATTGGTGTACATTACCGGGCAGTGAAGGGGGAGAGGAGGTTACAGTGTCGAGGGTCTGCTGTATCCAGGAGCAGAGAAGACATGATGGGTGGATGCCGCCTTTCCTGGAGGCCTAGGTGATGGGGTGATGGGGGGTGTAGTAGGAGAAGGGGGGGGGAGAAGGGGGCTATGAGAGGGGGGGGGAGAATGGGGCTATGAAAGGGGAGGGGGGGCGGGATCCATGCCTGCCTCCCACCATCCTGCTGAACTGATTGGATTTTCACCCTTTTTCCTACATTGCTTTTGAGCGCGCGAAATGAACCCTCACTCGCATTATAACACCTGCAGTGGCCCTCAAACACCCGTCATGACCTTTAAACACCTGACATGACCTTTAAACACCTGCCGTGACCTTCAAACACCCGTCATGCTCTGCAACACCTGCCGTGACCTATGTACAACCCTTTGACCTCGTAGCGTGGGTGTTCTGGGACGTGAATTATGTGCTGGGCTTCACCATATGACCCATCGCCAACACGGGGACTCGAATCCCAGAAGAGGTCGAGAGGGCAGAGTCGAAAAGGATGGACACAGGGGGGTGGCTAGAGATTCATCAAGCATTTACCGGTCCTCTTACGAAACCGGTGCATCTTTCCTCAATCATGGCGGCTGTGTTGGCCTCTTAGGAAACGGTTAATGAACTTCAATACGCTGCGAGGTTGTGTAGATGTCTTGAGGGAGTTGTGGCCAGTCTTCCCCCATGTATAGGAAGTACAGGCTTGAATACTTGCTAGTATCAAGGTACCTGCAAGTATCAGAAGTGCTTGCGTATGCACTTGCAAGTATCAGAAGTGCTTCTGTAAGTACTTGGTAGTATTTACGTAAGTATCAGAAGTACTGGTGTAATTACTTGCAAGTATCAGAAGTACTGGTGTAAGTACTTTTGCTAGTATCAAGTATCAAGACCAAACCACATACCAGAAGATGAGGAAGGGAAGGGAACTATCAGGGAGGAAAGCGCCAAGCCATTACAACTATATAGCACTGGGAAGAGGTCAGGATAAGGATTTAGGATAGGACGGGGGGAGAAGGAATGGTACCCAACCACTTGGACGGTCGGGGATTGAACGCCGACCTGCAAGAAGCGAGACCGTCGCTCTACCGTCCGACCCAAGTGGTTGGACATAGGAGACGACGACGTTTCGGTGTGTCTTGGACCAATATCAAGTCGATTGTGATAAATGGGAGGTTGATTGATAAAGATTAAGCCACCCAAGAGGTGTCACGGGCATGAATAGCCCGTAAGTGGTGGATTTGTTTGAGTGAATGTACTGTGTGTGCTGAGGTCGCGTTAAATAGTCAGTCCTTACTATGTGGCTGTTATCGCGGGGGGAGGATACTGCATGACAGTATTTATGAGGGCGTCCAGCTGCTGGACACCTTTTTTTGGTCCAGAGGAGTGGCGGTGTTGATGGCTTCGGGCTGGTTACTGCAAGATTCAGGGGACTCTTAAAGCTCTTCTAAGGTCGTTGGTTGCTTCCACATTCCAGGAGATAGTCAAGTAGTAGCTTGTCTGTGATTGTTTGGTAGAAGATGTATTTCCACTCTCTGGGGGTCACCCATTTCCCAGTTGCATCTGTAACCTTGACCATTCCTCCCCCCTCCCCCCCCACCCCACCGTCCATTCCCTAATCCTTATCCCTTCCCAGCGCTATATAGTCGTAATGGCTTGGCGCTTTCGAAGTTCCCTTCCCTTCCCCTTGACGTAGTCTATGTAAAAACCAGACTGCTATTTTCCCCTGTGGATTCCTTTCGGGATATTTAACCTAACGTTGTGGCCTGAAGATACCATATTGCAGAGGGCGGGGAGCGAGGGTGTTGTTATTTTAGATTTAGTTACTCAGGACAAAATGTCCATGTAGCATAGGCTATAGTGAGCCCGTAAATGCAGTAACTCAATTTCTGTGGGTTTATAATGCACAGGCATTAAGTAAGGCAAAAAAGAGAGAGGTGGAGAGAGGAGAGGAGGAAGAAATTCCTAGAGGAAGGTAAGAGCAAGGCAAAAGGTAGGATAGGATGGGTGTAATGATGGGATGTAAGAAGAGGATAATATTAGTAGCCATCCTTCAGTCTAAGACTATGGAGTTGCGCCCTGACAGGGCGCAAAGCCTGGGTAGGTAGATATGGAGGAGAAGCTGTTACACATGCAACAGCTCCCCCTCTCCACGTTGCTGAAATTATCCAATAGAAAGGCAAATGCCAATACACATGGTTCCAGCAACGTCGCAGGAGCTGCCAGAACGAGGTCGACGTCAACAACGAACTGCCTTAGGGGCTCCAACTCCGGATTTTTCCTCGAGGTTGACTCCTGAAGCCTTTCCCAAAAAAGGGGTATGTCCGCAAGGCAGCGGAGGTTTAAAATCAGGGTTTCCCTTCCCCTAGATGGGCTGCCTTCCCAGGCTATCGAGTCCCATCTACCCGAAGCAGCTGGTTTTAAGGCGCCAGAGGCACGCCCTCGCCCCTTCTGTCGGTAAAAGCAGTTCCGCCGGACTTAAAGACTAAGCCCCCCGTGCAGGCCAGGAGTTGGACTTGATTAAAGACTAAGCCCCCCGTGCAGGCCAGGAGTTGGACTTGATTAAAGACTAAGCCCCCCGTGCAGGCCAGGAGTTGGACTTGATTAAAGACTAAGCCCCCCGGGCAGGCCAGGAGTTGGACTTGGTTGTCAGAGGCTATTGGAGACGCATGCCGTATAGGAGCATTTTATAGGTCATGGGAGCTCGTCCCCCATTACCACCCCCTGGCTATGACAACCCCTTGGAACCAAGAAGAGGATAATAATGAGGATAAGAATGGGAACGGTCCTGCTTCCTTAAGCAAGTACTTATTTGCGTAAGTACTTGATAGCATCAGAAAGTACCTGTTCTCTTCCCTTTCTAAAATATCTTTCATCTTTTGGTTTGGTTTTCAATCCATCTTTTAATTTGCATCTCTCCCTCTCGCTTCTGTGTGATACCCCCTGTCCCGTTTTCTCTGATCCCCCTCCGTGAAAAATACAGTGGTTTAGCCTGACCAAAGGCGTCAGAACCTGGTCTATTTTCACCTAATGTACCGGTGCCCATAATCATTAATCCCCCCCAAACAAAACAAAAAAAGTCGATATTGCGGTGCTCTTAATCTCCCTAAACCACCTCAAATTTTACGGTTTACAGTTTCGTAAAAAATTGTAAGGCACTTAGTACGTAAACAAAAAATTTTCGTTAAAATTGTAAGGCACTTTCTTGCCTCTCTTCAGCCTTCCATTATCGTCATGGCGCCTATGGTAAGCTGGGGATCGAACCGGAGAATGGTAAATTACCCTCCTCCGGCAGAAGGTGCATCCCAGGAACCATCATTCCCCGCGTTGAGGAGACATAGCGTTTGGGCAACGTTTTCTTTCGCCTGATGCCTGTGCCTACCTTAGCAGTGAAATAGGTGTACCTGGGGGTGTTAGACACCTGTTTTGGGGCTGCATCTTGGGAAAATATCAATAGGGAGGGAAGGAACTGAGAAACCATCACCAATTTAGACTAACCTCGTCTCCTCGGTATGACAACAAAATTATATTTTATAATCCTGGCCTTCAATGAATCAAGATTCATTCTTTCTAGTAAATGTTCCAAATGAATCTGAAAACCGCAGCCAGCCCTCAGGCTACTCCCTGTAGCCTGGAAGCTACGTGGAGGCTCCCTGTAGCCTGGAGGCTACGCGGAGGCTCCCTGTAGCCTGGGCAGGCCTCGTAGCTCTTGGAGCAACCCAGGCGGCGGGCTATATACCTGCCGATGTCACAGCCGTGATTGGTTTTCTATTCTCAGGTAACACACCTGCTCCCGATTCAATTACGTCAGCTGCGCCTCGGCGATGCGCACTGATGGCCTATCAGGAAGGTGTTGGTTTGTGGAGAGGGTGTTCCAGCGTCACACAGGCTTGTGGCGAGGTGTTCCAGCGTCACACAGGCTTGTGGAGAGGTGTTCCAGCGTCACACAGGCTTGTGGAGAAGTGTTCCAGCGTCACACGGGCTTGTGGAGAGGTGTTCCAGCGTCACACAGGCTTGTGGAGAGGTGTTCCAGCGTCACACAGGCTTGTGGCGAGGTGTTCCAGCGTCACACAGGCTTGTGGAGAGGTGTTCCAGCGTCACACAGGCTTGTGGAGAGGTGTTCCAGCGTCACCCAGGCTTGTGGAGAGGTGTTCCAGCGTCACACAGGCTTGTGGAGAGGTGTTCCAGCGTCATCCAGGCTTGTGGAGAGGTGTTCCAGCGTCACACAGGCTTGTGTGAATAAAGCGGATACCTCATTATTTCAATAAAGTAATAAATATGAGAGATACCTCACTTCTTAATGGTTGAGGAATGTGGTGGGAGGGGGGATGTGGTGGAGTGGGGGAGTTGATATAATGATGCCTCCCAACACATCCCTCTGGCTCTTCCCAGCCCCAAAGTCGCGATGGAAGAGAGAAGGTCTAATTATCCTTTCTGCCCACCGCCACAGGCACTATCCTCACCACCACCACCACTACTACCACCATTACCACCACTACCACCAGCTACTTCACTGTGTCTACTGGTGGCTCTTAATTTGTGTCCTACGAGGCTTCCTGTGACGGCTCCTCTACTGACCTGCCTGCTTCCCTGCTAACCTGCTGTGCTCGCCGGTGGGTTGGTCCCCCTTACCCATCCTGCTGGATGGTTCTGCTTTATGGAGCCACGCCAGCACACGCAAAGGTCAAAGGTTTAGGTGCATTTTGCCGAATGAAAACAACTACGGCTTGTCACCATCATTCATGAGCCAGGCCGGAGAGAGAAGGACGAACGTTCTGACATCTGTAGCTCTTCACAAGCCCAGCGCGTGACGCGGTCTTAGAGCGTTTTCGCATTCTGATCGTCCGACGTCTTGTGTTTATCTATTTCCCGCATTTTTATCATTTAACACTCGCCGTATGACTGTCTAATGCAGCTCGTGATTGTTTAATTCTCGCCTTGCGCTCGCCTGACTCTCACTTGTGCTCGCCTGACTCTCACTTGTGCTCGCCTGACTCTCACTTGTGCTCGCCTGACTCTCACTTGTGCTCGCCTGACTCTCACTTGTGCTCGCCTGACTCTCACTTGTGCTCGCCTGACTCTCACTTGTGCTCGCCTGACTCTCACTTGTGCTCGCCTGACTCTCACTTGTGCTCGCCTGACTCTCACTTGTGCTCATCTGACTCTCACTTGTGCTCGCCTGACTCTCACTTGCTCTCGCCCGACTCTTACTTGTGCTCGCCTGACTCTCACTTGTGCTCGCCTGACTCTCACTTGTGCTCGCCTGACTCTCACTTGTGCTCACCTGACTCTCACTTGTGCTCGCCTGACTCTCACTTGTGCTCGCCTGACTCTCACTTGTGCTCGTCTGACTCTCACTTGTGCTCGCCTGACTCTCACTTGTGCTCGCCTGACTCTCACTTGCTCTCGCCCGACTCTTACTTGTGCTCGCCTGACTCTCACTTGTGCTCGCCTGACTCTCACTTGTGCTCGCCTGACTCTCACTTGTGCTCGCCTGACTCTCACTTGCTCTCGCCCGACTCTCACTTGCTCTCGCCTGACTCTCACTTGTGCTCGCCTGACTCACACTTGTGCTCGCCTGACGCTCACTTATGCTCGCCTGACGCTCACTTGTGCTCGCCTGACTCTCACTTGTGCTCGCCTGACTCTCACTTGTGCTCGCCTGACTCTCACTTGTGCTCGCCTGACACACTTGTGCTCACCTAACTCTCACTTGTGCTCGCCTGACTCTCACTTGTGCTCGCCTGACACACTTGTGCTCGCCTAACTCTCACTTGTGCTCGCCTGACACACTTGTGCTCGCCTAACTCTCACTTGTGCTCGCCTAATTCTCACTTGTGCTCGCCTGACACTGACCTTGAGCTCACCTAAGGCTCAGTGAATCATCTGAAGTGCTTCCGAGACACTGTCCGCCCCCCTACGTGTCCCAGGTGGCGGGGAGTGGGGGAGAAGCGCGCCCAACAAGAGCAACAGGTGAGAGAAGGGAGAGGGGAAGACGGGGCATCACCTATGCATGTGAGGGACACGGCCCGAGGACGCTCCAAGCCCGTGTCTGTTGACAGGAAGTATTCCCTGCTGGAGGTCCTTGTCGTGGTCGCTGTAGGGAGGAGGTTGGAGTGGAGTAGGGGGGTCGCTCTGCGCCTATAGTTAAGATGTAATAAGGGTTAAATTTGAAGTGGTTTTTGCCTAGCCAGGAGCTAGTCGGTCGGCCGAACGGACAGCACGCTGGACTTGTGATCCTGTGGTCCTGGGTTCGATCCCAGGCGCTGGCGAGAAACAATGGGCAGAGTTTCTTTCACCCTATGCCCCTGTTACCTAGCAGTAAAATAGGTACCTGGGTGTTAGTCAGCTGTCACGGGCTGCTTCCTGGGGGTGGAGGCCTGGTCGAGGACCGGGCCGCGGGGACACTAAAGCCCCGAAATCATCTCAAGATAACCTCAAGATAGCAGCTAGCTCCTGGCCTAGGCTCATTAGTTCTAAAAATACGTCAATGTTACAGTGGTTTTTATTTTCCCTTGAAGCACTGATATTTTGACGATGTTGTTGGTAACGTTATGTTTACGGTGCTTTAAGAACAGGATGTGCTGTGAGTGTCCCTATAAGGCGAGGCAATTAAAATACTTAGCAAGGGCTAGGGTTTATCAAGCATTATATACGCTACCGCTTACGGAACCTGTACATCTTTCCTCAATCATGGCGGCTTTGTTTACATTGATTATAGTTTACAGCTCCGAAGCACTGCTGTTTATAACAATAATAGCCTTGGATGGTGACGTTTCCAAGCTCATAAGCTAGTTAATAAATGTGAACAAAGCCGCCTTGATTCAGGAAAGATGCACAGGTTTCGTCAGTGGTTGGATAAATGCTTGATACATCCCAGTCAGAGCTGGTAGGATGATAAGGTAATGTGGGAGGGGACTGTAGGTGGAGGGGTGTACTGAAATATATATATATATATATATATATATATATATATATATATATATATATATATATATATATATATATATATATATATATATATATATATATAATGTATATGTATATTTAAATTAGGGTATTGGGATGTTTATCTAAGATGAAGTTGGAAGATGTTTATTATACTCTTTGTACCCTATTCCGACTTTCAGTTATTCTTATCATTATCTCTATTTCATTATGAAATAGGCAGGGAAGAAAGCCCCCCCCCAATCTTATTTACAAGCTTACCCACCCTGATAATTACCAGATTTTACTTACTCTCGAGCTAGAGAGCTGGATTACGGAGTCGATCCAATGGGTAGAAAGGTAGGAATATAGAGCTGTGCTCATCCTAAGGGGAGGAGACAAAGGAGATTTTGAAGGGCAGGAAAATGGGGGAACTCCTGCCACCCTTCACACATACACTCCCCCCAATTTATAGACTAGGGGGACTTTTGTCTACCGTAACTTGTTATAAACACTTATCGAGCACCCTGTTGACACACGTAAATATAGCGTCCAGTTCAACCTGTCATGATGTAAACAAAAGATATTAACTCAAAAGTGCTCGTGGAATGGACTTGTTTTTTTTATACCACAAACCTGGCCACATATTTACAATGCTAAGTGAGCCGCGTCGTGTCTTCTATAATTGATAAAATGGACGGTGAGGGTGGAGGGGGGGGGCGCCGTCACCCCCCTGTCTGCAGTCAACTCTTTACTCGTGTCAAATGATTCTATCATTTTGGAATGTATGTTATTGTGTCAATAAACTTATTTGAACTTAAGCCTTACACAGATTATTAGCTTTATATGTCATCGATCGAGGTATCCTTGGTCGTTTCGGTGGGTCAGGTCAGGTGACCTTATGACCCGACCCCCTTCCCCTGAACGGTGTGAACTCTGCCTATCCCCAAACTCCCTCACCTTATTGAAGACTGCTCTGTACGTCATTTATACGTATATAAATATATATGTGTGTGTGTTTTCAAGTCATCTAAGGCACTACATATAGGTGTATGGCTGAGCGGTGCTCACGAGGTCACATGTAACAAAGGGTCAGAGGTCAAGATAGCCAGGGTCAAGGCTATGATGGCATTCTCACATGTCCTTCTACCAAAATCATTCTGACGGCCATCTAGCCAATTATACAGGCGAGGAGTCACAATAACGTGGCAGAAATATGTTGACCAAACCACACACTAGAAAGTGAAGGGACGACGACGTTTCGGTCCGTCCTGGACCATTCTCAAGTCGATTGTCACAATCGACTTGAGAACGTCGTCGTCCCTTCACTTTCTAGTGCGTGGTTTGGTCAACTTGCCAAATATACAAACTCACGGGTCGAAAATGTCGATATAAAACGGTAAATTACAAGAATGATTTAAGTTTTTGCTTCGGTATATTTCTATACGCTTATAGTATTATCTAAGGCATATTATGTCATTCTCCAATGACTTGAATATTTAGGTCAAGGGTTATTTCACGTCGTATATAAAACCCAAATTCCCAGCTCTCTCTCTGGAAGATTCAGGCTTCAAGACGGTCGACTCTCCTCGACGGTTGTGTTCCTAAAGGCTTCTTATTTCTTCGTCGCTGGAAGCTTCTTATTTCTTTGTTACTGGAAGTTTCTTATTTCTTTGTTCCTGGAAACTTCTTGTTTCTTTGTTCCTGGAAGCTTCTTGTTTCTTTGTTCATGGAAGCTTCTTATTTCTTTGTCACTGGAAATTTCTTATTTCTTTGTCGCTGGAAGTTTCTTATTTATTTGTCCCTGGAAACTTCTTGTTTCTTTGTTCCTGGAAGCTTCTTGTTTCTTTGTTCCTGGAAGCTTCTTATTTCTTTGTCACTGGAAATTTCTTATTTCTTTGTCGCTGGAAGTTTCTTATTTCTTTGTCCCTGGAAGCTTCTTGTTTCTTTGTCCCTGGAAGCTTCTTGTTTCTTTGTCCCTGGAAACTTCTTGCTTCTTTGTTGCTGGATCGATAAAGATGAGAAGACCTGAACATATTTTGTCCGTTATGTGAGAACACTTCCAGTGAGTTGTTTCTTTGTACAGACCGACACAGAACTCGGTCTGTGTCGAGTTCCTTTATGGGGACAGCCTTTCCTCTTCGAGGGGGGGGAGGGGGATGTGTTATGAGCCTTTGGCGAGTAAAGAAAATGTTGTTTTGACCTCCTTCGCTCATTAGTTTCTTATTTTGCCCGTTGTCCACTAGTATGTATATCATCAGTTGGTATGAACGAGTGCCTTTGTCCAGAGCGACACTCAATCCTATTGAGACATGAAGATGCTGGTGCAGTGCTTGAAGCCAAAACAGTTTCAGCGAGACATAAACATCTTGGTCAAGGTCGCGCGCATGTCTGAGGGCATGTAGCCTCGCTCCTTCTTCACTTTGCCTAAGTTAAGTTTTTGGTCAAATCTGGTCTCCTTTGTAAGCCGTCTCTTGGAGAAACATTGTGTGAAATGGACTGTTGGGATTTGCGAGGTCCTGGAACCTAAAGAAGTCTGCGTCGCACCTCTTCTAATTCGAAGTGCACATGCTGTAGAAAACGGTGTTTTCTCGGTGTAGAAAACGGCATACGCATGCAAGTGATCGCAGCAGTTGGTTCCCGCCATAATAATTTGGCCAGGAGAACCCTGATTTTATCATTTTTTCCCTTCCCTTATTTAGGGAAGGGGGTTCCTTATTTCATCTAGAGGGGACGCTTTCCCTTTCCCTTGTTTAAAGTGGACTCTTCTCTCAGCCAAAAAGATCAGGTCCCCCGTCCAGAGAGGACGTTTCCCCCTCTCTGGACTTTTCTGTCCAGAGGGGAGCCCTTCACTGTGCCACACTAGATTGCCACCGTCTGTGTGGTAATACAGGGGAAAAGGGAAAAAACCGTTTCCCTCTGAAATAGAAAAAAGAATCCGTTTGCTATTGTCTTTCCCCAGATTCTCTTCAACGCCAAGCACAGTTGCCAGGGATAAGCCAGCAGGGTGTTGAGCGGGTGGCGCGCTCTCTTCTCTTCTCTTCTCTTCTCTTCTCTTCTCTTCTCTTCTCTTCTCTTCTCTTCTCTTCTCTTCTCTTCTCTTCTTTTCTCTTCTCTTCTCTTCTCTTGTTGTTGTTGTTTTAGATACAGCCACTCAGAACAAAAAGTTCCAAGCAGCACTGGCTATGGTGAGCCTGAAGTGGACTTACCTGGCACAGGAAATGTGCGCACTTCTCTTCTTCCCTCTTATTTTTTTCCGCTTCTCTCCTCTTCTCGTCTCCCTTCTTCTCTCCTCGTCTCTTCTCTTCCCTCCTCTTCTCCTTCGCTCTCTTCGGTGAATATAGCAGTGAGGTATGAGCCATGCCGACCCCCCCCCCGGCCCGGTCTTAATCCCTATGCAACCTTAACATAGGAGTTATTCTTGTCATTAAGGAGGGCCGTGGGCGTGGTCCGGTCTGCCTCTCCCTCTTGTATACTGAGTCTTGTGTGAGGACTGTTATCACCTGATTGTTTTCCCTCGAGGAGGCGGCAGTCTTGCTTTCTTCCTCTTGGCTGTGGGTACCTGCCTCTCAGTGGCCACGGGGATGTGTGGTGCGAGGGGATTGGGGGTGCTGATGGGGGGGTTGGGTGGGGGAGGGTGGTGCTGATGGGGGTGGGTGGGGGTTGGTGGTGCTGATGAGGGGTTGGGTGGGGGGCGGTGGTGCTGATGAGGGGTTGGGTGGGGGGCGGTGGTGCTGATGGGGGTGGGCGGGTGAGGGACGGTGGTGGTGCCACTAGTGCCAGATAGGGTGAGGGGCAGCAGATCGGTGTGTCATCTTTAACTCGCCGCTCCTGCTAACCCACTCACCCCCTCCCTGCTGCTGCTGCTGCTGCAGCTGCTCCCACCCCCACCGCTGTTGCACCTGTTGCTGCTCTTGTGCCTGCTGCCGCTACTGCTTCTACTGCCATACATACACAAGAGCCGCACCAGCGGCATTCGGCGCTACAGTGGGAGACGACCTGTGTGAGAGAGTAACCTGTAGCAGCATACCACAGGTGGCAAAATGCAGCGCTATGCGGCCAGTCCTCACAGCCAGGAAGGCACCACAGACGTGAGGGTGTCGAAGCTGGGAAGGCTGCCACAAGAATGTTGTTGTGGTAATTGCCACAGACTTGAAGAATGCCGCTAGTGTTAGGGGCGAGGCAGAAGGACTGTACCTGTGTACGAGGGGACCGTAGATAGGAAGGTGCCACAGGTGGGAGGGTGCCACAGATGAGAGGGTGCCACAGGTGGGACACAGGTGGTTGATGCCACAGGTGAAAGGGATGTCACAGACGGGAGAGTGCAGCAGATGGTGAGACAGATGAGAGAAGGCCATTGATGGAAGGGTGCCACAGGTGAGAGAATTCAACAGGTGGGAGAGTGCCACAGGTGGGAGGGGTGCAACAGGTGGGAAGGGGGCGGTCACAGGTAAAAGAGTGCCAGTTATCATGGCACTGGGTGGCCCGCCTCACCAACACCGTCAACTTTAATGCAACACAGTCCGCTGCTTCTCTCCCTTGTCTCACGCCTGACCTCTCTTCTCTCTCTCTTTCTGGTTGTCTTGCTTGGTGCGTGGGTGGTGGTGGGGTGTGGTGGGGTGTGGCTGGTGGTGGTGGTGGCGGTGGTGCTGGTGCTGGTGGTAGGGTGTGGTTGGTGGTGGTGGTGGTTGGTGGTGGTGGTGGTGGGGTGTGGTTGGAGTGGTGTGTCCAGTGGGTGGTGGATTTGGTATTCAATGTGTGTTACAATCAGTGGGTGGCGTATTCAATAGGTGGTTTATTCAGTGGGTGGGACAATCAGTAGGTGACGTATTCATCAGGTGACGTATTTAGCGGAGGGCATAATCAGTGGAGCGAAATACGAGCAAAAACTGACGTTCTGGGTAGGAGGGACAGGTTGCACATTTAATGTGTGCCCAAACAACTAAGTCCGGCACCCCCTCTCCCCCAAGAGGAACTTGCTTGGTGCCCCGTCAATCGCTCACGACCTCTCTCGTGTTGCTATCACCCATACCAATACCACAACACTAATATCTAACACCATACTTAATCGTTTGTAGATATCAACGCGCGCATCGATCACTTGGCATACCAATGGATGCAAATTCGACTCTACCAACTGAGTCCGCGTATCTCTAACGCATTCATTAATATTATCACGTAAGTAATTACTGTATTCACGTATATAACATAAAGTATAATTTTCAAGTGCTATTGAAAATAACTAAGATAATTTACTAGGCTTTTGACAGACGCTGTGCGCAAATTCTCTCAAAAAGCCTAATAAATCAGATGAATTCGGGGCCGTATTTAACAACTCTAATGAATACTACCCAGAAGTTGCCTCTGATAATGCAATTAAGGGAAACTAACTGAGTGATGCGTATGTTACCTCATTCCTTCGTGTGTGTGTGTGTGTGTATTTTATGTTAATAAACTTATTTCAATTTCAAATGCTAGTCATTGAAATTGCTCGCCCGCCAAACATCGGCATGACGGAACCTTGAACCCAGCACCCAGCGAAATCCTAGTAACACCCTGGAACCTAGCCCTGGTGCCCAGCAACCTTCTCTCAGCACACCTCTATGGTGGATTGTTTATTTGTCAGTAGGCAGAACAATCACCAACACTCCAACATTCACCACCACCCCAACATTCATCATTTCCCTAGCCTCGCCGCCTGTCAGTAATTACACAAAAGGTGTTTGGCTCGTTAGAGTCATTCTGCCAATTAGGAACGCGACACCTGTATGTAACATCGCCATATTGATTCCTAGTAGTTTGTTATATCCAGTTCAGTTTTGTTTATGATTTCGAAAATGCGAGGTTTTGTTGCGACCTAGTTAATGGATTTTTTTTATTGGTGCGTGTCTCAGCGGGACGAGGTCAAGGGTCAATATTATGCCAATGTAAAGTGTGTTTACGTGTTCGTGTTTTGGGGGAAAGACACGTAGAAGAGTTTAGTAGTTTCTTATATTTAATTTAGTCTTGGTTACAGCAGTCGGTTTGGTGCGCACGCTCGCACGTACACACACACACACACACACACACACACACACACACACACACACACACACACACACACACACACACACACACACACACACACACACACACACACACACATACACACACACACACCCACTAAGGACAAGACCAGACGGCTGCGAAGCAGGTGGTGTATTATGCAACATGATGCAACACAGGAAGGGTGTCGACCAGAAAAAGAACACAATATCCAAAAACACCATTTCTCGTCTAATGAGTCTCATTTTCTTGCGAAATCAGTCAGTCCACCAAAAATACGACGTTTTATTCAAAATTAAAGCTCCGTAATATTGACGTATTGTCTCCACCGGCCTCAGTAGGTTAGGAGGGTTGCTTGGGTTCCCCACGTTTCTGGTTAGGCAGAAGTGTTGCATTTTTCAACAGAGTAGCAGCTGTAGAAAATGGGTGGAGAGCTCTCCCTTCCCTCACCTCATCTTAAGCCTCATCATATACAAATATTTCACTAGAGCACGATCCACCGTTTGGTTTACAACCAGGTCTCAAATTTCAGCAATTACTGATGGGTGAATAGAGATGAACAGTAAAAGGTCGATTTGAGTGCTATTCTATTGTTATATGTGATCACTCGACCTAGTCCAGCCCGTTGAGAACAGCGGTTTGCTAGTCCTGTCAGTTTCATTAAGAAGTTTGTATGGCGTGATCATGTTCACTCTGTCCCTTGGCTTCTTTAGCGCAGTGAGGTGAGGTTTAGTTTCTTGAATTCACCGGCAAATTTACGATCTTCTTAGAAATATAATGAATGTTTAACCGGGATAATTTGAATATATACTACATTTATGTCAGAGTTTTTCTCAGGTCTCCATCAAGATCGCTCTACTGATCTTCCCCAGGATGCAGCCTTACTCCCTGGCACCTATTTACTGCTAGGTAAACAGAGGCATCGGGTGAAGTATAATGTTTCCCAATCATTTTTGTCCCGCCCTGGGAAGAGGGGTGGGAGGGGAGGTGGGTGATATGACGACACAATAATATCAGCCGTACAGATACTAAATTAAATTGTATAAAAATAATTTATATGGAATCAGAAGTGTGTGTGTGGGGGGGGGGGGGTTGCAGTCCATCCTCCGGTTTAGATAGTTCCTATTGGGACGGTCGTCAATAGTCACGAATTCGTACGTACTTAACTGTTAGATAGTAGTATACTGACTATTAGATAGTAGTATACTGACTATTAGATAGTAGTATACTGACTATATAGTTAGGAATTCTTTTAAAATAAATGAAGAAACAAAAACTTAAATATTCTTAGGCCTAGTATAGCACACGTATGTTCTATATTAGGCTGGGAAGGTTAGGTTAGTTAAGTTTGTCAAAGCAACACAGGTAAAAATAGTTTTCCAGTTTGTCCAACTCAATAGCTCAGATTTCTACTTTATAATTTCGTTGTATGTCGATATATATACTGTGGTCCTCATCGTTGTTATAAGTACTACCAAAACGGGAGGGTGGGTTGGTGTGTGTGTGTGTGTGTGAGTGTGGCTGGTGTGTGTGTGTGTGTGACATTTCAGTATGTCGTATCACGTGACGGAGTCATGCGTGAGGTCATCGTGTAGGTTGAAGACTTGTGACGTCACTGTCGTGTCAGCTGCAAAAATATTACGTCACCACCTCATCAACTGGATGATGACGTCGCAACCTCGCTCCCAAGAGTGACGTCACCAACAGGGTGTGGTTCTCAAGGTTTCAAAACAAAACTTCGGTCCCCCTCCCTCTCATCATTCTCCCCCTCCCCCTTCCTTTCTTCCCCCCTTTCACCCACCCACCATTCACAGAGATTCCTCTCTCTCTCTCTCTCTCTCTCTCTCTCTCTCTCTCTCTCTCTCTCTCTCTCTCTCTCTCTCTCTCTCTCTCTCTCTCTCTCTCTCTCTCTCTCTCTCTCTCTCCACACTCTCCACACTCTCCACACTCTCCACTCTCTCCACTCTCTCCACTCTCTCCACTCTCTCCACTCTCTCCACTCTCTCCACTCTCTCCACTCTCTCCACTCTCTCCTCTCTCTCTCTCTCTCTCTCTCTCTCTCTCTCTCTCTCTCTCTCTCTCTCTCCTCTCTCTCCTCTCTCTCCTCTCTCTCCTCTCTCTCCTCTCTCTCCTCTCTCTCCTCTCTCTCCTCTCTCTCCTCTCTCTCCTCTCTCTCTCTCTCTCTCTCTCTCTCTCTCTCTCTCTCTCTCTCTCTCTCTCTCTCTCTCTCTCTCTCTCTCTCTCTCTCTCTCTCTCTCTCTCTTTAACACTAGGGTTCATTGGGAGCTGTCAGTTGAAGTATCTAGTGAAACTGAAAGCAAGTGCTGTTATCCTACCTCAGCTCATCTGAAGCCTGCCCCCCTAGAAACTCATTTATTTCATTTGAATCATGAGTTTAAACATGCATATATATGTGACTTTACTAGTTTTAGAACAACTGGCAAAACATTAATCTTGAGGTGCTACAAAACCCTCCAGAATGTTGTGATGTCACGTAATGGACATCGTGTTGTAGTTTAAACTAAAGTACATATATTATAGTGTGCTTGAAAACTGGTGTGCAATATTGTATGAACAACTTTGTCGAACACAGGTAAACGAATCATTTTTTTGGCATTGTTCTTTTCTATGAATAAAAGCATTAACTGTTTTCAGTCTAAACGTTTGTGCATTATAGTTGAGATAAGGCACGTGAGAGCGTCTCATAAGACCTCTTGACTCAAACGTGTATGTGTATAGTGTGTATAACCCGTGTATAGCCTTGCATAACTCGTTCCAACATCATGTTCTTCCTTTTTTTTACAGGGTGGCTAGGGAGGACCTGGCTCGGACACCACCACCTGTATCACCACCTGCTTTTGCCACCATCACCACCATCTGATATCGCTGCCACCACCACCTGCTTCCGCTGACTTCACCACCTGCTTCTGCCGCTACCATCTCCACCTGCTACTGCTGCCACTGCCACCTCCAGCTACCACCATCTCCACCATCTACTGCCATCATCATCCACTACTGCCACTACCACCCACTGCTGCCACCACTACCATTGTCGCTGCTGCTACCACTCGCTGTTGATTCCACCACTTGCTGTTGCTGATAACCTCCACTGACACCACCACCTTCTGCTGACACAACCTCCATCCACTGTTGATACAACCACCACCCACTGTTGATACAACCACCACCCACTGTTGATACAACCACCACCCACTGCTGACACAACCACCACCCACTGTTGACACAACCACCACCCACTGTTGATACAACCACCACCCACTGCTGACACAACCACCACCCACTGCTGACACAACCTCCATCACCCACTTCTAACATAAACCTCTTCTTCGAACACTCATGTCAACATTTACTGACACTTCTATTTGTCGTTGCCATCATCACATGTTACGTCTGCTGCCACCCACAATTGCTACCTGCTTCCAACATCAAAATCATTGAGTAGTGCCATCAATAAATGCACCACTAACCATTGCTATCACCACTACCTGATTCATAACTCTGTCCGTTAATACTACCAACCCCGGCAGCTATCAAACCCACCGCTGCCACCATTGATATCTACTACCACAGCCACTAGAACAACCACCACCTCCCTACAGTTGCTACAACCACCACCACCACTACCACCTACTCCTACAACCACTAGCAACCATGCTCAAGTTTCGAGTGACCAACAGCACTAAGGCCAGGCGGGCAGCCGAGGCACAGAGGAGGGCCCTGGAGGAGAAGGTGGGTAAGGATAAGGTGGGTAAAGATCAGGACACTGTTGGTACAGATCAGGAGGATGTGGGCACAGATCAGGAGGATACTGTGGGCACAGATCAGGAAGATACTGTGGGCACAGATCAGGAAGATACTGTGGGCACAGATCAGGAGGATATGGGTGTTGATCCGGATAGCGTGGGCGCCGATCAGGAAAATGTGAATTCAGACCCGGAAACTTTGGTTACGGATCAGGAGAATATAGGGGCAGATGAGGAAAGTGTGGATACAGACGAAGAAAATGGGGGAACAGATCAGGAGAACGTAGATTCAGAGTAGGAAGGATTAATGGGTGGATGTTGTATGGGCAGACAGTGGGAGAGGCAGTGAGAAGATTTAGTGGGGTAGGGCAGTTGGAGGACTTAGTAGGTGGGGCAATGGAAGGAGTTAGTGGGTGGGGCATGGGAAGGAATCAGTGGGTGCAGCAGTGGGAGAAGATAGCGGGTAGGTCAGTGGGAGGAGTTAGTGGGTGGTGTCATACGTTAGAAGTGTGAGGAATCAATAAGTGGGAAGGGAAGAGGCAGTAAGGAGTTAAGTGGGACAAGGGAGGAGTCAGTAGGCAGGCAGTGAGAAGAGCCGGTAGATGGGGCAGTAGTAGGAGGAGTGAGTGGGTAGGACAGGACAGTGGGAGAAGTTGGTGGGCAGGGCAGTGGATGGAATCTGGTGAGCACGACAGTGAACGAAGTCAGTGGGCGGGCTGGTGGGAGGAGTTAGTGGGTGGGGTGGTGGGGGTGGTGAAGAGTGGGCGGGAAGGCAGCATGGGAGGATCCATCATTGTATAATGAGGTAATTATGCTAGAGGGGTCTCCAAGAATGGCCCTCTGTCTTTCCTAAAAAAATAAGTAGGTACTAGTAGCAGCGTTCTAAGTTAAATAAATGACTGTAAGTTTTCACATTAGCTTCTTTCTTAAGCTTTCAGTTGCTCTTTTTATACATGTTGGCAAAGGTGGACAGCGAAAAGCATAATCTCCAAATCTTTTCATATAATCTGGTTTTATTTTGTTTACAATATTTGATTTAATCACTAATCAGTGTCATGTATATTTGAATCATTTACATGTTTGTGAAGTCAGGTAGATGAGATACCTTCGTGTTTAACACGGCTGCCTCGTAAGGTGATGACCTTGATGTATGGTGGTAACCTTGGGGTATAGCACTTACATGTCAGTGGCAACAGGGATGTGAGGTCAATCATGGCCCCCGCCTAGTACCAGCGCTCTTATAACTGTTGCGTTATAGCTTAACTATTCTGACGTTTAGATTCTTTGTCGAATCTGACCTTAAAAGTTGTTGATGGAGGTGGCTTCCACAACTACTTTTTTCCAGTGCATTCCACTTGCTGACTCCCCCGTACAAGACACGAGCATTTGTTTACATTTCGTCGTTGCGCTTTAAAACTTCCACTTATGTCCTCGCATCATTACTTTCTCTTTCAAGAGGTTGTTATTGTCCACCTCCCTTCAGTATCTTGTATGTTATGATCATACCCCATTTGTTCCTTCTGTCCTCTTTAAGAGTTATGAGATCTAGTTCCCTTAACATTTCCTCATGGCTTAATCCTCTTAGCTTTGGGATTAACTACAAATTGGTTTGCAACTAATCTTGTTGCAAACTTCTGTGCTTTTGTTTTTAATTTTGTTTGTAATTTTGCTTTTATTGTTCACAAGTTGCAGATTTCATGTTAGTATTGGTCATATGCCAGTGTTGGTCATATGCCAGTATTGGTCATATGTCAATGTTGTTTATATGCCAGTATTGGTCATATGCCAGTGTTGGTCATATGCCAGTGTTGGTCATATGTCAATGTTGTTTATATGCCAGTATTGGTCATATGCCAGTGTTGGTCATATGTCAATGTTGTTTATATGCCAGTATTGGTCATATGCCAGTGTTGGTCATATGTCAATGTTGTTTATATGCCAGTATTGGTCATATGCCAGTGTTGGTCATATGTCAATGTTGTTTATATGCCAGTATTGGTCATATGCCAGTGTTGGTCATATGCCAATATTGGTCATATGTCAGTATTGGTCATGTGCCAATGTTGGTCATATGCCAGTATTGGTCATATGTCAGTATTGGTCATGTGCCAATGTTGGTCATATGCCAGTATTGGTCTAACAAAGCTGTATAATTGCCTTGAATGACTCCTGATTTAGATTTCTAAATATAAGCAGAGTACCCTAGATTGAAAGATTTGGAAACAAGATTTTTCGCAAGACCAAATTAAGCCATATAAAAAGACAAATTTAAAGCTTTAGATCAATGCTATTTACTGTGAAATTTGTATATATTTAGCTAGGCCTATATGGTATGGTAAAAACTCTCATTTGACGTAGATGTATGTTTGCATCCATTGCCCAGTGACTCCCTCTGCCTTGAAACAGAGTTAACTGCCTCTCAAACCATCCAGCCTAATAGGTACTTTCTTCAGAAGCACAGTTATAAAAATATCAACCCCTAACTTCTCACATCCAAAGAATTTACTTCTTCAGATGATAATATCAAACTTGGCATTGTGAGCTATCATTATAAGCTGAATTTCACACTGCTGTGAACAGCAACAGGGACAACACAATGACAAGCGGTGACACTCCATTGCTGTGAACGAACAAACCTTAAGCTTAACCATTCTTCCACTAGCTTCTGTGCTTGGCCAAGGTCACACCATTATCCTGATAGACAATGTCTTCATTACCGATACACTTAAATCGTGAGAATTAGTGATACTTCGTGAGACACATTCGGAAACTGACCTCTTTGGTCCAAACTGGTTAATTGGTTATTCGCAGGTTATTGCATGGCTCCTGGAACTCGTTCAAGATGCTTATACCATCTGAACTTTCTGTGTGCTCTGTTGTGCCTGGGCTACTTAAGAAGCTTTAACTAAGAGTGTTGTCTGTACTTATAATAGTGTTAAGAATAAGGCCAATGTTAGTCTGTATTGCATACAGTACAGAGAAGAGACAAAGCTTAATTTAATTTGTGTCTGTATTTCTTCTGCTTTCTTTCTTTCTTTCCAAAGCATCCACCAATACTAACCCTTTGCTCTGTTAGTTCCAGCTTGAGTGGGCATGGAAGCCAATGGCTGCCATGATGAACGAGGACAAGACAGATCTGGTCTACTGGATCCCCCCACTCTACAGCTCAAACCTGATGGGTACCTCGTCACCTCGCCGCCCCTCCGTTATTGGTACGCCCCGCCGCCCCTCGCTCACGGGCACGCCCCGGCGCCCTTCGCTCACGGGCACGCCCCGGCGCCCTTCGCTCACGGGCACGCCTCGGCGCCCCTCCATCACGGGCACACCCCGCCGCCCCTCGCTTTCACGCTCATATACACTGGCTGCAGCAGCCACTGAGAGGAAGAGGAGACTGGCCACAAGACGAACCAAAATGACAAGCGAGCAGATTGGCGATATGCCGTGTGATAGGAGAGATAGCTATGTATGCGACAGGAGAGATAGCCATACGTGCACCGAGAGGAGAGATAGCCATACGTGTGGTGGCGACAGGAGGGATAGCCATACCTGTGAAAACAGGAGGGATAGCCATACCTGTGGCGATAGGAGAGATAGCCATACCTGCGGCGACAGGAGAGATAGCCATACCTGTGGCGACAGGAGAGATAGCCATACATGTGGCGACAGGAGAGATAGCCATACATGTGGCGACAGGAGAGATAGTCATGTAAGTCATGTATGTGATAGGAGAGATAGCCATATTATTCCTGAGGTAACGGAAGACTTAATAGGCATGAAAGACGAAGATACCGAAAGTGGCATCCACGATGTATGTAGTCACACTCACTCCCGTGAGGACCTTCCCCGCCGTAGCTTTCAAAGTATTCAAGAGGAGAGATTTCCAGAATTACAACGAAGCACCTTTCCGGGACGTCCGAAAGTTAGGTGCACATCCATGAAACTTCGGCCTCCAGAGAAGGTCTGTGAGGGAATTAGACGTGCCTCTGATTCTGCTGCAATGAAATCTAAAACCTTACCGTCGATATTTCGGCTGCTTAAGCCATCACATCACCAAAAGAACAAACACTTATTAAACAGAGAAGTTGAGTCTCGATGCTACGGCAGTAAGAAGGTGAAGAGGCCCTCGATTAAGATCTATAATCCTCCATCACGTCTCTCTAGTCGACGGGCAAGATCCAGTTTTTCTCAATCTGAAGAAGATGATCAGTGTGTCATCGTGTCTATAGACCCCAAGGCCAGAGAAAACCTCCGTGGAGGGCCCATCCCAGATCCGCAAAAGGCTCAACAGGCAAACAAAGGCCTATCGGGAGACACACCCAAGATACGTCATGCTCACCTTCAGATGGTGCTGCGACTCCTGGCCCAGATGTATGAAGAGAAGGTTGTCCGTCAGGATACAGAGATTCAGACCATTAAAGCGAAGCTACTGACGCAAGAGAAGCACTTGAAGCGAATGGTACAGATGATCCTCCACTTGAAGGACGAAGTGAACAAGATGAAAAATCAACGGATTGTAATGAATGAGCAGATGAAAGACATCCAGAGTGGTATACTCAGTGTCAAAGTTGGAGAAAAAGGCAAAACTGGGATAGATGTATAAGTATTATGAGCGACATAAAAAAATCAGTACACCTAAAAGAATTCTTATTGTGGCAGTATTAAAATATTGATAATAGTATAAGTAACAAACACCAAATTTATATATTATTGGTCATGACTGATAAACATTAGGGATGGCTTGTGAACCAGGGAAAGCAATAGGAAAGAGAGCTCAAGAGATGGAACCAGCTGACAGCTACCCCCTCACAACGTAACAACAGCATTTTTTTCGTTGGCACAATACATTTTTTTTTGAGATCGTTACAACGTTGGTTTTTACGTTGGCACGACGTTCTATTTTATGTTGGTACAATGTTATTCTTTTACGTTGGAACAACGTTGTTGTTTTACATTGTTGCACCGTTATTAATATTGTAGCCACATAAAAATAAAAAATGTTGGTAATGTTATTGGACGTGGTAATGTTGTGTGTTTGCAGAGAGACAGGTAATTAGGCGCCCATGGGTACTAATCCTGTCAACTGCCATTTAGAGTATTGTTATTTCAAAGGCTATGCTGTGACAAGGGCGGGTTTTGCAGGAATGGCCGCTACCAAAATATTTTAAGATTTTACTGAACCTCAAACCCCTTCAATCCGCCTAATAGATGTTTCGCATATATTGTTGAGTAATAATACGAAGTAAAACCTAAATTTTGAAATATTAAGATGTTGGATGTTTGATTACATATCATTAGATTTAGTGATGTTGGAGAAAGCCAGTGTTGTGAGGAGGGCAGGTGTGCCCGGGGCTGCAGCACAGTACCCGGGGTTTCGCTACTGCACAGTGCCCGTGGCTGGAACACAGCATAGTGCCCGAAGGCCGTGGTATAGCACAGTGCCCGAAGGCTGTGGCATAGCACAGTGCCCTTACCCTGGGCTGCGACACAGCACAGTGCTTGTTGATGCAACATAACACAGCACCTCATGGAGGCACCACAGCATAGCACCCAGATGCTACAACACAGTGCATGGTGCTCGTGGATGCAACAGATCACAGCGCCCGGGGGATGGAACATGACGCAGCGCCCGACCATCACTCCAGTGACTGACCCAATACCCTTGCAGTCCTCCACACTGTGTAGTACCATTATCATAGTCTCTACAGTGTTCTTAGTTGTAACAAAGGCTACATTATCATACTATACTCTGTTCTGCAAAATATCAAGCCAAACATTTATTGTGCTCCATCAAACGTTTCCATTTTCAACCCAATTGACATTATTGTATGACAGTAAGTTATGTAGTTATTAAACACGAAACTGTATTAGAGATAGTTATAATACCATTTAAGAAGTTCTCATGCACTGTCTTCTTCAGTGATAATATGCATGTCTTTTTTTTTTTTAGTGTCGGGTGAGCACTGGCTAAGTGAAGGATACTGCAATCCACACAAAACCACACCTGAGCCGTCTCCGTCAGCGGTTCAAACTGGCGTTATACTTCAGATGTTAATTCCTGAACTGATGTATATACATAAAAGGGGGTAAAAATACTCCAGGACTAGTGGGAAAAAAACTTGCTCAGATTTGACTTAAGATGATACTTAAATGTTGAGGTAAATACGTTGTCGGGTCAGATGTTGCTATCCCGCCCCCTGTAGTGCATCCTTTCCTTGCCTCCTGTAGTGCCCCTTCCTTGCCTCCTGTAGTGCCCCTTCCTTGCCTCCTGTAGCGCCCCTTCCTTGCCTCCTGTAGTGCCCCTTCCTTGTCTCTTGTAGTACCCCTTCCTTGTCTCTTGTAGTACCCCTTCCTTGTCTCCTGTAGTGCCCCTTCCTTGCTTCTTGTAATGCCCCTTCCTTGCCTCTTGTAATGCCCCTTCCTTGCCTCTTGTAATGCCCCTTCCTTGCCTCCTGTAGTGCCCCCTTCCTTGCTTCCTGTAGTGCCCCTTCCTTGCCTTCTATAGTGCCCCATCCTTGCCTCCTGTAGTGCCCCTTCCTTGCCTTCTGTAGTGCCCCATCCTTGCCTCCTGTAGCGCCCCTTTTCCCTTGCCCAATTCTCACTCCCTCCTATGACCCCTCTCCATCCTCAACCATGCCCCAGCTCAACCTATGCTTTCCCATCGTTTAGTCCTCCAGACAAGATGTATTGAACTCTACTGACTAAAGGGCGTATCGTGCCTTCGACACCTTGCGAGTCATTTTTCTAGTCACTTTTAAAAGAAACAAACACACACACACAATATACAAATATATGCAGAGCAACCTCAATTATCCGGACCAATTGATACAGCTGCAAATCAGTACATAAATCTGTATAAATTAATAAAATATCATGGGCTATAATTAATTTATTTTGTATTGTTTATTATAATGAAAATGTGCTAAAAAATACCTGTAACTGTGTTGTATTAGAAACGGACCAATGTATATGTAAGAAATCAATTAAACAAATTTGTAATTAGGTATAAAATATGATTCCCATCGAATCACAGACTTCATGGGCAATTTAGATCACAGAAATTTGTCACAAAAAAATTTGAATCTTGCTAAAATTGGGTTCTGGAAAATTGGGTTTTTACTGTATGTAGACAAAAAATTATACACATATATTTATATATCTTAAATACTCGAATTTGTGTCTTTCTAATGAGAAAATGATATTAATATTTATAAGTTACATCTACATGTGTGTTATTAAACATAGTTTGTACATATTCAACGTCATGTTTACATTAGATTAGCAAACCGAACTTATTTAATGCTGTTCGAAGGTGCTCTTTATATCCCTGTAGCATATTACCTATGAAATATATACATATATATATGTTTAAGTAATGTTTTTTGTTATCCAACTATATTACCCGCATTTACCCGAGGGCCACCATCTCTAGTGGCCTTGAAAGGGACAGGAAACCAGCGGCCTGTCACAAATGTTCCTAAGGACTTTTTTTTTTCTATCTGAATTTTAAGCTTGTGGCACATAATCTGAGTTTTTGGCACCTAATCATCCTATTGATTGGTCTAAAATAATCTTTCATACCTCCATTCTTCACAGACGCCGTCGTGTCAAATCTGCTCTGATACAGAACATACCCAACATGAACTTTAAGTCCTGGCATTGTTGCTGTTGACTCGTCCCTGTCACAGTACATACTTAAATGTTCTACTCTTCCTAACAAACGTGACTTGACATAAGCCTACTTTTTTTTAAAACTTTCTCTGAAGCATTTTAGTGCAACAATTTGGGTAAAAATGCTCCAATGATCTCGATATTAAGGGAATGATCAGGGGGCAACGTTTTTGTTACGGGGCGAGGCCATTATACACAGGGGAGTCCACGTCAATGCGCATTTTCTAACGAAATGCGCATTTCAAGAATTTTTGGCTGATTTCCATTTGTGTCCTTAGCTCAAGAAATACTTTGGGCGAATCCATTATGTAGTGGGGGAGTCCTTGACGAGTCCATTTTTTACGGGGGAGTCTTTATTGAGATTAATTTGTTTAAATGAGGACTCTTTACACCACAATTGGTTAATTTAAAGGAAATACTACTTAAGAATCATTATGAACTCTCGTGGAATTCGCATTATATAATGGACTCCCCCATTACATAATGGACCCTGACAAGGACTCTCCCATCAAATAATGGAATCGCCCAAAGGGTTTCTCGAACGAAAGACATTATCAGAAAATTAACAAATGTCTTGAAATGCACATTTAATGAAAAAATGGGCATTGATGTAGACTCCCCCCTATTTTCACAATGGCCTCACCAATGCCCCAGGTGGAGCCGTCAAGCATTCAAGCTTCGCATTAAAATTAAATTATATTTAAGTCCATTATGGCATAGAAAATCTCATTAACTTGTTTTGGACCTAAGTTATTTTTATTCCTGATCGATATATGGTGGAAAATTATTACATATCAGAATTTATTTATTTATTTATTTTGTGGAAGAAAATGCATACATGTTTAATAATAGAAGATACATTACATCAAAGTTAATACATATGTATTATATATCAGAGGATATGCAATATATAAGTTTTATGAATAACATCTTGTCAAATGGTAGAAAAACCGTCTCGGTATACATAGTATATACATACTATATAAAAAAATATATAAACTGCGGGTTAACACATGTATCATTTTAAGAATAAAGAACACATTTGTTATTATCACTAGTTAAGTAGGCTCGTTTCCCATACAGTGTTGCAAGGATTTCAAGCGTTACATGTAATTAAAGTGTTGCAAGTGTTTAAACAGTTGCAGATATTTTTAACAATCTTACACATGTTTTAAGTGTTGTAGGTTGCAAGGATTTTAGCAAATGCAGGTGATTTAAGTGTTGTAAGTGTTTTTAAGAGAGTGCCTTGTGAAAACCTTGTGGATTCTCACTGAACACTAGTATTTTCCTCTCCTACCACCCCCTATTCTTTTGTTTTTATCAATGTTATTACATTGTTACAGTTTGCAGAAAACACACATAGGAGGTGCTCTTTGGAGGTGCATGTCCAAAATACAGCAAACATTTCAATGTACCTCACTTCACCTCTTTCCTGCCTATATATCCACACCCACTGTATTCCTCCTTCCGAAATTCTGAATTCCTTCCTTCCGAAAGTACTTAAGGAAATTCCAGTTTCAATTCTTCCTCCGTGGTCTGACATTGTCACATTTTGCATCACGTGTTAATTTTCGTGATTTCACACACACACACACACACACACACACACACACACACACACACACACACACACACACACACACACACACACACACACACACACACATACATTCGCAAATAGAGTGGTAGACGGTTGGAACAAGTTAAGTGAGAAGGTGGTGGAGGCCAAGACCGTCAGTAGTTTCAAAGCGTTATATGACAAAGAGTGCTGGGAAGACGGGACACCACGAGCGTAGCTCTCATCCTGTAACTACACTTAGGTAATTACACTTAGGTAATTACACACACACACATATATATATATATATATATATATATATATATATATATATATATATATATATATATATATATATATATATATATATATATATATATATAATATAATATATATACTGTATATATATATAAAGGGTTGGGATCAGCCCCCTTGCGACCCCAGTGAAGTCTGAAATGGCATTTTTTTATCTTGATTCTTTCTGCAGTTTTAATATTATGGCAGATTAGCATTCTGGAGCTCCTAGTACAGTATTTAAATGGTGCATCATTTTGCGGTTGACCCGGGCACTGCCAAATACACCATCTTGTATAAATACTAATTATTATTCCACACAACCCACAATCTGCCTCTTCTGTCTGCCTCTCTTGAACAGGACGACGAGAGCTGTAGACGTCTCCACAGCCATATCCTTTAATGAGAACAAAAACAAGTTTACTTATGTTCCCGAGATGTTAGTGGTAACTGTAGCTGAATACCACAAAATGAAGAAGAGCGAAGGAAACGTAGGAGGGAAAAATATGAGTAGCTGGATAAAGAAAATGGGCAATCTTCTTAAAGAAAATGGGCAATCTTCTTAAAGAAAATGAGATAACTGGACAAATATTTTTTTCTAGCTGGATAACAAGATTGGGACAATTGGATAAAGAAAATTGGTTCCCTGGATAAAGAAAACTAGCTCGGTACACTAACACCAACCTGGCTCACACAGTAAGGGGTAGTAATAAAATATCTTTGCTGTATCACTTACTTGCCAAGTAATTCACAGATTAATAAAAATGCAAAGAAAATATCATTAACAAAATAGCTAGTTTCTTAAGTACAGCTTACTTGACTAATACGCCAAGAGTGGTAAGAAAACCGGTTGACAGGATATAAACACACAGACGGCAATTTGCGATGTTTGTACCTGGAATACTATGAGGGGGAGTCTAAGGCTAGACTGTGTAATACTTGTAGGAACACCAGAACTAGCAAGCTTGGAAAAATTAATATATTCATGCAAGTTTACAGTGGAAGGAATTTCAAGGTGCCCGTAATGCCTAGCGATATCATCAAGTGTTGGTCATAAACATGTAGCGATAATATCATTAGGTAGTTGTAAACTACTTGCAATATTATCGGGTTCTTGTGATCACTAACAAAACTTTTCAGTGATTCAAGTAAGCAATTATCAAAAGAAGGCACAAGCTGTGGAGACAATGTAGCACCATCAGTGTCGCAAGATATTCATAAGGTGCTAAATACCACTGAGGATGCCAATACAAGAACAAAAAGCCAATAAGGCGAGAAATATCAAAGGTATCAGATTCACCATGGATTTTATCGAGGGACATTAGAAAGGCACTACATATGATCGTCCTGAAAATCAGGACAATCCACAAGCAGGGGCATGACTAAGTGGGACAATGTAGTTCAGACAATAAGGAGCAGGGCAGCGTTCCATTAAATGCCCATCAGTTAAGCATGTATGGCCAATATATAACCTAGCCAAAGCCGTTTCCTATTGTCTATTATGGTAGTAGGAGGGTGGCCAAGGGGATGGGATGGGATAGGATAGGATATATATATATATATAAAGTCTAAAGATAATCTAAATTGAGTCTAGAGATAATCTAAAAAGTCTAAAGGTAGTCTAAAAGGGAATATGTAGTGACGCCAGTTCATAAAGGAGGCGAAACAGCTGACAAACAATTACAGACCAATATCAAATCTTCCTATACTTTCAAAAATATTTGAAAGAATTATTTACAAACGGCTCTATACCTACTTTATAAAACTCAACATATTAAGTCCCTGCCAATTTGGCTTCTGTTCCCCCCCCCAAAAAAAAAGTACCAATGATGCCATTATTAGACTGCTTGATATAATCTACACAGTCCTTGACCAAAATGAGTCCCCCAATTGTCCTCTGCATTGACCTGAGAAAGGCCTTTGATACTGTAAACAATAACTACCTCTTACTTAAACTTCACCACTATGGTATTCGAGGCCTTGCTCTGGACTATATTTGTTCCTATCTCAGTGACAGACATCAATATGTAGTCATCAATAGCATATCCTTCCCCACTCTACCATTGACAGCACGAGTGCCACAGGGCAGCATCTAAGGACCTTCCTATTTCTTATATACATAATGATTTGCCAAATGTTTCTAACATTCTTAAACCTATACTATTTGCTGACGATACTACCTTTATTCATTCTGACCCCAACCCCCACACACTAAATAATATTGCCAACAGTGAATTAAAAAAAATCCACTCATGGATGTCAACCAACAAACTTACAATAAACATAGGAAAAAACTTCTACATTTTATTTGGTAGTAAATCAACAAATCAGATTCAACTTCTGATAGACAATGTTAAAATGACCAATAAAAATGTGGGGAAATTCCATGGCCTATACATAGACAAGAGATATGTCACTTCAGCACCCACATACAACACACCCAAAAAAGTCTAAGAAACTGTTGGTATACGGTACTTTCTAAAATCAGATATTATTCTCCCCCACTCTCCTCTCATTATACTATGCACTAATCTATCCATATCTTACATACAGTATCTGTGCATGGGATTCAATTACTGCAGATTACCTCAAGACTATCATCACTCAGCAAAGATCTGCTATCAGAACTATAAAAAACTCTGTCTTCGGACAACACACAACCCCTATAAGTCCCTGAACATGCTAAACATACACTCACTCCACACACTCTCATGTGCTATCTACATGTACAAAACCTTGTTCCTAAATGTTAATCTTAATCTGAAACTTTTCCTTGATAGGTGTAATAGAACCCATGAGCACCACACAAGGCATAAATATACTGTATCTTCGATATCCCCAGAGTTGCACTAAATCTGTGCAAAACTCCATGCAAATAAAAGGGCCCAATCTTTGGACTCACTCCCTGATGAATTAAAAAACTGTCCAACCCATGTCCTGTTCAAAAGTAAAATAAAGAAAGTACCTAATTTCACCCTTATAATTTCCGACCTTGTGCTTCAAACTCACATTGTATCTTATACTACCCACTTCCCCAATATTAGCATGTAAGACACATATCCTTGGCAGTATAATCCCCTCTGTCAACTTATATTGTAGTTATTTGTTGATATAAAAATGTACCCTTTCATCTTACCTGATGTTAGATTAACGACCTGCCCGAAACACTATGCGTGTTACTGGCTTTGCATGAATGTAAAAATATCAATCTTATGTAATCTCACCAATCCATTGTACTTTCTTGCAAATCAATTATTATTATTATATTATTATTATTATTATATTATTATTATTATTATTTTAGAAGGATTACCAGTGAAAAAATGAGCATGTGACTCGCAGAGGCTCAAAGCAGTCATAGAACAACAAATGGAAACCATCTCAAGATCGACAACACTCACATCTTCACAGATGGATCAGTTGATCAAGAAACAGATTCTGCTGGGGCAGCAGTTTACACTAACAACCATGAAGCTTACTGGAGCATGAATTGTGGGTGCTCAACATTGCAAACAGAATTATATGCCCTGAAGGAGGCCATAAATGTCAACTTGCACCCAACTGCTCTCCCTCCAAACGTTCCCTCCCTGCATGTCGAAGGGCTCCCTCCTGCATGGGTCCTCAAGACAGTGTGTATCGCGTGACTCCTCTTAAGTCTCCCTGCCTCTCCTGAATAGGCCAAAAGAGCACAGTTTGAATAAAATATTATATATCCAGGTGGTGTCAAAAGCCTTTTTCAGGTAAAAAAAAAAAGAACTGCAACAATGAAGGTCTTTGCAGCAAAGACAGTACAAATACAGACCTTTAAGTTCACTAAAATATCAGTTGTGCTACAACACTTGCGAATGCCAAATGGAGAGGGGAATAGGTGTCAATAGTGGTCTTAAAACCACATCAGACGGGCATTAACCATACGTTCGAAAAGTTTGCAAATGCAACTTGTCAGGGCAATGGAGCAAAAATCCTTAGGGGAAAGTCAAAGGACATAGGGAAAGACTGAGAAGAAAAATGGGGACTAAAGGTGAAGGTTACAATGGATAGAGTAGATGAAGAAGGAGGAGTAATTACACTAAGATGAAGGATAGCAGAAGACTAGGAAGGGTGGAGATAATGATGATGGTGATGTTCGTCCTTCGGAGTCGAAGATGACCATGACTTCAATATATCAGGTTGAAGGTCGGTGACTGTGTGTCAGATGATGGAAGATGAGACTAATCTGGGTCCAGAAGGCTCACCCACACACAGGACATATGTGGATGGGTGCTACTGCAGAGGTGGAGGTTGCTCTACCTTTGCGTGCGGCGAGTTTCCTCTGGGCCTGTGCAGTCTGTCTATTTTCTGCCACACTGGCCCCTGTGGTGACTTTGCTTTTCCAAGTTGGAGGGTCCTGAGCAAGCAACTTCCAAGTATTGGGGTAAAGAAAGAACAGCCTATCATTTGTTCAGCATTTCCAGACCATCTTGGTACACTCTCCTCAATCTTGCAGTTTGTCTACTTTTGCACTCTGTGGTGAAATAAAAACCACTTTGCTACTATATCCAATCTCAACTCATTTCCCTATATATCTGAAAAATACAAAAGTAAATGTCTTAGCAACTGAGTGGAAATAACATTATGATATACATGCACACACAAAAAGTTGGAAAGTATTATTCATAATGATATTCAGATATATCACACAACACAACATTTTCATTCATATGTTCATCCAATAGCTGTCAATGATTTTGAGGATCAACATTCCTGTAGTCCAATCACTGACCAGGCCTCCTGGTTGCTGGTCTGGTCAACCAGGTTGTTCGACATGGCTGCTTGCAATCTGATGTATGAATCACAGCTTGGTTTATCAGGTATTCTTTGAAGGTATTTATCATGTTCTCTTTTGAACATTGCGAAGGGTCAGCCAGTTATGCCCCATATGTGTAGAGGGAAAGTGTTGAAAAGTCTTGGGCTTTTGCTGTTGCTAGTTCTCTCTCAGCATGCCTATTGCACCTCTGCTTTTCAATGGGACTATTTTGCACATCCTGCCATGCTTTCTTGTTTCATGTTGTTTGTGTGCAACAATATTCCACTCTTAGAGAGCATTTGTGCCTTGAAAAGTATCATCTATGCTATGGCATTTCTTGTTTGTAAGGTTCTTATCCAGCTTGTAATTTTTCTTACAGTTGTGGCAGCTGTTTATTGTGTTTTTTAAAAGCAAGGTCTTCTGGCATGATTACTTCTAACACTTTTACATTGCTTTGTCTTTGAATAGTGTGGCTTGACTGCATTTTATGTGGTTTCTCTTTTGATCTTTTCTTTTCTTCCATACCACAGTAACTGAAACTTATCCTCATTAAATATATATTTTGTGGCCCATTGAAAGACTTCATTAACATTAGATTGGAGGTTTGCTCTGACCTCTATATTGTCTTCTCAAAGAAAATCTAGTGTCATCTGCAAAGGATAATTCGGTGCTATACAGTAGTTTGTATCCTTGTCTGTGTCTGATATGCAGATAAGAAAATGTACCGGAGCAAGTGTGCTTCTTCCACTGAATGCAGTTTTCCAGTGGATGACTGGGTTTTACTTTCAGTAGATGACTGGGTTTAGAGTAATACTCTGGGAACCCAGAGTATTAAACTCTGGGTTCTATTAGGAAATTAAAGATCCATCTCTACTTTGCCAGTAATTCAGTTTGTGGATGTTTTGTGTGCAATAACGCCATGGTCACATTTGTCAAAAGCTTTTGTGAAATCCATGTATATTACATTAGCATTTTGCTTGTCTTCTGTGGCATCTAAGGCAATTCTGAGAGGCAGGATGCCCTGTCCTGAACCCATGTTGTCCAGGATTATGTAGGCACTGTGATTCCATGTGCTTTGTGATCTTACATCTTGGCAATCTTTTCAAAGATTTTTGCGCGTGATGTTAGAGCTATTGGTCTATCATATTTTGCACCTCCTTTACTTCCTCCTTTGTGAACTGCCATGATTTGCTCTGTTTTAAGTACAACAGGGATAACACCAGTATTTAGGCTCCATCTCCAAAAGATGTTTAGGGGCCTGTATTAGTTTTTGCAATTCTTAATGAGTACAGAATTCTCTGGGAGTTGAGCCTCGAGCAGAGTGCATGGGCATGCTATCTATGGCTACTTCTAAGTGCAATTGGGTTAGAGTGACATCTGATATATGGTTCTGTGTTTGTGCCATTCATAAGGAATTCGTTTTGATCTCATCTTCAATGAATTCAGTGGTTCACTGAAAACAAAATCGTACTATAGTCCAAGTATTTTGCTAGTTTGCTGTCATATGTGACAGCAAAAAGTATTTCGAATTCTTATTTCACTTATAGCTTTTGCTCTCTTGGGGCCTTCTGGATTTTGATTCGTGCAACTTTAGCTCAATCGTTTCTATTTCCCTACATAGCATTCTTTGCCAGTTTTGTGATAGTGGAATATTTGAGATGTTCTGTGATTTTTATTCTCCTATAGAGGGAATGCCATTATCATTAGTTTGCATCTTTCTTTTTCAAGAGGTATGCCACTTGCACATATTTATAGTGCTACTACAGTGTGCCTATTTTATCAGAGCACTGGTTTAAGTTTGCATTATTTGTCTTTCCAAGCATATTTCTGCAAGGTCTTGATTTATTTGTTCCCAGTTCATCCATTTATTAAAATTGAATTTGCTGATTTGAGACTGGCTGCACAGGTCACATGCCCATGCATGTCTGAACTTCAGTTAGATTGCCCATTTCTAGGCTGATGCTCAATTCTTGAATTTTCATGTTTATGCTAAGCACTGTCTTCCATCTGTACATAAGAGCAGTACCACCACTGAATCTAAAATGTCTAACTTATATTTTTTATCAGGATTTTTGTTGCACCAGTTATTTCTCTTACTTTACTAACCCTGTTCTTAACTTGGATTGCACAAATTTATCTTTGTCAGCCGTATACCTGGGATATATAAAATAACCAGTTCTACCAATTCACCATTCATTTATTTTACACATAATTCTGTTTCCATCTCTCCCCTCTTTAGTTTTTGTAATATACTGTACTGAACTCACATTACACCTATATACTGGGTTTGTAACTTTCTCTAATATTCTTACTGTAACCTTTCTCATATCCCCATCCATGTACAGTATATATATTGAACAACAAAGGTGACATGACACAAACAAGGCATGCAACTGAAGAAGAGACTATATTAGTAGGTGGAGAAAATAACTCTGAAAGCCTAATGAACAGAATGTATGAAAGGGGTATCAATGTGAACATGACTGAAGGAAATAGTATGAAAATTAATGCAAGATCTGGTTGATCAGTCCGGCAACCAGGAGGCCTTGTCGACGACCGGGCCGCGGGGACGCTAAGCCCCGGAAGCACCTCAAGGTAACCTCAAGGTAAGACAGTACTGTATGTCAGCTGATATATCTGCAGAAGAGGTATGCATATCAGTGAGGATGCTGAAATGGGGAAAAGCACAGGCACTGATGAAGCATTTACAGATGAGAATAAATGTTCTATAATAGAAACAATTGGAATGGAGACAGTCTGTGATTTTATTTATGTGATTTTAACTGTTGGCATGCCATCTAGAGTGATGATCTGATGAATTCCCGAGGCATTCTTCTGGAACCTCTCGATCTCTCATCTCCATTGTCTATCCTGAATTCCAGCGAGCCAACTCGTGTTGACCTACACACTCACACCCTTTCTATACTGATCTTTTCATCTGCTAGTCCTCCATTTATATACAGTGCTGGTCAAAAGTATGCTCCACCCTGTTCGAGGCAGTGCGTACCTATGGTGTAAAAGAATGATAGTTGTGTGTGATATTAATACTTTGAGTCAGAAGTACCATACTGTACAGTATTTTGTTTCGGAAGGCTAGTGCGGCAGCCCGTAGGACCAGCCACATGACTTAACAGTAGAGTTGGAGATCCATTGGCTCCACTATTAGAATCAACACCCTACTCCATATCTTGAAAAACCATGAGACTGACGATGATGATGTTGACCACTCGTGGTCATCTTCATCAGCCCCTTCATATTGTTATGATCACTATTAATGGTAGGTTCTTTCCGTTTTCCATCATCCTTACCAGTATCCCATGGTCCGATCAGGAGTACTGTACATCACTTCTTTTTAACTCTGCAAAAGGTGTTAAAAATGTGGTCATGGTTCTTCCGGGTGCAACAGCGGGATGTCCCTTTGCTCCTTGTGTGATGGCCCTGGACATTCTCATACACATTGCTCTTCATTCCAAGCTCACTGCAGGAACACCCTGCCCTTTCTCATACATGCGTCCACTATAAGTTTCAATAGGCCATCGTCACCTTGAAGCATCGTTATCCTATTTCTTTCCCTGAAGCTCGGCACCAGGAACACTGTCTTGACTTTTTCTTCACCATTACCTCTGCACATGCATTGTCGCACTACTCTTCCCCATCCTTCTTTTCTTACTTCATTTTCCAACTGTTTGCAAACCTCAAACCCCAACACCTTCACCAGCTCCTCTCCGATCTCTGTCCGTCATTTCCAACCTTCCTTCCCACCGAGAGTCGGGTGATCTACTTATGGACATTCTTGTAGCTTTTGATTCTGCCTCTGGTACTGTTCCTGACGAAGTGCGCCCTTCCATTTCTGGTATTGTACACCCACCTCCCTTGATCACCCTTCCAAGCACCTCCTTCCTCTGTGCTTCTGCTCCTTTCTGATACCTTGTCAACTCCTGTCTGTGCTGGATATACCTTTGCCACCCCCCCTTTCACTGCACTATCTCCTGATCCTCCCTTGTCTCTTGTGTCCTTTGCCTTTTTTATTATCTTAACATCTGTTCTTTCCTTGTCTATTCTTCAATGTAATATATGTGGTTTCTTTGCAAATTTTCCTGAACCCCAACTTCTGTTATCTCACTTCTCACCGCTTTGTGTCTGTCTCCAGGAGCCCATGCTTGGAACTTGTCCTGGTAGCTTTCACAGTTATTCCTTTCTTTTTTCCGCTCCAGCTTTTGCTGGGACTCTTATTACTGTCTTGATCCAGAATGATGTTCACTTTGTGCCTCTCTTTTTCAGTTGAACATTCATTCAGAATTCAAAGAACTCTGTCATTCGTATCTTTATGGGTAAATGGTACACTGTTCCATTTATATAGTATGAACTTGCTCGAGTGAACTACAGTATTTGAGGTAAAGTCAGTCAGTCTGAACCATCAGACCCCTGACAATCCCAGGCAAAGAAAAAACTTAGGAGGGCCTATATCCACTAATGCATATTCAAGTTTGATAATTACCTTACCAGGAGAGTAGTGCAGAGAAATATCATTATCATAACCCTGAAGCACATTTAGGCAAGTACAAATACATGAAAACCCATCTTTTTCATATAAAATAATCAAAATGACGATTAAGTAATAGAATGTTACATGCAATATTTAAATAATTGGCAAACGATGCTATATAAAAATGTAATTATGACAATTATTAGTATGCGCACATACACAACATACTGGAGACGATTTAAACAAAGTCAGTTGGATTTTACATAAAAATAATTTTTTTGTATTCTCTTCAATCGTATGAGTAATTAATGGCAAACAATTTGGTGTCAACATTCTAAATATATATACTATCATTATTAGATCCAAAAATGTAAAATGATTATAAAGAGCTTTCTCACCAGTGGTAGTGAAGGAGGCAGCAGTGTGCACACCACCCCACTGGTGCTGCCTCATCCTCCTCACATCGCCTCGACTGGATTGTAGCTGCAGGAATAGACACCTACTGGTGTGAAGTCAATTGTCTGCCCAATGGAGGTATATTTCCACATTTTTTAGCACCTTTTGCACCATAGTTGTTGCTGTAAGACATCTTAATAAAAAGTAATATGTAGTGCAATAATTAAAAATTCACGGTAACATACACAGTACTGTACTGTATTTTTATTTGTGTTTATACAGGTGCATTACAACATGTCTCACGTTAAATTATTACCATAAATGCAAATTGTATAATTTCTAATACTGTACTGGTACTAAAACCAATTTTCCAATTGAAATTGTAACATCTTTATGAATAGAAAAGTGATCTGAACCTAAAATGCACTATTCACTGCAAGAGCATTAGCTATTGCAGAAGTCACACATGATTTTGGAGCACAAGCTTGCCGCACGCTCATCTCCCAGCTATGCAACAGCATAGTGAGGCTACAGTGAGGAGGCATATTTTGCAATCTGACCAGCATACTTTCTCTGATGTTTCTCAAGAAATCGGTAGTTTCATAATCAACAGTTAACAAGTCACATCGTGGAGGTTTTTCTGGATATTTGGCTGGGACTGTAAGGGTTATTGGAGGAACGCATGGGAGATTAGGATCATCAAGTTGACAAATAAGAGTCAACTCATCACTTCCAGGTGGCATCTGGCAGTCTAAATTGACTCTAAATCGAGCATTAAGACGAGCTACTTCCCCTTGGACAATATCACTGATGTTTGGTGTCTCCGGTGGAGGTTGGAGAGGGTTGTCTCGTTTAGAATGCTTTGCTGGTTGAGTAACATAAGTTGGACCCAACAACACTGATAAGGCAGGAGATATTGTCCGGTGCAATGTATGAGCAGCACAAGGTGACTTTAAAACTGTGTTTAGAGTTTCTTCCATGTTTGCAATGCAGGTTTCCATGTTTGGTGGGACAGGAGCTTCAGTCTCGGCATCTCGATGAATTTCTAATTTCTCTAAAACTATTTCACATTTCAATAATGTTTCCATTGGCATTCGCCGCGTAGGATTCTGCAGCATGTCATGAAGCTGTTTCATTTTCTTTGACTTTTCTGCATCTTCATTTCCAATTCTTTGAATCATGCGACGTAAAGGAACAACATATTTACTGAGCTGGCGAACTTTTTCCCTATAAGCAGCATCTTCTACCTGGCTATTGGATATCGACTGAGCAGCAGGAGATGGCTGCTGAGATTGTCCAGGAGTGTTAATCATTCCGCCTGGAGAAGGAGCTCCCATGTGACTTGTACCTCTACCCATGCCTCCACTGTTACTTGCACCAGCAGGTGAGGGCACCATGCTAGATGATGGTGATGGAGATACAAATGCAGGCGATGGTTGGCTATTTGGAGCAGATAAAGGTGGTGCTGGTGAGGCACTTGTAGGTGTGGGTGTCCCTTGACGTGGAAATCCAGGAGAGGGAACACGTGGCTGCATAGTACCTGCGCCGCGACCTACACCACTAATTATCTGGCCTGGAACTGGTCCAATTTGAGTTGTACTGCCACTCTGACCACCAATAGTCATTTGTATTTGACTCATTTTCCCTGACTGAGAAATCTGATTCATTGTCATCACTGTCTGTTTTTTATTTACACCGGGCATTTGCATCTCATTTAATCGTGGTCGATTATTAGTTGTCCAATTAGCCATATCTGCAGCCTGGTTAGGCATGTTAGGTGGCATAGGTTGTCCAATTCTTGGGGCACCCTGCATATTCACCGGCTGGCCAGCCATTAAAGTGGTGGTGTTTGGGCCAGATACAACTTGTCCTCCTGGCCCTGCCATTTGACCACCTGGACCAGACATTGGAACAGACCCTGGGTGACGTGTTAGGACTTCTGCAAGATGTGGGTTATTACTTTGTGGGTTACTGTTCTGAATCATCTCCCGCATGTGCATTGCAATACGTCCTATGTATTGGAGATATTCATCTTTCTTAGTCGCCCGCTGGAACACCTGCAAAAGATATTCTTTTATTATTTTCACTTCAAATAACAAAAAATTAATCTGTGTAAATAATCAACAGAATATCTATATCCAAACATTATACTGTATTTAGAAACTAGTGCATCATAAAGTATGAAGTATAGTAAATTCTTGGTGGGATGAGTTAGAAGCAAGAGCAATTAATGATAAACCAAAATTATTTTATTGAACTATATAACTACAATAATTTCCATTCACTTATTACATGATTTCCCTTATTACACATGCATTACTTCCTGCACAAAAATGTTTCATAGCATTTAACTGAACTCTGACAACTCCATACTTGCACTTCACACTCCAGAGGCCTTCTCTATTATCTTAGTCAATATTTACTAAGTGCATAAAGATCACATACATCTTGTAATCTTTCACACATTCCTTCTCTACAAGCAGCCAATGCAAAAGTCCGATCTACACACACATTGCTCTACCACAGAACCAATGTTGTTCATCACTGCCCAAGTTCTCAATATTTTCCAATATTCTCCCACTACACTTAGTAAACTAATGCTTCTGAAAGTTTCAAGTTGTTCTTTATTTGTATACAGTGGTTTAACCCCTGCACTGCACACCTGTTTTTGGCAAAACCTTCATAGTGCAATTGTTGAGGACATATTTTTGTTGTTTTTATAAATATTCAGGTAAAGTTAATGTCAAAATGTTTCCGAACTCAACTATTTTCATTTCAAAACACAAAGAGTGATGAAAACATTAAAAAAACATTAAAGTATAGCATAATTAAAAAAAAAAACTCAGAACAACTTCTGTTGGCTGGCGCAGTTAAGGGGTTAACCACAACTGTATTTCATCCCTCTGGCACAGTACCACTATCCCATCCCTTTAACAATTTATACAAACCCTCTCCACCAAGAATTAACAATTATCGAGAACATCCCAAGCTGTGTCACATAGCTGAAGGGTTAAGGAAAACTAGGCTGTTTTGGAAGACTTGGTTTTGCAGCAGGTATAAGCCTTTGCAGGCCCTCTATATTGTAGGTGGTGTGGTTCCTGATCACCCAGTTGTCTTACAAGGAGATTTACAAAAGTAATATTTTAAGACACTAGGGCCAGTATCAGCTGGTTTATGCTGCAAACAACAGAATCCAGCCTGTCCCCACACTCAGCCAGTTCAGTTGGCTTTCATTCCTAATTTGGTTCAGGCTTCTAAATAATTGTTTGCTGCAAGTCTGCAGGAAATGATTAATGTGGGGAAGGGGGGAAGAGGGAGCATTAGGGACCTGTAGTGGGTGGGGGGGCAGCTCAAGGGTTGCCCCTTCTAGACAAATAACTGAATGCTCTACATCTATCCTGAACAATTATGAATTATGATTGTCCTCTACCTAACAAGGTTCTCAAAGCTGGGAATAGTACCACTTGTTGCTCTGCACATTGTTCTTATGCAGCTAAGCAGATTTCAAAAGATCAGCACATCTTTGTTGATGAACCTGATCATTGCTGGTAAAATTAAAATTAGAGACTAGACTGATTATGAACGGTAAGCATCCATCAGTCTCAGGAGACTACGGAGTTGCGCTCTGGTTGTCGGTCTGGAGTGGGCTCTCCAGGGCGCAAAGCCAGGGTATGTTGATACAGGGGAGAAGCTGTCACCCATGCAGCAGGTCACGGCAAACACCTTTTGACCAACCTAACTGGACTAGACTGATCATGACCAACCTAAAAAACAAGCAAATAAGCTTCCTATTCTACCTCATTGGCAATCGCCAAGTGCACAAGATTTGGGCTAGGCGATCCCTCTGGTTCCACCTAAGAAGAATGGGAAGCAAAGTACTTAATACGAAGCTAAATACAAATCAAGGATCACTAAAGATTTAATCCCTTTTAACCTGTGAAAGAAACGACAATCTTTTCCCACACTTTTTACGCGAGCATAAGAAATACTGTATTGCCGGAACAAACATGGACGTCTTCAAGAGAAAATTAGACAGTTTTCTTCAAGTAGTACTAGACCAACCGGGCTGTGGTAGATATGTGAACCTACAGGCCGCTCCAAGCAACAGCCTTTTGGACCAAGCTCTCAAGTCAAACCTGGCCTCGGGCCTGGCTTGAGGAGTAGAACAACTCCCAAAACCACATCCAGGTTTATAACCATCCAGGATATAAACATTTGATGGTTTCTGCTTCCAAATAACTTGGGGAAAGATCAAATTCATAGTCTTTTCTGTGGCTAACTGTGATGTTGGTAAAGGAATCAAGATGAAAGTGAAGATTTGTTAAGGGTGAGCCATGCATGAGCTGTGTTATCATCTGATGATTGTCAAGCAAAGCAGGTGCTTGACCCAAGTTAGTGATTTCCCATTGTTTTTTTTTTTTGTTTTTTGTTTTTTATTATTATTATTTTCTACCACAGATGTGGCCACACATTTACAATGCTAACCAGCATATATACATTTTCTTCTGTCCTCCATGGACAGGGTTAGAGAAATGTTAAACATAGAGTTCAAGGGTTTATTGAACACTCAACCACAGAAGGTGATTCGGTGCTTTTAAAATGCTAAGCTAACCTACATACGCAAATACATAGATACACAGATTTACGTATGCCCTACATAAAGTGTTAGATGTGTCTTTTACATAGTGTCATTAATGTACATTCACAAAGGTGAAATCTAATTCTGATCAGCTTCCATATATACTTTATACCCATACATATACATACACACACATATATACATACATATATACACACACATGCATTCACATACATCTGTCTCATTTACTCTGACAGGGTGAGATAGCTGATAAAGAAACTAGTGTGCAATTAAGCACTTAATCACTGAAGGTGATGAAGGTGCTTTTACAAGCTCAGGTTATATAGTTATATCATATATATACATTGAATAAATGATATATTACATGGTCAATCTTGGATACAAGTCCAATATATCATCAAGTGTTCCAGTACTCATATAGTAATTACAGAGTTCAGCATACCTTAGCCCAGGAGGGCGAAAGTCAGTCAGTATGGGACATTCTACAATATAATGTTCAAGAGAGTGCATGTTTTCTCTTTCACAAAGTTGACACATTGTGTACTCGACATTTGGGTTTTGAGAAAGCTGCCAGATACGTCTATATCCCAGGCGTATTCTGGCCACTATAACATCACATTGCCGGGTTCTTGTTCTGGGACACAAAGCCTGTCATGCTTATTGAGACTCCCTTAAGCCAATGGCTACCCTTTCCCAGGATGCAGCCCACATCCGTTGCCTCACTACCCCCGCTACCTATTTACTGCTAGGTAAACTTGCACAAACATCTCCATCCTGCATGGATATCAAATTCGGGACCTTTTGGAAAGTGACATTACTGGGACTGATAGCTTGGGGTTATGAGCAGACCATTTCCAAGCATCTGGCCCTGGCTGGATTAACTGTCTCCAAAGGCTCCCAAGTGTCTAAAATGGTACTGCAAGGTCACTATGTCATGTGGCATTGGTGCTCCTAATTGTTCTGGTTTGATTACTGTTGACTATACTGTAAACTTGATATATATATATAATATGATACAATAAACTACTGATAAGCACAGAAGTGCTATCCACATACTGTAACTTCAAATCTATGTAATCCAATACAGTACTACTCAAATCGAGGGTTGCCTGTAGGCATGATAGGCATGGGAGCCAACACAATTAAAACTGTAATTTAAAATCAAAGAGAAAAAAGCACAAATCCTGATAATTAAAACTATGTTGTTACCTGGAGTTCCAAGTCATGAGCATTTCTGTGGTTACCCGGTGGAGTTTGTCGAATAAGATCTTCCAACTGAGCAACAACCCTCTGGCGGAAGTTCCAGGACTTCCAGTCATCAGCCATTGTTCTTGCTTGCTGCAACAGAATAACACGTGTAAGAAAACATTTAACCTCCAGCACATACAAAGCTATCCATCCACATACAATATTAATATTCTTTAATCAGTTACAGCATACAGTGAAGTACAGTACAGTATATTCAGAAAAATATACACACATTGTTACATGAATGCAGCCAATGAGTAGTATATACTGTAGCCTATGTTCATGTGCTATATGTATCTACACAGTACAGTACAGTACTAATTTTTTTATTTTGACACGATTGTCTGGGCAAACACAAAAGCTATTGCATGGAATTTTCCATTTCTACGCACTAAAGGCTCACTGTACCTTATTTGTTTATTATATATAGTCTTCTAGTTCTTCATTGAGCAGTCTGACATGGCAAATACCCAGATAATCACAATTTCATGACCAATTCTAAACATTTTCCAATTACTCATTGTAATCTTCAAGAACCACTTCACTCCCAAATGACTTCTTGCATTATTTTATTGCTGAAGTAGCATACATGTCTGTTACTGTGAATTTCTGATTTAGATTTTATTTGTCTTTATGTGGTTCCATGATTGGTGTTTTATTAAACTTCTATAACTATGTAATTGAGGTAGACTTAACATTCATTTGCAATCTAAATCAATATCCAGGAATTTCATGTAGCTACCTTTTGCTCAAAAACAGTAATGTAATGTGCTGAGCAGAGGCACACTCACATCTTTAGGAAAGATAGCAATGGCAATACATTCAATGGAACTAATAAGCATGGAGAAACTGTCTTTACACCACTAATTTTGAGAATCATTTAAATAATAATACCTGTACAGTATTAATAATAATAATACACAACGAAATCACATTAACGTTATGTATCAATGAGAAAATCAATAAAGATGATTTGAATCTGCTCATTTGCTACTCCCAAGCTAGTGCCCTAAAACACCATGACACGATATGGTCAAAAGCAATGCTACCTGGGATTCCACTGAATCCTCGAAGATTTCTGAGGCATACAACTGAAGCCCAATCAGGGTATTAAGCATTGCCCCCATGCACTCTGGCTAATGGTCCAGTAGTTCTCCAATACTTATCATCAAATACACAATGCACACATGCACCCCCCCCCTACCCATGGGAGGATGAATGAAGGAATGGTGGCCAACCATTTGGGTCATCAGGGATCAATGCCGACCTACTAGAAGTGAGGCCATCATTGTGGTGACCAGTCCAACTGGAAGTGAACAAAGACTTGTGGCATGCCATGCATTATGGATGCAGCCTCATGCATGCATTATGAATGCATAGTAATTTGGATTCTTGTTAACAAATATGTCGTTTCAATCCTCAAACTTCAGGTAGCATATTACTGTATGTAAAGTTTAGTGTCCCATGGAGAGGAGACTGTATTCAAATTGCTTGGCACTCACTTGGGTATGTTTCAACTGTTCTCAGTAGTAGTAAATACTAATTATAATTCCTGTGAACTGCAGTGTTTCCTCCGATATGTTCCACTTGCCAATGATGGGCAGACAATAGCAGCCAAGAGTAGCTTGGGCCCTAGAACCTCTCTCAAGGTTAATTTTAAGCCATCATATCATCAAAGGTATCCAAAAACCAGCTCAGAAATAATTCTATAATATCACACACCTTGCACACTATATATAAAACAATGTTATCTATAATTTTCCATTAGTTTAGGTAGGTTAAGTTATGAAAGGTTACAATGAGTTATGTTAGCTGACTCCACTTATGATAACTTATGATAAGACTATCATAACTTATGATAAGACTTATCATAACGTGGAATTATTGTAAGACTCCTGGTGGGTTAGGTTTGCTTAGATTAGGTTATAATGGGTTAGCTTATGCTGGGTTAATTGAAATTAGCATATGATGGCTTAGGTTAGGTTGAGTTATGTAGTAAAACACTATGCACGTTAGTTGCTTTACAAAAATAGACCATTTAATAACTAAAAAATCTATATTTTCCCATCTACTGCACCTTTTTGTACATAAATAAATGTTTGGTATTTCAAGAACAGCAATGATTTAGGGTCACGGTAGTATAGTAGGGTTCGTTTTCAACTCTCAATCGAGACTTCCGGATCCAAATCATGGGTGGGGACAGAAATGGATGGCCATGTATCACCTCATGTATCTATTCACCTAGCAGAAAATTGGTACCAAGGAGTTAGTCAGCTTGTTTATTATTATTATACAGGAAAATTTTGGCAGCTGCTGTACGTTAACTGTTGCACATTGCAAGTGTGCTGTATGCCAGAATACACAAGTATGATATAGACTGCTGTACACCTGTTTAGTCCAGCCTCTATCATAGTGATCTGTGCAAGTGGCAAAGCTTCTGGTCCTGCCTGTCATCAAGAGACCATCAGCTCTAAGGGTTTAATCTCACGAAGCTCCCCCCATAATGTGCCCTACACACACACAAAGATTCAGATTCAGATTCAGATTCAGATGTTTATTCAGGTAAGGTATATACATACAAGTGATGTTACATTAATGGATTGATATATAGATAGAGCTAGTACATACAATGCCTAAAGCCACTATTACGCAATGCGTTTCGGGCAAAAACGAACAAATGGTACGATGGTACAAAGGATATTGTACCATCACCCTCGTTTAGTGCTCACCTTAACACACACGCTACTCACACTACACGGGAGAGTCTCAAGCCAACAAGCCCTATACTCTATTGAAATTGAAATAAGTTTATTGAGGTAAAATACACACAAAGGGATGAGGTAGCTCAAGCTATTCTCACCCCCGTTCAGTACATCGTGTTAATACATACATAGACACACATCACAAGCAATAAACATATTACCAAACATTCTGAGAGATAAACATATACATTTCCTCCTTCACAAGTACCTATACCCTAAGGTCCTATCACTTAGCATTACACTTACAACACCAGTGGCGTCTGTGGCTGGAAAGTGTAAACAACACGGTTGCCAGAATTCGTATTCGCTGAAAGTATTCAATTTCTCTCTTTATTATGCACCAGAAAGTAGCGGACTTTATTTATATATATATATATTTATTTATATATATATATTTATTTATATATATATTTATTTATATATATACAATTAGGTACATTGGGATTGTGAGGATACATAGCATAGTAATTACATTCTTGTAAAGCCACTAGTACGCGCAGCGTTTCGGGCAGAGTCAAGATCTAAAAGTAGGACAGGACTTAAGATCTAAAAGTCGCGAATTTATAATAAAAGTAGCCGAATAGGCTTTTTAGCGACTGATACGCTTTTCAGAGTACATAGCCCAGTTTAATTTAGAAGTAACCCCAAAAATTACAAATAACGATAGACATACGTGGCTTTTTCATTGTTCTATAAGGAGACCAATTGGGCTATAAGGAGACCAATTGGGCTACGTATAGCCAAATCCGGCAACCTTACATTACCTTCTTTTATTACATTACATTCTCAAACCCTTACCAAGACGTGCTTCACGTCACTTATACGCCACAATTGTCTTGCTATAATTTATATGTACAAAAGTGCTTACATTCTTGTAAAGCCACTAGCACGCATAACGTTTGACATAGGTCCTTAATCCTAATTTTCCCCGGAATACGACCCCCCACAAATCGTTTAACAACCAGGTACCCATTCACAGCTGGGGGAACAGAGGCTACAGTTAAGGATTGGCGCCCAGTCAATCCTTCTCGGGCAGGATACGAACCCAGGCCAAAGCACTTGCAAAGCGCGAGGTCCAGCCCGTCCTCATGAACAAAGGTCAAAATCCATTCCATGCATTACACACAACTCAATTGATGACGTTATCTTGAGATGATTTCGGGGCTTAGCGTCCTCGTGGCCCGGTACTCGACCAGGCCTCCTTTTTGTTACACACCCCCAGGAAGCAGCCCGAAGCAGCTGTCCAACTCCAAGGTATCTATTTGCTGCTAGGTGAACAGGAGCATAAGGGTGAAAGAAACTCTACCCATTTGTTTCCGTCTCCACTGAGGATTGAACCCGGAACCTCAGGACTAGGAATCCCGAGCGCTGTCCACTAAGCTGTCAGGATATCCGAACACTTCCGGAACAAGTGCTTCGCTTACGACTTTTGTTCGAACCACAACGCTGTAAATGCTTCACCCACGTACTACAAATACAAATAATCTCCAACAAACCAATGTCTAAATATGCACATTATGCTAATATATAATAATATTACAATGTATTTGAGAAAATTCCGGTTTTAAATGAACAGCTTGTTAAAATTTATGAATGCGTCTTTGGGGTCGACCCCTGGATGGAATGGACTTGGTCTGAGGATAGATTGCTGGGCGAGTATTTTACCACTGCACCACAGGAACAGCTTAGGTTACTTTATGCATTTTACCAGTACAGTATATTATATATTGTAATGCATGATATACACTAAAATGCTTTTCAATATACTGGTGTTGTGAAGTTTGTGTAATATATATGATTGGAAAATATGAAATACAGTTTTTTTAAGTTTGTGAAACGGCTATAGCACACAAAACTATATATAATATTCAGCTTTTATTAAAATTATTAATATATGTAGGCAATATGCTTTTACTAAAAATTAAACAAATATAATTGGTTTTAAATCCTTTACTCTAAGATTAATTTAGTTGCTATTTTTTATTAAATTATTCTATTATTAAGCTACTGCACATTGTGCAGTAACCAGAAACAAATACCTTTTTGATATTCCAAGAGTACGACTTAATCAAACTAGAAATGCTCTACAAATCAAGGGAACCAGAATGTTGAATGACCTTCCCAATCATGCCAAAGACTATCTCTCCCAACCAGTTTAAGATAAAAACCAAGTCCTACCTAATTAACTCCATGTAACCTACCTTACCCCCATATGTTAACCCATGTCTTACTATTTTAAACAATGCTGTTTGTTGACCAAATTGTATATTTGCTATTTTCTGCCATGTTCCCCCTTCCTTTTTTTATTTTTTATTTTTTTCAACACAATTTATATTTTAATCTCAATTAGTATTAAGTTTTAGTCTAAGTGTTTTTCCTGCCCGAAACACTGCGTAATAGTGGCTTTAGGCTCTGTATGTACTAGCTCTTATCTATAAATCCATCAATGTTTGTATCTCACCTTATATGTATGTACTTTACCTGATTAAACATTTGATTTTTTTTTTATTTAATTGTAAGTTGCATTCTTGGGGAAGTCAGTATAGTTAGCCTGAAGAAGATCTCAATAAGCTTATAAACAGGTTTCGAATCCCTGGCAATGGAAAAAAGTATGCTTTTGTTACCGATGCTTTGTGAACTGTATAGGGTTTTTCATTTATTTATTTATCTATACAAGAGTTCTTACATTTTTCAAGAACTTGTACCTTATCTTAATTCTAAACATCCCTAAATAGAATTTACGTTATTCAGGCAGAGTTGATGGGGACTTGGAAGCTTCGGGGAGAGATTCATAAGCTTTGGATAGAAAAAAATAGAAACCTCATAATAAGATACCTAGCAAAAGAGGGAAAGAATGATTTGCAAGTAATTATCAAAAGAAGGCATCAAGCTGAATGATTTGCAAATCATTAAAACAATGATATAAAAACTAATAGGCAAGGAGGGGTCCTTGTTTCCATCTGCACCACCCAGGAGTTTTTCCACCCAAGTTGGAAGGCCTGTTCCTCTGGGAGGGGGATATGTGCTCTTCGCATTTGAGCTGTTCGTCACAAGGTCCTCTAAAGATGTGCCTCCAAATGCCACAGGATGGCAAGGTGGTGACCCTTTTTGCACAGACTTTCACACTACAGTACTGTATGGCTGCTGCAAAGTTAAATAGTTCAGTTTTTGAAGTAGGGAAAATAAGAACCATCTCAGTTCTGGACTTTTGTAGAAATGTTTTAAAGCATTAAAAAATATTTTTACGAATGCTCACAACATTGGTGCGAAGCCAAGTACTGTTTTTCCATTCTTAAAAATTCATGTGACTTCCATAGTAAGTTAATAGAAGTGTTTTTTTTTATTTGTGGCGGTTCAACACTTATTTTCATCAACCGTGCTTCAGCAAGTCACCAGCAGGAAAGTGGATCTTTTAATTGTCAGTCTCTGTGGCTGTCACTTGGTTCCTTTGAGTGGTTCAGGAAAGGTTGTACTGTACCAGTGTTACAATTATCAGATGCTCTAGCCTTTTCTAGTCATTTTCTTGGGCATGTGGCATGGCATTCAGCTGGTTATAACACTTTTTGGCTGTGCTTTGTGTTCTCACATGGCCATGCTTAGGGTTTGGCATCATAACCTTCAGATGGATGTTTTGTTTCTCAATGCTACTGTAACATCATTAAAGCTGTCAATTCACATTTCTAAACCCTTGCTGTGGTCAATAGTAGCTGAGGAATGAGGCGTTTGTATGCGTGAAGTCCAACCTGTAGCATCTCCTCTGCCATCTTGGGGAGGTATGAACCTAAGGTTCAGTGATATTGTTTTTGACTCTGTAGTATTGCGGCTACTTTTTTTATCCATGCAAACATAATATAGGGCTAGCGGCTTAAGGGTAAGGAAACGCGTACCATACAGTTTTGTTTACTTCTGAAAGAGGATACAGCATATTACAATACGAGTCAGCTCTTGGTGATGACTTATCAATCCATCAGATAATAGCAAGTTCTCTACATTGAAAGTGAACAATGAGGTGAGAAGTGAATAAAAAAGGAAAAAAAGAAGACCAGGGAGAAGGAAAGAAGAGAGAAGGAAGCGCAAGAAGGGGAGATGAAGTCACTGCCGTATAATTATTCGTAATAAACCAACAGTAATATTACATCCTTTTATATTCAGTGTTTTTTATTACTGGGTTTCCAACTTTAGATACCATTAAAAACAAACTTAATAATTATGAAGATTTGAACAGTTGTTAACTTTAATGCCCAATTTTCATAACATCCAAAAGTCAAATATATATACAGTATGCCTAAGTTTGCAGACGATGAGTCACAGTGATGTGGCTGAAGATATGATGGTCAAACCAAACATCAGAAAATGGAAAATGTTTCCACTTCAGTCCATCTTGCACCATTATCAAATTGTGTAAAAATTCCTAAGTTTGTTCAAACTGCCTTTACTCTGAAAACATTTACAGTAAAGTGTGAATTTTGTTAAATTCATTCAATTACTAGTTTCATTTTCTTGCATAGTTTTCTTTTGTGTCTTGTATTCTCTATATGCTTCTTCCAGGAGAATGTTGTGCACCCAGTTTCGTGACGAGACCTTTTGTTGAAGTGGAGGAAATGGGTTACCTGGAGTAAAATGGAAAAAAAACAAAAAATACTGTACATTTAAATTTTTCTATTAGACAATACCTTACCTGCTGAGAACAGGAACAAGATATATATAAAAAAAAAGCATCAAGCCTTTTAGAATATTCAGCACAGTCTGAAGTATTCAAAAAGTTCAAAGTTACTTTAGACTAGTATGCCACCTAAATTAAAGAAATTTCAAAGCAGGCACATAATCTATGACAAAAAATTTTGGAAATGCAATTTTTTCTGAATTTTAACATTTCTAATCAGATTACAATGGTGAAACTTAAACTGGCAGGTCCTCCTATAGTTTACATGTTTTCAGTAAAGTTTCAAGAAAATTCAATGTTATTTATTGTTCCTCATAAGAGTACATGACTTGGGTTCCCTTAAGCACTTCTGCAAAGCAAAATGAAACCTTTAAGCATGGTAAAAAGAGGAGCCTGGACATGTAATGGCCAAGTTGCCACCTCTAAAGTTAGATGGAGCACCTAACAAGTCTTGTAGTTGAAATTTTCACCCATCAATGTGAGCCTAAACAGTTAAATCAATTCATCCAACTGATTGAGGTAATCCCTATTATACTAATTTTTTGCTTTGACCTCAACTCTTATTAACAATAAGGAGTACAGTAAAGAAAGTGCTACTCTCAGATTTTGTACCTACTATTGATATCTGCTTATTTACAGTAAGGAATTAAATACATACCTCTTAATTCCAGAACACACCGTTCATAAAAGCTGCCTGGATACAAGTTTGGAGCTTTGTGCATACGTGTGTAGGAATCTTTCGAATCCTTGTAGCGTGGAACTAAAACCTGAAAATATACTTACAATTAGAAATTCTTAAAAATTATATTACTGCAGCATATCCCATTTACAGTAAACTGGCAGTGGCACTACACATCTTTACTTTGCCTAAAATTATATATAATGTTCCTCTACAGCACCATTCCTTCATACACACACAAAATATCCAGTTTCATGCAAATATGTCCATTCTCTACCCAACCAGACCTAAAGTATAAATAACCACCTATCCAAATTTTCCTATTACCTATTTTCCACCTTCAAAGGTGGAAAATTTCTTTACATCATAAGCCGTTGCATATATCTGAGCCTGTCTCATTTTACCAAACCAATAAAAAAAATGAGGATGTATGCATTAGAGCATGAACCTAGGATTTAGAAAAATCAGTTTGTTGGAAGTCAAATGCCTTTGATATACAGTAACCAGATAATGCCATGAAAAAAAGACCAGAGAAAATGTGCTCTAGAGTGCAAATGCTAAGCTTTGATGATGATGATACCCCTACAGAAAGAACAATAGTACAGTAATCTTATTCTTGAAAAGAAAAACATTAGGATAGAGATAAAGAGTCTTAAGCAAGCTCCAACATCACATGGATTGGACAAATATGAAAAACTTTTCTAAGTTTAAAACCTGGGATGCACAGGAAGTTTTAGAGGCTTTTTTTAACAATTGCAGGACTCAACTGTATGGGAAACTGAGGCTTTTTAACACACAAGTTCTCAAGTACAGTACTGGTACTGAACAGAAAAAAATCTTTGGTGTAAGTATAACCATAATGGATAACACTAAGATGTAAGCTCAAGATTTTACATTTGTGTAAATATGAAAATTGGTGTTAATGGCATTACTGTTTTTTAAACAGTAAACACATGTGTATCCTTATGTCCTCGTGCCAAACTGAACAGGCATCCTATCTATGATGAGGGATACTTATAATACCCAAGGAAGCATCAAATGACATGAGGATTCCTGTAGTATATGTAATAGTCTATGTCCTCAACTTACTGATCCTAGGGAAGATCAGTAGTTGACCTAGGGAAGGGAGAAGGGGAGCCTTGATAACCATAAGTGTAGGCCTCCTATCCTCAGTTACATGGATTAAATACTTACTTTTAATACTATATACAGTAGTACTGTACAAATAAACTAGAACAAATTTATTTTAATTATCCACTTTATCGATATAACCATATTATTAATACTCAGCAATGTTGTAATAAAATAACATGTAAAGTTTGCAAATAAAATTCAAATAAAATTCAGTCTATTCACCATTAACACAAGCATTCATTCACCACCCACCCAGCCTCATACAAATATTACTCGACTATCCACCCACCCACAAATATCAATCCAACAACCCATTTTCCTCTCACTAGCCACTACACAATATCCTTAACATACAAATTGCTAAGTATTTTATACAACAACTTACTTTAAATAATTTATGAACAAGCTGCTTCTCTGTCAGCCAGTAGGTAGCCATATCCATTGTTTGTCTGTGACAGTCTCCATACTTAATGGCTTCTCCAATGAGCTGCAAAGTAATAATTAATGTTACTAAGGATCGTTACTGTCAATTGTTATTGATGACTGTGTGTGTGTCATCTATTCAATACAGAAAGCCTTTCTTAAATATAAATTTTGCCTTTAATATGATGCTTGTGCACCTACAGTAGGCACAAGTACAGTATGTCAACTACTGATCAAGTTACATTACCAGTAATATATGCAAGGTAACTTCAGTATCCTGTTCTGTGTAAACAAATACTGTAGATATGTAATGGATCTACATTATGATAATGTTAAATATATTATAATATAATACTGTATAATGTTAAAATTATTATTCGAAGGACTTGCAAAGAAAACCACTTAATATACAGCATAGAAAATTTAATAACAATAAAACAATAAGAATATAAGATATTAAGACAAAATTTTAAACCTAACAATAAATTAAACTTCTAAATCATAAAAAGTAATGGCTTTAAGTTTAATAAAGTATCAGTCTGGTCAGTGTGACCTCATCCATGATGCAGCAGGGATCTTTTCAAGCTGTCCTCTGCCAGGTCTTTACAACGAGAAATAGAATCACTAAAAAAAATCTCAATCTGGCATGGAATATCTGTCAGAAGGTTTATTGATCCACACTCAAAAAAACCATTCCAAGCAATATGTACTTACAGTAGTTTCAACAAGACCCACCAAGTATTAGTTTGCTGTTATGACCAAGGTAGGTCTTGGTTAATGAAAAATTATATTACAAACAACTAAAGAGTATTTGTTGAGTGTGGGAGCAGTTGAGCTATAGTTGAGCAGTTGTGCTGCCAAGGAAATTATGAATTTATACCATGTAAGCTCCTGGGTGGTTCTAGATGTAATGGGATAAAATAGTTAATTATTAAACAGCCAGAAAGTTATATCATATATGGGATGTTATTTTAAAAAATTGGTGGGGGTAAAACAATTGTTAAGTAACCATTACTATACGAGATTTGGACAGTCAGTGGCAGCGTCACGACGCCAAATTCAATTTGTAGCTAACTGTAGGACATGGTGACTGTGTGTACTGCAGAGATTTTAATTGCAGCCAAGTTTTTTTACTTCAGTTAATTACAGACCACCATTCTTATAAATTTAATGTCTGTCCATGAAGACAACTCAAAGCCTTCTCCACAGTGGTTGTGTCTAGTGGGAGTCAGCTTGAAAAAATCTTTAGTGTACTTTTTGAGGCAAGCGGAATGTTGCACTGTACTTCCTTCATAAGTTTTGGGTTTGCCTAGTGTTCATTGGTAGGTCTATCTGTATCAAAAGGGGGGGGGGGGGGGGGGATTCTGACTAAAGTAAATGTCAAGAGGCAGTGCCAGGGGTTTTATTATAGGGTTGGGATTCTGTGATAATAAAACCAGGAACTAAACTTACTTGTGTTTTCCCCGTGTCCAGTGTGAAGGGGACAGATTTACTTCTATTACAGGTTAGTGTTGGGATTATTTTACCTGGGGGGCCAGACCTTGTCCACCTCAACTGGAGGTGGACAAGAGACTGGTGGCTTGTCAAAGATCTCGTTTGTAGTTGAATCTCTTCATCTAATTACCCAAAGCTACCCAAAGCTTCCTAGCATTACAAAAGTAATGAAGAAATTATATATTTACTCACTATAATGTTGGTGCCAAATGTAAAATATGAAAAAAAACATAATTTTACCCCGAAATATAATTTCATTACAAAATTAGACGAAACTAAGTGGCAGGCGACGGCACAGGAAGTTGACACTCCAAGCGACAATGTTGTGGCTTTTGTTAATTAGATTAGCCTAATTTCATTATAAAAGATATTATTTCAGAGTAAAAAAATTTTCCATGTTCTACATTCAACACCATTATAGTGAGTAAGTATATCATAGTTCTTCATTACTTAAACATTGTTAATAAGCTTTGGGTAGCTTTGAGTAGATTTGGGTAGCTTTGGGTAATTAGACGGACCTATTGAATTTTCTACCTTACCTCATATATATGTTGTTAGGTTATATATCTTAAAATGTTGGCAAATCGTCATGGGTACAAAGTGACCTGCAAACAAACAATATAGCCAGTCCTCATAAACAAAGACCAAAAGTGATTGTGCACAGGCCAAACCCGCTGTTTATGAATGAATACACACGACTCAACTGATGACGTCCAAACACTTCCGGAACAAGTACTTCGCTGACAACTTTTGTTCGAACGACAACGCTGTAAATGCTTCACCCTCGCATTACAAATACAAATAATCGGCAACAGAACTTAAACACCTAATCTAACCAATGTCTAAATATGCACAACATGCTAATATATAATATTAATCTTTGTGAGAAAATTCATTCTTTGAATGAACAGTGTGTTAAAATTGATGAATGCCTCTTTAGGGTCGACCGCTGGGTGGAATGGACTTAGTCTGAGGACGGGTTAAACAATAATATCTTACTCGTTCAGCATAGCCTCTAGTCTCATCAGCCCGGTTGTAATATAGTTCAATCCTCTCATCTCTGATGAGGTGAGAGACTGAGGTGCGCAGCATGTGGAGTCTGCCCTCAGGACCCTTGGGGCTGGAGAACTTCCTGTGCTTCCCTTGTATGGCCACTCGCAGCGCCGGGATCAGCTTTCGAATCTCTGCTTGATTCATCTTATCTTATGAGTTCCTCCTGTGTACCTTAATGGTATTCCGAGTTACCTTGCGGGAATCTTTTTAAGGTAAGTCTTGTATTTTGCGTCGCCCGGCTGAGACTGTTCTGTTTACATGCTGCTGCAGTGAGCTGTGACACTGTCCTTTATCTCTACGATATATTATGAGATGAATTATTCGGTAACGAAACTGTTCCTAAGTATTAGCGCCATCTACTTTACAAATTAAAAAATAATAAAGAAATTGTAGGGCTAACTGTTATAAAATATTTGAAAAAGTCTAGGGCTAACTTTGCTAAAAAAAAAATTCCAGGCACACTCAGGACTTAATGGTTTTCCATTTTAATATTTACAGTGATAATAGGTTAATTATACAAAAATTAAAAATTGCACAATTGCAGCTTAACTTGTAGGCTTATGTAATTGTTTTTGTATAATGCGATCCACATTTTAGCCAAGCCTTGAGATTCTGTAATGTATTTACCCGAAGGCCATCTCTAGTGGCCTCGACTAGGACAGGAAGCCTGCGACTTGTCGAAGATTTCCCTATTGTTCAATTCAATTTCTTTCTTTATTATGCACCCCATACCCATCCCGTGGGTGGTGGTGTAAAGGATTACAGAGGCACATAATCGGTTCAGGAACTGAACCCTCTAGTTCGTTTAGCTAAGCAAATAATTTTTGACGCTAGTTACAAAATTATTAATGTTATATATACATGTACACATTCTCATACATACATGTACATATATATATACGTATACATATATATACATACACATACATATTTAATCACCCACACAAATACACACATCAATAATCTTTTATGTCACAAGTGATTCAACAAAAGGCTCACAACAGTCACTATACAAGGCACTTTACATCTATGGTGAGTCACACAGTTACTAGTCTTGCTGCACACCCACCCAACTGGGCGGCAGCTTTACAGTCATGTGCATGCATTACCTACAGTAAGCAAATTTTGGATACTTCGCTACGATCTTATAGCCACTTCATTTACGTGTTCTGCAAAACAGATCTTACTTATGTTTTCTACTACTTATTAAATAAGCCACATACTGTCGTATTTTTTCTTTCCTCAGGATCAGAAAAATTAGTTATCCGCTGTAGAATATGTTCCCTGAAAGCCTGCGAAACCTGAGGATAACCTTATGAGAGGCAGTCAAAAGCTCCTTGTAGGTCTATAAAAAAAACTAAACTTGCCCGAAACGCTACGCGTACTAGTGATTGTACAAGAATGTAAATACTCTTGTATATATAAATAAATACAATAAATACAAATAAAACAACAATCGTCACAATCAGGGACTACATCCGTAGTCTCTAGATGAACGCCTCCCCCCCCCCCCACCCATCATCCCAGCCACCCTCAGTGTTTACAAACATAGGGTGCAGACGATGCCTCTCCCCCTCACACCATCCCTCACAGCCTCCCTCATATTTAGTCTGCCTTGATTGATGTGACATTATATGGCTTCCTCTGAGCAATGGCTAATTCTCCGGCCAAGAGAGACGACATGGGTGGAAACACCATTCAAAACTCTGGCACTGAATTATGCGTACAAACCCATTCTTTAAACATCAAATCACTGAATCACTGTAATCAAACGTTTACAGACTCCGGCATACTAAATAATGATCTGTGCGAGCCTCTCCAAAGGATTGTCGACCCAGAAAACCACATACATACGAGACAGAATCGGACAGATTATAGTGAAGCCGAGGTTACCCAAGCCGTGGTGAGAGAACCCACACTCTCCGAGAGTTCGTGTGAGGGAGAGAAGGAGAATGAGAATTCTATAGTTGCTACTGATAAGGGTCAATTATATGATGATCTCAGTAATAAAGTGAAAGTAGTTTTTAATTTAGAAGGGTTAAAGGAGGCTGGGGGTAAGTGTGCAAAAGTGCTTTTAATTATTTTATATTTTGTAAGTAGCATTTGGATAGATCAGTTATTACCATTAATATATGTATATAAAATATTTTTGTGTTTGTCTTATGTAACTTAGAATATTGATAAGCCTCACATCTACTTCTCAGGTTTGTATTTTTTAAGCCAGTGGCTTATGGAGTCTCATTGTAGCATAGCAGACGCACACAGCGGCTGTGTCCTTCGTTTGGGGAATAGGAAAACCCCTAACTTTAAACCATACAGAATTAAATTTTATCACTTGATAAGATAATTACTAAACAATACTATTCAAACAAAATAAAGACCAAACCCAAAGTAGCTTGGCATATGCACACACACATTTTGTCAGGGACTTCATTTCATTCTGGGTGGTCACATATTCTAATCTGAATTTATGTATTGTCAGTGTGGGAGTACAGTATTAATTTATGGAGCCTTGTGTTGTACTCTCCTGTCTTACCCCTGTTATTGACAATCTTTACTAACAAATGCTTTGTCTTTGTTGTACTAAGATTAAGTACAGTACAGAATTACAGTACATAATTTACAAATTTTCATTACCAAAATTCTTTATTTCAGGTCTGCTGTATATAGGGTGCAAAGGTGATATTGACAAAACTAATCCATCAAAGGTAAGTTGCAAAGGCAAGTTGCAAGAAAGAAGTTTCTGTTTCCTACCATCTCTACAGTACTGTACAAGATTTGTGTGCCTCTATATTGAGCCCAGCTGAGGATTTGCATAAAGGTGTTGAGTGACTGACATACAATGAAGTCTCCTTCCAGTATATTAATTTGAACTATACTTCATCTCTTCGACTAAGTTTTCCAATGTACAAAGACTATTCTTTGCTATATTTAAGGATAGATAAATTTTAGAATAAATATTGTTGCATATTTTTTATATCAAAATCAAAAGGAGAATGTCAAGTTATGCAGTGCTAGGCAGTCTTTGCCTCCACACACATTAAACAGTAAAAAGCTTGTTTATTTTTGTTTACTGTACAATGCTGTACTGTACAATGCTGTACTGTAATATAGCGTGTAATTATAACTACTAGGCCTATCGAAATAATGATATAAAAACTTAACAAGAAGTATAGCATTGTATACCAAACATTTTTGGTACATGAATACTGTACCAATCATGTACTAATGAAACCAAAGAGTCCCAGTAGTACGGAATCAAGAGTTCCATGTTCGTATCTTGGGCAGGGCAGGAATGATTGGGCATATTTTCCTATCACCTAATGCCCCTAACATTAAATAGTACCTATTTACTATTAGGTGACAGGAGTTAGTCAAGGGTTAGCTTGTAGGGATTCATCCTGGTGAGGGTCAGTACAGTAATTCAACCCTGGTGCGGGACCTTGATACAGGCCTAACATGTACTGCATGTATAAACTGACTGCCTGTCCTGCAACACAATGAATTATTATTATTTTATTTTATTTTTAAGGCTCATACAAAACGGCAATTTTTTTTTTCTAAATACTACAGTGGTAGACAAATCACATGGCCCTAAGTAGTAGTACAGTAGTAGTTCAGTAGACAAATAATGAATAACATGTGCATTTTAATATATTTAATTAATAAGCAATATGAAGAGTGAGAGATTGCTAGGATTTAGTGACAATACACAATTTGCCTTCTGAACACTATTCCCTTGTCAGCAATACTTGCAAGGAATTACCCACAAATTATTTGGTCATAAATATACAAAAACATTAAAACACCAAATAATATAAATGAGAGGAATGCTTGCTTTATTTTACAACCAAATCATTGTAATATAAATCAATACAGTACTTTATTGTCAACAAAAACAATGTCTTCATGCAAAGTAAGACAGCTTAATGAAATTTAAATGCAAAATAACATCTTGAATAGTAACCCTGTTCTGTACCTAATGTACTGTACTCTCCAAATAAGTTTAAATTCAAGCCTTGGCACACATTTAGGGTCTGTACTTTAATATAAATTCATGAAATATTTGTCTAATAGACAAACACTTCAAAATAGAAATAACATAATTGTGGGCAATATTTAATGTCTTGAATATTTCAGGATACAGTGCAGGTACCATTTTTCATATTGAGTAAAGGTGTCCATAGCTCCACAAGACCTTTTTGAACCATAAATACTTCAACTTCCTGTATTTGTTTTAATGTGTTACTGTATAGGATGAAGAGAATTTAAATGATTCTGACCCTATTTGTCTATGATCATTTACATTTAAGCTACATCTGCTGTGTATTTAGATATTGGATTACTTTGAGGGAAGAGAGCATTTGCCACTCAGGTGGTTAGTTGGAAAGGATGCATTGGAAATCGTTTAGCCTGATTTTATCTTTTCTTTACTCAAAAAATATATTTTACAAACTCTACAGTTCTTTTTGACTACTGTATCATCATTGTTGTGAAAATATAATATACATATAAGCTTTAGCTGGATATTAAAAATTGGGATAATGGAGACATTTAGGCAATGTATTTTCACACCTTATGTAGGAAATGGCTTACAAAACACTATCTCCCTATACAGTAGTCATTAAATACAGTAAATGCAAATGTTAAATAAATTAAATTTTTTCAGATAACTGAATGGTTTACTGCAGAGTTCTTAAATCTTCATCGAGTATATGCTATCAAAGAAGAGGAACCGTTTCTTCTCAGGGTTTTTACACGCAATCATGAATCAACAAATCGTGGCATCAGAAAAAAGGGAGGACGAAAAGTATGATAATTTTTTTAATATTTATTATATTGTGGTATGAAATTCATTCCCATCAGGATATCTTGCAATCATATCTGTACTATATTTCTTAACTATTCCACTTGATTGTTCCTTATGGAGAGGTCTGGACAACTGCTAGTTAGAATCTAGTGCTATCAGAGCACAACTTTCTGTGACTAGGTGACTTTTTCAATATTTTCATTGGGTTATACCAGTACTAGGAAAACACTTAAATTTATAAATTGAATATCCCTTTGGAAATAACACCTCTATTATACTCTCCTCAAGTTTTGTTTCTGACAATGGAATAATATTTAATACTTTTATTATTAACTGTTTTCTAGTTTTAGTGTTTTCAAACTAATCCCATTTTGAATTTATTACCTTCGGTCCAATAGCTCTTCCCAACTATGCATGTTCCAATTTTCTCATATTTACATTGTTTGTTTGAGTGTTCCATAAGAACCATTTCATTGGCTTTATGAGCTCCATAAATATGCTAAAAAGTATTCTTCTCTTCACTTATGTTATTATTCATCTTTTTGGAAAGGGTCTCCTCAATAGCTCCTCGGGCTATAGCTCTGAGACTGCCAAACCTTACGGAATTTTACCAGGCCTCCAAGACAAACTCGAGCCTACTGGGAGCCAGGAACAGAATTTGACTCTTGAGGTGATGGGAGAAAATAACCCTGAGGACAACAAGGCTCTCCAGGAGCAGAGTAAACATACTAGCCATGATACACCCATCAGCCACCAGAGGGCATCCCAGGGTCCCTGCTTTCTCATTCACTCAGCTGGTGCTGCCTGGGTTACACATCTCTGATGGGCCCACATTTAGCTTCACATTTTCAGATAAGTGGTGTTGGCTAACCTTAGGACATTTAGGTTTGCACAGGGCCACTGCTTGGTATTTTCCCTTTCCAGCTTCATGTTTGTATTTTTTTTTCACCCACCTTTTGTATGCCCAGTTTTTACATTTTTTCTGCAGCTGTGGGTTAGGACTATCTTTCCTGGTGATCGGTTTGCACTTCTTTAGCCCCACCAGATTTATCTTTTCTCCTTCTCTTCAAGTTGACTACTCTAAAATCATCTCACTTCCAGGTAGCATATAAGCTTTCTTCCCAATGTGAGGACTATTGATGGGGAGTAATAGTACAGTAGTTAGCATTATGCCTGTGGGTATCTTACCTAATCTACTCTATGTGCAGTCAGGCCCTTCCCTTTACCCAAAAGGGGTAAAATTAATTGTTCTTGTCAATGGCTGTATGTGCTTTCTCTTGCCAGGTGGTGCAAATCAGAGGTGGGTGTTTGTTCATTTCAGATGCTTTCTCTATGCCTGGCCAACCTGCCTATTGGCATATGGTTCAGGTAGCCAGTATCCCTTGCCTCATGGACAATTATCAAGGGTTATGGGCTCTGGATTTCTTTATGCAATAGATAATATTGAGATTGTCAGTTGATGACATACCGATGCCAATATACTGTATTCATAGCCAAATCCTATCCAGGCTCTGGACTTCAGGTGGTCCACAATTAACTATTGGCTTATCTTGGTCCCTCAACCTTATTGCACTTCTGTTGCACTGAGGCATTTTTTACCATGCTATTGTTCTTCTACCATGGGCCTCCTTATCTTGTCTCCTTTTCCAGTGGACAAGCCCAGTCCATCTTTTCTGTTTTATTAATTTTTTCTTCCTTTTCGGGAAAGCTGGCCTTCTCTACCATGGGCCACAATGTGTTTAATATTGGAAGCTACTAAGGGAATCCTTCCTCAAACCAACCGTTGAATGCAATAGAACACTTTCTTGCGGGACACTCGGTAGCTTCCATGTCCCCTGCCCTGTTCATTTTTTTCCCCTAGAAGTTATGGGATTTCTGCTCATACAGGTCATGAATGAGGTAGCTGGCTAGTGGGTATCTCTATGATTTAAGTTCTCTTATATCGTAGAGCATGGCAGATTCTGGTCCCAGCTCCTGGTAGACAAGGGTGGATTTCAAAGGCCTTATACATCTCTCAAAAGGTTTGACTTGACCAGCATTTAGCTCAGAGTGCTTCTGGAGGTCCCACCAGAGAAGGGTGTTTTTTTTTTTTACATTCAATGCTAACTTTTGTCAGTCATAATTGTAGTCTTATAAAGCACATTTAAAACCATTTCACGGGTTACATATAAAGACGAGTAACTGAAAGATCAAATTATGGAACTCCCATTGATTATCCTTCACCAATTGACTCGGTGTTAAGTTACTATATAATTATTTTCAATTTTTCAGGTAATGTTAATGGGCCAAGAAGTGTTTGGTGATGTATTGCTTGCTTGTGGTCACTGTGGGTACTGGTCTCATGAGGGAAGTAATGTTCGGAGGCACCTCAAGAAATCTGTGTGTCTTAAGGAGAGAGGATATTCAAAAGAAGATTTAGCAGGCCTAGACAGAACAGAGCGAAGGAAATTTCTCAGAAGAGTAGCAGCAGCAAAATGTCGGGCTAAGAAGAGAGCTAGAGGTATACCATGAGTTATTTTGACACCTACAGACAAGTGCTGTGCTCACAGTTAAGATTACAGGTGAATTTCAATAGAATATTAGAACTTATATAAATTTCCAGTGGATTTTATTTGTTAACACTAACACTGGAGAAAATAAATGTGTCAGTCATTATCAACCAAGTAATTACTTGAGTGTTTGATTTCTGGACATGAAAACATCTCCCACCACCAATTATTGCTCTGCAAACTACTGATAGTAGCTCAAAGGCTTCACTGCCTACCACCAGAAGACCTCACTATCACCGTAACATGGTCGGAGGAGTGGGTTACCCACATTATTAATCCTGGCATCCATCTATCACCTTGCTGTGCTCTTCAATGGCAGATTATATGCATTATATTTTAATTAAAACCTTTACAATACAGTAACATGGTTGATATTTAATTGCATTCTGGCAAAGTGTTAGTTTCATGATGTGGTGTACCAGTCGTTTGCCTGCTATTGAGAAAGCTGCAGTCCATTGAAGCTGTGTTTCAGGACTCCTGTACCTGGTGATGTTTGACAAAGGTCAACAGCCTTAGAGATATATTTTCTGTAGTTGTTGGTCGTTGTCTTTAACGTAGCTTTGATTTTGCAAAAAAAAAAAAAAAAAAAAAAAATGTCGTTCCAGACCAGTGCTTTGGTGCTAAGCTTGCATTGTCACTCAAGGAATTTCACATTCTTCTCATGATGTTTCTTTGCTTCTGGGAGGGTCCCCTCAGTAGCTCCCAGGGCTTAAATGCTGGTACTGACAAGACTTACCCAGTTGCACCAGGCCTTTGAGACCCACCCTTTACTACTGGAAGATCAGAATCTGGATTATTTTATGATGCAGGAGAAGCTTGGGGATCAGAGATCAACTCAAAACTGAAGAAAAACCCACCAGGAAGGATAGCTGCAAGAAAACAAGTGACTGCTTGAAGGACATTATGCACTAAGGTAAACAAAGTAAATGATAATTTCTGCATAGTAAATATCCTAATAGTGTTCTGGCCAACTGCCACCAGATGGATACCCAGGACACCCAGTCTCTGCCATCTTGCCACTGCACTCAATGCTGTTGACTGTGTCCACCTCTGACTGAACCCATCCTCTGCAGAGCTGCCCTCTAACTCCCTGGTGGGCTGCACTGGGACAGTAACCTTTGGGGGCAATTCTTACCACCAAAGGTTTCAAAAGCTTGTCTTTGAGGTTTTAATGGCAATCTTAGGGTTCTGTGTTTCACTCCTTCAATATGTCAGGGCTATCTTTCTTGGTAGCTCACTTGCAACTCCTTTGCCCGACAGGAGTTATCTTCTCTGAGGTGTGCAGAATTTATAGTCCATCACACTCAAAGGCAATTTAAGCACCTGGAATTGGCACTGCCATCCCTGGAATTGTAGAGAAGGGCAGACATAAACTGAGCACAGTTAACAGCTGCAGAAAAGATATCACCGAGATAAACAAGGAAAACAAGGGGGAAATCTCCACCAATCGGGAGGAAACTGAGACCTCATACCACAACTAAAAAGCAGATGATCTGTACACAAATAAGTTGTGGTTCATCTCAGACACATGATCCCAGTCCCACAGCAGTAATCAAGGCTAGTCTGCATGAACCACAGCTAGGGAAGTACAGACTGACAGAACACCTATGCAATGGAGACATATCCAGGTTGCAAACCAAGACCCAGAAATGCATCCATGGGAAAGCAAAGGAGGCACAAAAGCTTGGGACAGAGCCATTTGACCCCCCCTGATGAGTCTTGTAACACAGTACAGTATTATTGATCTTTGGACTAGGAACCTATGTTTAACATTGATTGCAAATGTTAATTTATTTTTTGATGCCTAGGACTAATAGTGTAGGTTATGATGATAATGATGTTTGTCACCAATGTATCATGACCACAGTAAATGAAGATGTACAGAATTGTTGCTAAATATATTTAATGTATTACACAATACAGTGTAATACATCAAATTTTTTTTAACTATCTTTGAGTAAATTTATTAATTATTTTTGCCAAATCAGAATGTTATTTAATTTATGAGGATTACTAATTTGCAGCAACAGAGGATGAAGCCACACCAGAGGTAAATGGAACAGATGGAAATCAGCCTAAAGTGGGCACCAATACCTGCACACCATACTCTTTAAATCTGGGTATGTCTTCTGATGCTTATGTAGAATGCCTTGTGGAAATTCAAGAGACTTGTTGTGGAACAGGGGTTCAAAGAACTAGCACAAGAGTACCTGTGGGGGTATCTAATGCACCTATTGTGAATGGATTATCGCAGCCAAAAATAAAGAGGAAACCTCCGAAGTATAAAGCTCTTACGCTGGGACCTGCTGTAGAGCAGGAAGTAGTTCAGAGGGTGCCATATGACATCTTTACTGTTAATGACAAAAATGAGAGAGTGGCTTGGAAACCTCCGGCATGTCATAAGGTATAGTATAACAACACAGTTCAATGATGCCTAAGTACATAAGAATAAAAAAAACTGTAGAAGGCCTATTGGCCCATATGAAGCAGCACATATTTATATCCACCTAAATTCATTTATATATATTATAGGTCTAACCTATACTTTCTTTATTTACTCACTGCACATACATATATTCCACTGCTTGTGCTCTTTACACATGACTAACTTGTACATATCAACATTATGAGTATTATACTCTGTAATTTCTTTGCGTCCATACTAACTTTACCTTTTTACTAGTTTACCTCACCTATCACTCTTCTCCCACTCATTACCCTTATTTCACCTTCCATACTTACATTTTTCTACATTTGTCTGCATTAATTGCTCCCATTAGCTTACTGCACTGGCATCCCAGGGCTACCTCTAAACCAAAGCCTTAGGCTCAGGTTGGAAAGTGTGCGGGGAAGAAGAGGGATGGTAGTTTCAAGCCAAACTCTATTGACAAATGTGTTGGGAAGACCTTCCAGGCTATTGATGGGCACTGAAGAGAGAGACCTTGGTTGCTGTTTGACCCATCCTGGGATCTAATTCCCAAGGTGGAGAGCTTCTATCTCCAGGTGGGGAATGTATTCTATTTGCCTTTCCAATTCAAGCTTACACCTCCTCAGCTTCACGTTGGATGTTTTTCTGAATGTCTGTGTTTGAACTGGGCTTGCTCCTTTCATGAGGATTCCCACAGTTCTCTCTCTCTCTCTCTCTCTCTCTTCCTCTCCTCTTCACGGACTCTTGTTCTTATTCCTGCTACAAGGAGCCAAGATGGTAATTCAGAACTGGAGCCAGTCTTGTTTGAGAAGTAGAATTTTCTAGATTTTCTAATGGTTGGAATTTCCCGTGTGCTGCAAGATTTTCCCAAGCCAGGCTGAGACATGACAGTACATGGCAGTCTTACTGTAAATTTTTTTATTCCGTTTATTTTCATTTAATAAAAATTCTGCTGCATTTCCTTTTTAAACAGTTTAGTGGGTGTATTACCAAAATAAAGCTCAAATTTTGCTCATCCCTACAGTACAACAATTATTTGTTAAAGCACTATTGTAAAAGATATCGTAGGCAGCAAGAAATACTTAAATTCAAATACAACACATATGATGGGTGTGAATGCTGTATGTTATAGGTAATAAGACATTTTGAACATCATAATATATTTAATAAATTACATACACAAGACATACATAACATAACTACACATTCAATACAACCACACTTAATACAGCCTCATACACACAACCACACCCACGATCCTGCCACACACTCATACAGCTTCACACGAAAAACCATAGAAGATACAACGACACACACAACCGTACATAACACAACCTCACACATGAAATCACATTTTCATTCATATTGAAGTTTGTTAGACAATTTACAACCCTTGAGCCTATCACAACGTTCAGCTTTGCAGTCAAGTCGTGTGTTTACCGAGGCATCATTATGGTTTGTTGGCAAATATTATGACACAGGTGATGTCCACTTGTGGCTATTACACCGAGACATCTTGGCAGAGATTTAAACAGCCTTCTTGCTGTTGAATGCAGGGAAAATCAAAATTATACTTATTGCTTTGTGATAATGGTTCTTTTATCAGAGATGGCATACCATGATTTTTTATGCAAATTTTAATGCTGCATAAATATCATCCTTATCCACATTATGAATGTTAATATAAACAAATCTGGCTAATGACAGTTATATGAATGTTGATGGGAGCTTATTTACCTATACTCCAGAATGCTTCTTCAGTTTTACCAGGTGTGATTATTGTGTCAGATTGGTTCCTTAGTTAAAATGAGCCTGCTTACTGTAGTTAAAAAAAAAAAAAAAGTGCTCTCCAGGCAGTTGTTTTTATTAAATCTATTATTCTCTTTTTAAGGCCTCCCCTGGGGACCAGACTTGCCAAATAGTTTTCAAAGGAGCTCGAATGAAACGACGGTGTATGGATTTGCCTGTTCCCATGGTTCTGATATATCGCAAGTTAGACTGTAAAACTCATCACTGTAACTTTACACTTTTTCATCCAAGTGCCAGAGCATCATTCAGAAATGACACTACTGCTAAAGCTTCAGTCAATGTCAAGATGTATGGAGGTATGTATCTTGGGTGTTTTTAAAATGTGTATTGTAAGCCAAATATTAGGTGCGAGTTAAGGTACAAAAGAACTTTTCAACAGTATTTTTGTTCTAAAACTTAGAATTCATACATAATTTACTTTTAAATATTTTTCTCTGCAGCATACTGCCACACACTTCTTTGATACTGTACTTGATAGCATGTGAAACACTCCCATTCAGTAAAAGTCACAGTAACATGGCTGGAACAATTAATTAACCATTATACCAACAAATACATTAGAAACAAAGAAAGGCAGGTCATTTAAGTCCATCCTGGACCATCATTTCAACATCATGATAATGTGGGATGGCACAAAAAGTTTTTACTTTTCATATTTCTAATGTGTGAGTTTTTGTGTTAACTACTGTTCAATGGAAACTTGAATCTCATTATACATCTTTCTTTCTCTGTCCATTCTATCTTTACATCATGTTACTAGCACATTATATATATTCATTTTTACCTAAGGTTTTGATATGGCATTCAATAATGTGTATTTTATGTTCACATGATTCTAACCATATCGAGTGGCATATTGTTGTGTGTGGGTAATTACCCAAGTGTAGTTACAGGATGAGAGCTATGCTCGTGGTGTCCCTTCTTCCCAGCATTCTTCGTCATACAACACTTTGAAATTACTTACGGTTTTGGCCTCCACCACCTCACCTAACTTGTTCCAACCGTCTACCACTCTGTTTACGAAAGTGAATTTTCTTACATTTCTTCGGCAGCTTTGTTTAGTTAGTTTAAATCTATAACCTCTTGTTCTTGAAGTTGACATCTTGAAGAGATGTCACTACTTTATATTTGGTAAATACAGTAGTGACATCTCTCAAATCAGGACCTCACTATAACCAATCTTTCTAAACATATCAAGTGTAGCCAACTAATAGATCAATAGAGGGACAATGTGACAGCTTTGCACTTTGAATCTCAAAACAAAATTGTCACATCAAATCATTCGTTTAATACATGTTAGGCAATAGTGTACTTTTTCCTTGATCACTTGTATATGACATAAAGCAAGGATGTATTTCTTTGATCATTTTATATATATATATTATGCAAGAGAGTATTTTTCTTGTATCTTTTACAAATGATATGCAAGTCAAGGGGTCTAATAATTTATATTCCCCGTGTGAAGCAAGTTCATGTTTTTGCCGTCTAAAATCCTGCAATTTTCCTCTTTACAGATATAGTTATGACGCAAGAATTTTATCACTACTTTGTCTCCCTTTTGTCTATCATGAAGATGAAGTCTTCTCAAACTGCAAGGCACTTAACAAGTGTATGGGAAACTATAATAAGTGAACGATTAGGAACGACAGCTATACCTGAAGAACACCGTAAGGTTATAACACTCTCTAAGCAAACGGTAAGTTGAATGCCAATTTCTTTTTCATTTTTGGTTTTATGAATAGCAGTTTAATCAACTGAAAAGTATTTTTCATAACAATCACACACCTAATCTTATATCCCACTTCATTAACACAGTATGACAGAAATATATGTTATATTTATATATCAAACAAATATAAATAATCAAACTAAGACTTCTGAAGGAACGCTTAAAACATTCAGCCAAGAATGCCAGATGCTTGTTTAGTTATAACTGAAATAGACTCCACTTTCTTACACTGAAAAAGTAGTGTGTGTGGAATGAATGAGGACTACTCAGTAAGCATGTACAAATGAAGAAGTAGAAGGAACCAACTGAAAAAAAATCCGAGACAGCTCAGTAATATATAATCGAAGAATAGATAAAGTATTTATTGTTATAAGAACAAGATGGATGTATGGAAAACAGGTAAGTTTGCATTTAATGTCGGTATAGCCAAAACTCATGCACTGAATGTAATGAAATGCTCTTTTCTGGTGGGCCTCTCACTAGCTTCCCTGACCCAAGTGCTGGTCCAGTCAAGCCTGAAGAAGATACACCAGGCCACTGAGACCTCTTCTTGCCTACTAAGAGTCGAGACTTGAATCCTCCCTCCTCAAAATGCATCCACCACAAAACCTGGTTGATACATGGTTGATGGGGTTCTGGGAGTTGTTCTACTCTCCAAGCCCAGTCCAAGGCCAGGCTTGACTTGTGAGAGTTTGGTCCACTAGGCTGTTGCTTGGAGCGGAAATCCTCGCAATCTGGAAATTATGCCACACACAATATACTGGAGGCAAACAGACCAACTTGCAGAAGGCTGAACCTCTTGCAAAGCCAGAGAAAGGAGGCCTCATCCATGAACCATTTTATTGATATTGGATGGAAGTGAGAAAGATCATCTATGAGAATGCTCAACACAACCTGAATCTAAACCACACTGAGGACTATACCCCAAGAAGCTAGAAACAAGGCTATCCTCAGAATCCAGTCCCACAGGGGTAGGGAATGAACAGGCCTCTTGAGGTAATCCTCTTGAGGTAACAAACCACAACATCACAACCCAAATGAAGATGGAAAGCAGAGACCCATGGGAGATGGATACACTGAAACACCATCCAGACCATTGCAAATTTATGAAAAGGTTTGGTACTTCTCCCTGAGGCATAGCTTCACCAGCATGAAGCATGGAAGATATGGAGAGGCCCCACCATTAGAGAGCATTTTATTACATTCAAAGCTTTATTTTTCCTCTCCTCGATTTACCATCTTACATCATACCAGTTACCCGATTCCACAATTTTTTGTTCACATGACTGCCTCAAATTTCATGCTTCATTAAGTTTAATTCAATAATTTTTGTGCATTATTTATAACACTTATTTAAACTTATGTTTTATCAAATATCTTGGTACTGTATTTTATATTTATTTATATCCCTTATTTATAACCTATGAAATTTGAGAATTTCTAATATATATTTTATGCTTTAAATAAATAGGTAAAGTCAATATGGACAAGTATAGAAGATGAGGCTGGAAGCCGAGGGGGTCCGAGGCTGATAAAGGGATCTAAACGCAAGAAAAAGCCACCCGCTCCATCTGCACCCATTATTCATCCATCAAGTGTAGCAGTCATGAGCCACCAGGGTCCTATTGCTGCTGCTTCTTGTGGAGATGCAGCAGTACAAGTGTCTCAGCCTGGGATGCAGCATCACTGCATGAAACGTCTCAATCATGTTGTTCAAAAACCACATCATCCTCCTCCTCCTCCACCACCACCACTACCTCCTAAACCTCACATGATGCCACCACCTCATCCTCCTCCTCCCCCTCACAACCACATGCAGCAGCCTACCCATGCGACAGTAACACACACACACTGGCTTGGACAGGCACCACAGTACCCACATAACATGACTCCTTATCCAATGGCACCACCACCACCTCCGCCACCTACTGCTGAATATTACCCTATGCCCGGGCACTTCATGGCTCAGTACACACCAGCTACCATGGGTACGTCACCTTGAAAACTAATCGGGTTTAATCAGGTTTAGTCTTAGCAAACATTATTGTTAATTCTTTTGAATCGGTGAACAATTTTATACCATAGGCTCACATCTCTAATATTTTGGATTAGTTTTTAAACAATGCTGGATGTCATTGTTTTCTTTGAGTAAAGAATCAAAATGTAATATAGTCAGCCACACTGAATGTTTTCAAAAGCATGCTAATGATGGATTAAATATTGAATTCATTCATTAAAATATATTTATCTGACAACTTGAATTTATCTTTGAAGTAGAATTAAATACAGAAATAATGCCATTATAATTTTTGTATTTACTTGAAAGTTTAATTTTTTTTTTTATTATTGATTACCTACTAATAAGTCCCACTAATAAAGAAAACATTAAAATTTTAAGTCAAACTTTATCATTTAAAAATTTGCTGTAATCATTTCAAGATGCCAAAGGCTAAAACGGCAAATTATAATAAACTTTCTGCAGTTATTTTGCAAGCCTTAAATTTTGCATAAATATCCCGTAACAGTCTCATATTTGTATTATTATTGTAAGTTTATATACAAATTTAATTGTTATTAATTTTTAATTCCATAAAATTAATGGTCTACCTACAAATGCAAGAGTACAAAATATGAATATTTAGTTATGTAAAACAGTAAAAGAACACATTATAAAAGTGAACAGTAACAATGTTTTGGTTTATTCAGGACCACTATCAAGCCAAAATTAATAGGAAAACTGATGATGGAGAGTGAGGCAAAGCAGAAATGTAAGGCTAAAGACATACAGTGTTGTGTACCCAGGAGGGTGTAGCAAGATGGCAGGGGGCCAGGAGGGTGTAGCATGATGGCAGGGGGCCAGGAGGGTGTAGCATGATGGCAGGGGGCCAGGAGGGTGTAGCATGATGGCAGGGGGGGTGGCCCAGGAGGGTGTAGCAAGATGGCAGGGGGGGCCAGGAGGGTGTAGCAAGATGGCAGGGGGGGCCCAGGAGGTTGTAGCAAGATGGCAGGGGGGGCCAGGAGGGTGTAGCATGATGGCAGGGGGGGCGCCAGGAGGGTGAAGCAAGATGGCAGGGGGGGGCCAGGAGGGTGTGGCAAGATGGCAGGGGGGTCCAGGAGGGTGTGGCAAGATGGCAGGGGGGGCCAGGAGGGTGTGGCAAGATGGCAGGGGGGCCCAGGAGGGTGTAGCAAGATGGCAGGGGGGCCCAGGAGGGTGTAGCAAGATGGCAGGGGGGGGGCCCAGGAGGGTGTAGCAAGATGGCAGGGGGGCCCATGAAGTTATATATTGATGGTTGGGGATCCTGAAGAGAAGCCGAGAGAAATAGGGATGAAGTGAGGTGAAGAAACAAGATAATCCCATATTAAGTCTGAATCTGATATATTTATTTTTTTAAATAGGATGTAACAATCATTCATGCTCATAACAAAAATTTACTGTAATGAATTTTTTATTTATTTAATGTTATTTTTTCTCTGTGAGAACACATTTGTTACATCCTGAAATTTATGTAATATGTTACCTCAATGGATTATTACATTTGGTTCTGTTCTGTTCTACAGAATTCCAATATGGGAAATGTCAAAAATGATGTTTTCAGAATTTATGAAAAATTTATAGTGGAAATATTTTATTATATTTTGCCTCGATAAATTTTTCAACCATTATACTTATTCTGCTGACAACTATACAGTCATTGATGTTTCACCATCCATCCCGCCATCCATCCCATCATCCATTCTGTCATCCATCCCGTCATCCATATTTTGCCATCCATCCCATCATCCATTCTGTCATCCATATTTTGTCATCCATCCCGTCATCCACATTTTGCCATCCATCCCGTCATCCACATTTTGCCATCCATCCCGTCATCCACATTTTGCCATCCATCCCGTCATCCACATTTTGCCATCCATCCCGTCATCCACATTTTGCCATCCATCCCGTCATCCACATTTTGCCATCCATCTTATCCATATTTTGCAGTCCATCCTGTCATCCATGTTTCACCATTCATCCCATCAAACCTTATTTTACTATCCATATTTTGTCATCCATATTTCGATATTCATTCTGACATTCATACATCGCCCTCCATCCTGTCATCATATTTCACCATCCATCTCATCCATATTTTGCTATCCATCCTGTCATCCATATTTCACCATCCATCCCACCATCCATATTTTGCCATCCACCCTATCATTCATATTTCACTATCCATCCTGACATCCATACTTTGCCATTCATCCTATCATCCCTATTTCGCTATCCATCCTGTCATCCATATTTCACCATCCATCCTATCATTCATATTTTGTTATCCATCCTGACATCCATATTTTGCCATCCACCCCGTCATACTATTGTTTTCTGTAAAATCATATTTGTAATGGTTTTCCTTTGATTTGTATTTTTTTTGTCATTCATATGAGTTTTGTAGCACAGTTTTCAACGTCATTGGCTTGCAACCGAGGGACCCTGGTTTGATCCCCGGCTAGGATAGAGACGGTTGGGCACGTTTCCTTTTACCCGATGCCTCTGTAGACCTAGCAGTAAATAGGTACCCAGGAGTTAGGCAACTGTTGTGGGTTGTATCCTGGGGAAGGTCAGTAGTTGACCAAGGGAGGACCTTGATAAGCGTAAATATTGTACAGGCTTCCTGTCCTTGACAATGGGAAATTATATTCTTTATTATACTTTACTGTATTTAACTGTTCATAATGGTCATGTTTATTTCTTCCTGAAATTTGTTTAGATTGACTGAAACTCGAATATTTCTCTGTGCAATAACTTGACATGACTTACACCCTTATTTCTGTTAAATGTTTATTTCCTGTTTATAATACTGATATCCAACTTGCAACAATTTTGTTACTCAGGTAAATGCTTACTCTGGTCAGTCCATACTACCTCATTTCTGTTCTGGGCTACTCACTAGGTATTTTCCCTAGCTTAATGCTCAGTTCAATACTGGTTAATCTAGGCAACACCAGGTACCCATGTAACTATCATTGCCAACTAGGGACAAGGACTCTTGCAATTTTCCTTACTCAATATGAGGCAGGGAGCACATGGGGGGGATCTGAAATGAACCCATTACTGACACAAATATCCATAAATACAAAGAAAGGATTTCAAAAGAGCTGAACTCCCTCAGAAATGTTTTGGGGAAGTGCCAAACTATCAAAATAAAACTCCATCCATCCATTTAAATCCCAACAACTTCCTCCATCTACTACCTGATGGTAGTCTGTGCACAGGAATTTAACTAAATTTTTTACTATTCATTTATGTATTCTGTATATATTCACTTATCTGGTGAGGCTGGGCTCTGAGGATAGCCATGCTTCTGACTTTTCAGGATATATTTCCTCGGGGTAGTTATCCTGCAGCAACATTTGTTTGCTGCATTTTTGTTGCACCCATCCTTTCTGGTTTGTTTTCCTTGGATATTGTCTCTTGATCCCTTGGCTTTCCTTACCTCATAGAGAGCACTAGATTCTGGTCCTGGTTCCCAGTAAGTTTGTGTGGGTATCAAGCCCGGCATTATTTTCCAAGGTTTGGCAATGTCAGCACTTAAGTTCAAGGGGTTATTGATAGGTCTACCAGATAGGGCATTTTATTATATTCAATGCCTAATCTTTAGATTCCTGTGGTCCCCCACGTGGCCTGTGTGACTCCTGCTGGAGTTGGGAATCAGGGATGCTCACCCTTGTTCATCTTTCAGATGACAGATGTGGGCTGTGAGGTATTTAGTCCTGTTTTTCAGCTGCAACTTCTCCTTTTACTACTATTACACACATTTGACATGGGAAGGGGGAAATTTGATTGGACTTCTAGGTGGAAAGGGCTCCCCTATTGAGGCTTTGTTTGGAGTGCTGAAGCCCACCTCTGCCTTCACTTTTCCTTTCTGTGGAAAGCTGTGATGACTTAATTTGGGGATTTAGGGGACCTTTTTGAATAGCTATCCATTTCTTTCCCTTTTTATCCAGACTCTTGGGCACTTCTTTGGAGTTACCTCTGATCCTATCCTTTGCTATTTAGATTGTGGACTGTTTTAGGGTCTCTGGGGTGGTTTTGGGGCCGTTCTCAGCTTGGCATTTTGTCCAGCTTAGGATACAGGGAAGAGACACAGACCAAATGCCCAGTAGTGGTGGTGGTGGTGGTGTTAGGAACTTTATGACATTTGTTAATCTGCCATGCTAGAAACAATATCAGGAGAGCTAAAGACATGGAGAATGAATGCTGTAGCACCAGAAACTGCTGAAGTGAACAAGCAGCAACCTCCTACCTCCTGGTTTCTGGTGTAAGGAAACTAGCAAAAAAGCTTACTCACAAAATGAACTTTTCATTTACAGTGCACTCAAAGCTTTATTTATGACATCTCAATACTTTTGATTAATTGTTTAGTATATACATGTATTGTAAGTTATAGATGACTTTGCCAGATAATTTGTGTTTTGTTACACTTCATAAAGCGTAGTAAGTGCATTCGGCTCACAGCCAAAAGGTTCTAGGTTTGATTTCAATGGCAGGACTGAAGCATTTGGGCAATATTTATTTCACCCCAGATGCTTCTTTCACCAACAGCAGTAAATGGATATCAGCGAGCTAGGCAACTGTAAAGTATTGAAATGCAATGCAATTATCAAAATGTAAAGTACTGTACAGGCATTTATACCCTATCCACAGGTTGGGGCCCATGAGCTCTATCAGCTGTACCCTATTTTGTGGATATCTTTGACAGCTTTATGGAATATAAAAAGTTACAATAAAAACAAATGTTTTTACATGCCAAAATGACATTTTTTGGTCAATTTAAGAAGATTGCATGGTTGTAGAAGCAAGGAGAAGTGGTACTGGTTACTTTCTGAAGTGCTGGCTTCACTGGAATCCCAAAGAGAAGGCTTCATGCCTTAAATTAATCTGAACCAGGTTCACAGAATCTTGCCAGTTGACTGACAAAAGTCTTCATGTGTGGGTTGTACTGCATTATGCCCATTTCTGCTTACATGGGACTAGCAGGCCTTATAGACAATTTTGTAGCACACCCCATTCCCTGTGCCATCAAATGGAGGCAAACCTCGCCTAAATACTTACATTATAAATATTTTATCACACATACTGTACTATTAATTTATCTATTTATAAAATGTAATAAGTATTTAAAGTAATGTTGGCAGGGTTTAGTTTGTTACACCATGCTATATTCTGGTGGGTAAATCGAACAAAATAATGAAATGACCATCATCCTATCATCTCCAGGGCTTGCGCTGTCTGCCTGCATTTAGCCTGGCTGACTGGCTAATCAGTGTAACTGGGTTACTGGGCATGTCCAAGAGCCACAAACATTCTCCCAGGGACACCACTTACACCAAGTCTTGACACCCACATAGTGTTTTCCTTGATACATATTTGAAATAGCATACAGAACACATAGTGGGTTTACATTCGACATGAGAATATTGCTAACTTGGGCAGCATGTCAGTTGCATGGCATCATTGGTCATGCAGACATTTTTATAGTGCCCAATGCTATAAAAATGCAACATAGCACTGTTTGTATTACAGGAGACTCATTCATTTGCAAGATCAGCATTCAATCCACAATGGTCCAAGTGATTGGGCACCATTCTTTTACCCTGTCCTTATATCCCAAATTTTAGTTTGTCCTCATAATCCTTACAAATGCTATATAGTTACACTTGCTCGGCACTTTCTCCTGATAGTTAACTTACTTTACAAGGGATAACGGAAACGGTTCCTATAGGAGAAAAAAATCAAACACCAAAATGGGTACTTGGGAGACTGTCCATAAGAATAGGTGTTCATGTCAGTGATGCCCTTTTCCCCTTCTTCTGAATCTTATCATTTATGATATTGACCTCTAATGACTTTTTCTTTGCATAGCTGAGATAATGACACTTTACAAATACTGTACAGTATCTTGAATCACACTGTCTTTAAAGGCAACATTATGAACTGGAAGACTTATTCAGAAGTCCAGTAGTAATTGTATATAACTAGAAAAATAAATATTTTTTTTTGTAGTTGAGCATCATCCTGGCTTCATTGGACCATAATATGCACAGCGAGACTGAAAATCTGCTCTGGCACAGCAGATTTTTTCAAAACGTCTTTAAGATCATATTGGTGGTAGGGAGACACTGGATAGTTCATTCAATCCAGCCAAGAATGAACTCTAGAAAGTGCATTCAAATGTTCTAGGAAAGACTGCCATGTAACACCAACTGCTAGTTATGCTGCTACTTCCAGACTGCTGCCCAACCAATTGGGCTGGACAGTAGAGCGAGTCTCATTTCATGCAGCTCGGCATTCTGTTCCGACCATCCAAGTGTCGGAGCACCATTTCTTTCTCGCGTCCCATCCCAAATCCTTATCCTGATCCCTTCCAAGTGTTTTATAGTCTTGGGCTTGGCAAGACTATAAAACAAGCCCAAGACTATTTCCCCTGATTATCCCCTTTCCAGACTGCCAACAGGTAGCAGCACCATCACCTTGTCAGTATGGGGTAAGCAAAGGTCAAAATTCAGTTGAGTGATATGATTATTCCTTGAAACATTATTTCACTGTGCAGTGGGTTCATGCTATATCTGAATGTGCCCTGCCACCCTGGCCCTGTCTTTGTACTGTACTATGATCAGGGGGCAGAGGTCCTGCTGACCTGGTATTGGTTATATTTTTCATTTTCTATGTTTGTTCACCATGATAAAACAATGTGGAGCTTAGCTTGGCTTGGCTTGGCTTGGCTTGTCCTCAGGAAGCATTACATATTTTCAAAATACGACAGTCTTCTTGGCCAGCAAATTTTTACTTTCATAAACTTTACACTGGGCTGCATTTAGCTATAAATCTTTTGTCTTAGTTGCTTGCTTAGGAATTGCTGTCATATCTTTTCTAATCCAAATATCTTTTTCTAACCCAATTCTCCTTCAGTTGTTCTTCTGAAAGCTTTACTGTTTTAGTTACCTGAGCACCTCCAGATTGGTCTCTAGTTGTTACCAATACAGTATATCCAGAGTGAACTGGAACTCTTATCAGCATTCACAATGTAATCGAGCATGCACCCGGCAGTGCCAATTCAGTTCAGTCGCATGGCATAAATAATTATTTATAGATTAACCACGTTCTTGTGATTTCATTGTGCTTTCAGAGATTATTCTAAGGTCGGTTGAATACTTTCCAGTGTCTCCTTGCAGTCAGTGTGTGACCCAACACTTGGAAAAGATACCTGCTGCACCGATACAAATTATAAGCCTATCCTGGCTGTGCATAATCCAGTCTTGTAGAACAGTTGGCTTTGTTCTTGGCTCACAATCAGGGATCCCAAGATCAGGCTTGTTTCCTTTCACCTAATGCCTCTGTTCACCTAGCAGAAAATAGGTACCCAGGAGTTAGGCAATTGTTGTGAAATTGGATCCTGGGGAGGGTCAGTAGTTCGACCCCCTTGGGGGACCTTGATACAAGCCTATACACACATAGGCTTCCTGTCTTAGACAAAATGAATTGTTTATCACATGTACTCAAAACCTATTTTCTTCCAAAACCTGCCAATCCACTTGTCTGTTGTTCAGTTATACCTGGAGACATCAGCATAAGACAAAAGGAAACTGCAGAAGGCCTATTGGGTCATACAAGGCAGCTCTTGTTTATATCCACCCGAGTTCATTCATAAATACAGTATGTCTAACCTATGCTTGAAATAATCCAGTGATCCCATGTCTATTTATTCTTCCCTTCCTTATCATATATTGTATCATACTGTATTGTAAAAATAATTCCTACCCTGTTTTTACATTATTTATAAAAGTTTGTAAATATTGACCTTTAATCATTCGTTGAATAAACTTTACAAACCATTTAATCAGGGTATGAAATAACTTTCACTTGTTTCCTAAGTTTGCACTCATGTTCTGTACAGTAGTTAGGAAATATCAAATATTTTATGTAAAATGTAGCTCAAGTATTTTTTAAATGCTGTATTAAAATCTTAAACTATTTAAACAAGTTTATATTTTTCCTTATTGGATTATACTTCAGTAAATATTAAATATTTCATGTTTAATGTATGAAACATGATGTATTTCAATAGAAATTTATGGAGATTGAGTTTTGCATATAAATCCCTAGAATTACCAAGAATAAACATTTCTGTCTATTATTACCTAATAAAATAATAAACATTATATATAAACCATTAATAAGGCTAACAAGAGCATGTGGCACTATTATGACGACAAATATTTATTCAAAGAACTCATTACAACTCATCCTCCAAAAAAGATCGACACAAAAGCTACTATGGATGGAATTTATCTGAATTTACCCGAGGGCCATCATCCATTTCATGGCCATGATGGGGAACAGGAAGTCAATGGTTTGTCAAAGGTCCTTCCCCACTTTTTCAGCTGAATTTTGAATTGAAAGTACACAATATGGACTTGTACAAAATAGTTCACATTTTGTCTACAGTACAGTTTTGGAATACATGTACTAAAGGACATACCAAAAAAGTGTAACAGAGTAGACAAACATAACTAACCTATACTAAGCTTAAATAAGTAATCCTATGCCTAACACTCACAATCTTAGTGCTAATGTAGTATATATGTGCTATATTTTTAGTATGTACTAGGTTAGTTTAGTTTAGTTCATTTATTATGCATCCCATACTGTAGTAGTAGTAGGCAGTAATAGAAAGGGTTACAGAGGCACATAATGGGCTCAGGGAATGAACCCAACAATTCATTTAGCTAAGCCAGTTACAATTTTGATGAGCTAGTTACAAAATTCAATAAGTCGCCACATCATCAATAGGCTCGAGACTGACCACAAGTACAGTTTCTAATTTAAGCAACTGACATTTACTAGGCCTAGGAAAAGTTTGGTTTTGTTGTTGGCTTGTCTCAGACCCTTAACAAAGTTAACAGTACAAAATGTGAAATTTATTAGGGGCCCAACAGGTCTTATTTTCTAGTTTCATACATCTACTACAGTATTGATACAGGACTATAATTTTTGGACGACAGGTAAATATTAAGTACGAGCCCTGCATGTGCTGATGGGCCATCCAAACCGCTGCAAAATTCCATCACCATGCTAATCAATTAGTGATTGATGGGGTGGGGACGCGGGATCTAGATCTTTATACTCTTCCTCACAGCCATTCATACCAGATGTGCTAATTAACCCCTCTCACCATCAGAATTTTCATCATATTTCATCATATTGTGGATGAAATTGACTTCAACCTCTTCCGTCAAGTCATTCCACTTACCGACCACCTGTACATGGAACAAGAACTTTCTAACATCTCTTCAACAGGAGATGCTTTTTCACCCACATTGTTATAAACCCATATGGAACCGCCTACCCGCCGAAGCCGTAAATGCTGCCTGTTGAATTTCAAAATCAAACTGGAAAAGATTATCAAGGCAAATGGGGGGGGGGGTGCCTTCGACAAGCCGTCGGCTTCCTGTCCAAGTTGAGGCCTTTATAGTGTTAGTGGCCCTCAGGTAAACTGCATGTCAAGCTTCCAAAACTGCCTCCTTGTTCTACCTTTTTTTTTTTTTTATTTAAATAGGCTTCCTTTACCCACTTAACTTATTTTCTTCGATCTTATACAAAGTTATCCTATGATAAACTCCCTGGCTATCATATGATAACATACGATAGTTATCACACAGCTATGAATTATATCAGATGGGGATCTGATCTGGGGATCCACAACCTAAAGTTACCTTCAACCTCTAACTACTCAACAAAAGTCAGCAATTAGAACAATAATCTCCAGTCCGAGACAGCAATCAATCATCAATCAGATATACATATTCATATTGAAATCCGTGAATATGTTAAGTATCAAGTCGCTGCACATCCTCTCAAGTGTGCTCTGCACTGCAATGCTAATCCTGATCTTAAGCTCTTCTTAGAAGACTAACAGAACCCACGGATTTCCATTACATAAATTCTCTTTTGATATTCCAAATGTACAACTTAACCAAAGGAAAAACTGCAACTCATGGGGGGGGGGGGTCCCAAAATGCTGGATGACTTCTCCAATGAGATTAAAAATTGCATTTCTATCATCAGTTCATAAGAGAAAGTAAGAACTACCTTATTTACAAGTAATCAATTTTCCTCACCTTTTCCCATCTATGTCAACCTGTTAAAACAACTACTGTTTATATAATTATATCGTCTATAACTATTAATTATTTTCAAATCTGTCAATAATTCAAACTAAATTGTTACGCATCTTATTTAATGTCAAGTATTATCCTTCATTACACGTGTTCATTTTCCACGTGGCTGTGGGACAAGTTTAAGGCAATACCCGGCACTCACCTGAGACAAAGTTTCGGTTGGTCACTAACACTAGTGGCCTCGACGAGGACAGGAAGCCGGCGGCTTGTCGAAGGTCTCCCCATTTGCCTTGATGCAGCCTGTCCTCGTATATAGCGCGTCGCATTTTGACGTATTCTCTAAGGCCGAAAGCTGTCGTACAAGGAAATAGTAGCGGCGCGCGAAATTGACAATGTCTTGTTTTCTGCTAGTGTGTCCTCTGGTTGGTGTGGTTAGAGAGAGCAGTTTAGTACAACAGCTTTCTGGAATTGGGAACGTTGGCGAGAACGAGATGAGGCAGGAAAGTTGGCTAGTGAGGCAGGAAGGCGGACTAGTGAGGCAGGAAGGCGGACTAGTGAGGCAGGAAGGCGGACTAGTGAGGCAGGAAGGCGGGCTAGTGAGGCAGAAAAGTTGGCTAGTGAGGCAGGAAGGCGGGCTAGTGAAAAGGCAAGTGGAGCCCTGAGGTGACCCGAGCTGCCGTCTGGAGGTGCACTGACATACTGGCTGACTGGCGCGTGGTGTGTATGACGGCGGCCAAACTATATGCCACTTCCCGTTTCCCTTTTTGTCATCAAGATACCTGAATTTACGTAGTATGTCTTCCTTGGTCACTACTTTCTAGCGGTTTTACTCAGTTATGAGGTCAATTTTAGATCCCCATATTTCGTCTCTATGACCATACTCTGGTATTTATTATGCACGCCACATCCATCCTTGGAGTGGTGGTGTTAAGATTAAAAGCAAATAACTAGTTCAGGGAGTGAACATCAATTTTCATTTAGATAAGAAAGTTATAGCAGTGACGAACTCTATCTACAGATCGAGTTTGTTAAGAATTACATGATCAGTATATTCAAGTTTTGGTTAGCTTGGCTTTATTAACATAAAAGGCTACACCACATATTAATGGCTTAAGAAACTGAACCTAAATGTACTTTAGGATAGGCTATTTACATTTGTGATACAAGTGTTAGTTATAAGTTTTATTGCCTCAAACTTGGTATGGTTACAAGGGTATTGATTTAATTATATTGCTATATATAATACTAAGATTTCTGGTAATATCATCCCGGATAGAATACATAGACATTTTTATAACAGTGATAGAGTTGTCTTTAAACTGTTTGGATTTTGTGCACTCAGTTATATAGTGTGTGAATAATTTTACTGAGAACGTTTTAATTTTTGTCAGCTCTACTACTGCAGGTAATGAACTCACAGAATTCACCTTAAACCTGGGCTATGTTTAGGACTGAAGTCTACTTCCTGGTTGATCAGTATACTGTGATGGTGGTCTTGACCCTTTCAGAGGTTGATAGGCCTTAAGTGTAACACCAAATCAAAGTGATAATCAACCTGCTAAAGAGCATATGTTTTGGGTACCTCTGAATCCATTATTGATTATTTTATTATATACTGTATATGTGCTTTACTTCAGACAATCATGTCACTGTGATGTTTTTAAGAGTTGAGTGCAATCAGTCACTAACAATTAATGTAAACTCTAGATATACATATTCGTTTGATTGCAAGGAGTATGACAAACTCTACCATCTGAAGAACAGAAGCTTAAGTGTTTATATATAAAGAGTAGAAGCCATCTCTCATTGTCAGGAAAAGATGCTCTTAAGGCTGCACATTGCAGTAGTGTAGGAAATGATAAGTATAAATTGAGAGATACTGTACATGAACTAGCTCTTCCAGTCACAATGTTTCTTCCAGAACTCTTTCTTCTCCAATATTGATATTTGTAGCCTCTGTGTGGTAATGCCTATTTATAGTGTCTGTTAAGAACCAGCCTGGAGTGGATTTTCTAAGAAATGAGAATGGAACCTATCCAAGGTTCCACACTTCCACTCAATCCCCTGCCACACTTTCATAATCACGAGGACATTTGCAAGACGGTTTGGATTCACTGCATGTTTGTCTGAAAGATTTACGGGCTATTAATGCCCGTGCCACCTCTTGGGTGGCTTAATCTTCATCAATCAATCGTGTGGAAGATATTCAGGCTTTTATTGAAATAAATTGTTGTATGACAACTTTTAACTTAGGTAATGGCCTATGTTGTGATTCAATTTTAAGGTTCACATACGATGTTAGCAACAATTACAAAAGCATTGCAAATTGTGACAAAAATACTCACCATCTCTTTAGTAGTGTAATGCAGATAACTTATCATGATTGGTCAGTAGAGACTAGATGGAGTCCTTGGTGGCAGAGTGGTAACATTCGCCCCGTAAACGATTTAGGGGGATGAGTGTATAGTGTTCCAGGGAAAACTAGTGGGGAAGGCTTGCCATGAGCATTGGGAAGGAAAAGCTCTAAGCCTGCTAACAGGTGAAAAAGTTTTTTGTCCTATACCAACCTGTGTAAAAAAAAATCTTTACAGGCTGACAGGCTGACTAGGCAAGCTGTCTTTGGAAGCTCAAAATTGAACAATCCTAATCTTGCCCACCTCCACTACTTTTTACTTGTTTTTACAATGTATTCATAAGTGGGCAGCCTCGCCATCTGAGATTGTCAAATCATTTATATTAAATACTTTCACAGTGCTCACACATCCTGAGTGCAGTATATGTTTGTGCATTTATTGCTAAAGCTAGAACACAGTTTGTGGACAACTTCTAGAACTATATTGTCATTAAGTGTAAAGAAGTGCTTCCAAACTTTTTTTGGGACTCGACTGTTTCCTAACAGTCAAAAGACCTGTGACTGCCACACTTTCATAATTTAAATAATTTTCCTCCAACATTTTTAAGATTTGTGGTCCTATTTTCTAAAACTCTGAAAAACCTACAATCCCCTGCCACACTTTCATAATTGATAAAACTGCCTGCTCAAGCAGCCCGTCCTCCAAAAATGGGGTGGTAAATGTAAGGAGACAAATAAGTGCAATTATGTACTATTCATAGCAGTTAGGAATTGTACTTATTTTCACTTAGTATTAAATCGTACTGTCAAATATAGTGAATATTTGAGTTTACCCCAAAAACTGAAAAGAAAACCACAACCTCACCTAACCGTCTTAGTTTTTGAAGATAATAATTTTATTGCTTCTTAATTACAATTAGTACTTAACCTATAGCTATATTGATATTACAGTTTTATAAAACTAATAAAGCAAAACTAAAATATATCAATAAATTGTAAAATAACTCAGGATATTTTAAAATTTTGTATAAAATCTATATTGTTTAATAAACCAGAATTTTTTTTTTTTTATATTTAAAACTTGTGTAATACAAATTAAAATTGAAAATTTTAATCTAAAATTCTGTGTGTCTTAACAGAAAACGAGGGGAATTAAATCGGGGGAGGGAGTTGGGTAAATGTAACAGCCCCATAAGTGCAATTATGCACTGGTTATGACAGTTAGAAACAGCAAGATATTCACCATTTGCTAATTCTCAATGATTTAGATACACTAGTACAGTACTGTACTTGGAATTTAGGTTCCACAACCCACCATAAAACATTTTGTGACCTACCAGTTTGTTTGGTGTAAAAGGATATATTAAAAATGTCATAATACAAACAAAATATTTTATTAATTCTGTACAAATGATGTGGATTGGTAGCAGTTATTATCCTCATAGAGAAAATAAATTCTTGCTGCTAAATCAGCAATATTTTAAATATAATTTACAATTTAGGTTTCAAAACTCATTAACAGCATGAAGGAAATAGTCATCAATACTCTAAGATTATTTATATCTGCAGCTTTTACATAATTTGTTAGCAGAATCCAATGAATATTACGAACTCATCCAATTCTGCCCTAATTAAATTTGAATTATAAAATGTTTGCAATAATAAATAAATTATATTTTCTTTGATAAAATACCAAATTGGAGCACTAATCTGCAGCTAAAGCTACTTTAATGCCATTGGAGTATTATTTTGTGTTGCAAGATACATGAACAATATACTCATATATAAACTAAATTTAAAATATAACTTGTCAATTAAGCAAGGGTATCTTGTAAATTACAATGCATTGTAAAAGAAAGGGAAAAGGCAGAATCAGTAATAATTTAGGGCCATGGTAAATGACTTAAAGAACTGAAACATACGGATTATATGATGACATTGCAAGAAAATTTGAAAGAGTGACTTGAGATCAACAATTGCATAATGCTCAAGAAATAAAGTGCAGATTGGAAAATCATTGCAATATTTTACTATCAAAGACAAAACTTGCTAAAAAGTGCTGGCTTATCATAAAACGTATGAAAAATTATGTAATAAGTAAAATAAATAACTGGTAATACCTTTCATTCCAAAAGGAACTTGAAAAATAGTTTAAACGAGATTGTTCCACTAACTGGATATTGCAAGGTAGATTTTCTCTGCTTTATGGAAGATAATGGAATTTGATGGAAAGGCTCATTATTGAGAGTACCAGAACTATATTAAGGATGAACCTTTTACAAATACACTCATTGACCTGCATTGTGTAGTCAGTTGCACATGTTGAGACACATGACCAGATGCATCGTATTACTCCACAATGATAAAAGGAGAATCATCAGTGAAAAATGCTATTGAACAATTTTTTATTATTATTCATACTTCGTTATATATAAAAATTATGTAATATATCAATATTTAATCATGAAAATATACAAATACATTGGAAATTAAAATACAGCTCAGGATATCTATCACGTTTCCCCTGTACAATAAGCACGACTAGTTTGTTTTACCCAACCCATCAAAATCCCTAAACCCTCCCTACCTAGTAAATATATATATCCCACTTAACATATCCCACCCCACCCCATCCTGGCTGCATGATGCTCATTAACAGTAATATTGTGCCTGGATTGAGACTCCGAATCACACACCTGGGATTAACTATATAAAATTAAAACCACACTGCATCTCGTGTACACCTTGTATTCTTTTAATTTACCTACATACAGAAAGTAATCATATTGATACAACATACTTTTGAACAATTTTTGTTAAATACTCAGTAAAATTATGATTAAACATAATTTTCTTTAATTGACATCAGAATTTCTTTCATCAAATTTATTTGGTTGAATTTGGCCATTATTAACTTAAACCATATACACAAGGAGTATATCAAAATATAGACCTGGATGCAACTCATACGTACCATTACAAACCAGACTGCTCTGACACAAACATTCCACATTTTAATGTACTTTATAAAAAAAATAACATTTAATATTTTCCAAGTTAGCATTATGCTTCCCAGAGCAACTAACAAGTACTGTAATGAAAATGATAAATATGTATGGATGATTGTAAGAATGTAAACATCCTTGCAACTGAATATGAACAGTGTGAAACCCATTGTATGATAATGAATGCATAGGAGAACTAACTCTCTCACAGCCAAAAATGATTTGAAAATTTATGAGTATATCATCTACATTTATAAATTATACTCTCAATGATTCTTAAAATATATGAATAACTTTGCTGAGTAATCATTTATTACCAATTACTATACTTGATTATTGTGATCCCTTACGATCACACGTTGCCCATCCTCTAACTAGACTTGTGAGAGAGAAATTCAACTCTGTATGAGAGCAAGGGCATCTGTAGGCAACCTCAACATTTTCATAAACATCTGTGCTCAAAAGATATATCACAATGAAGTTATTATTCATTACCACAATCCCCTAAAAACAGTGAACTCCATAATTATTACAGGAAATTGCAGAATAAAATTCACATGTAAAGAGTATTTATGCTAGATAGTAACTGAATAGTATCCAGTACTTACGGTAAAAAAAAAAAAAAAAGATAGTCCTTCGTTATGGAATGATATTTACTCCAACAATAAATAAAAAAAAAGTTACATATTTTGGAAGGTAGTAGATAAAGTGCCTGGAAAAAGTTCAATGCATGATGTCATTCCCTAAAGGAGGAGTAACTCTTGGAGGAAACAAGGCAACAAAGGATGTCTTTGGCAGTGCCATGCAAAACTTGTCAGTTACTCTCAGATAAATAACTTCAATGTATCTGCATTTCCGAAAAAAATTACTGAAAATATTTTTACCAATACAATTGCACACAGGATAGATTTTAACTTTTATAAGCAATTATGTAGTCATTCAAAATATTTAATTAATTAAATAATTCAAAAATCACTGTTTTAATGAGACAGTGAAGATTGTACATTAAAGTGGTGTAATGAAAAGGCTAAGGCTGCCAATAATTGTGAAACTTGGTAATGATGGCAGCACAGGGGACTCTCCTTACCAACACCAAGTCCTGTGACCATACTCCTCTTGCAGATTTTAAGCATCACAAAGAATCAATGTATTGGAGACAGACTGGCATCTAATAATACTGTATTTCTATTAAACAAAAATATATCTTAATGTGCACAGACACATGCATATTGTGCAGCAGGACCCACACAGTGATTCCATACCACTGGCATCCAACATAAAAATCCTAATTAATGCTGCAAGAATGGACCTTGGAGAAGCCACACTTGGGTACAAGAGGAGCTGGGATTGGGAGTGAATGTCCCCAGCTGAGTATCACAGTAGCAGGGAAGTGATTTATAAGAAGGCAATCCTAAATATAAGCATGAGTAGGGCTGATATCCCAGCTGTTAGAGGTACGGTGACCACCCATGCTATCACAATGTTCCTGTTGACAAAAGATGTAAAATTAGTATCATTAATAACATATTTCTATATTACAGACAAATTCACGGTATAATTTTAGTGGATAATTGATTTAATAAAATTTAAAGTACACAGCAGTATTATAATTAAAAAAAGATTTCTTGATTAAAGTTTAGCAATTAGATAAATAAATTCCATGATTTAATTTGAAGATTTCTTGGAAATTAAGAATTATAAAATTAATGTACTAAAATAGACTATTAAATTAACTACATACTGTATTTCCAAAGTGATACACTATTATAACTCAAAAAAGTGCCCTTTGTCTTACCTAAAAAGTTTCCAATCAACACCCTGACGAGAAGACTTGGCCCAGCCGACGAAGACAACAGATCCAACCTTGCAGTGAGTCGTGGAAATAGGGAGACCAATTTTTGAAGCAAACAACACAGTAAAGGCAGATCCTATCTCAATAGTAAAGCCAGAAGATGCAGTCACTTTGGTCAAATCTTCACCAATAGTTTGGATGACACGACGGCCCCATACCCACAGGCCCACAGAGATACCCAGCTGCAAATAAAAGTTAATTATGCTCATTAGTGAATTATCCATTTAATTTATGATTGACCTAGGTGTTTTCTAACATCATTTCATGCATTGACTGCACAGTAATCTTCATGCAATTTATTTTAAGAAAACAGCAATATAAAACAATATACAGTACAGTAAACAATTAATATTTACAGATACTGTACATGAAAAAGTGAGCCACACTTACCCCACCAAATAAGAGAATGTAGATAGGTGTAGGAGAGGACTGTGCTACAGAACCCTCTGTGTAGATTGCCCACAGAGCTATCAAAGGACCGATAGCATTACTAACATCATTTCCACCATGAGCAAAGGAGCCAAATGTAGCTGTAAGAATTTGAAGGAAAGAGAAGAGACTCTTCACCTCAATTCTGTCAGCATCAACATCCTTCTTGTCAGCAAGTTCCTCCATTGAGATCACTTTCACTTGATTGGTACTCACAAGAGGTACTTGGCTGCTGTTGTTGGTAACACCTGTGAAAAACAAAATATAATAAATGTGTAATACACCTATACAGTAATGTGATTGAAAATTACACAGCAATGTGTGAAAATGTACTTATTTATACAATGAAACTAATATTGATTTTAACTATTGATTTTAACTATTAATGTTTTCATAAAGTAGATTACATAACAAATTTACTCTATTTGAATTTAATTTTCTTCTGGCATGCTCAATAACTAAAAGAAAGTTTTAGGCTTGTGTTCTTACCTAAAGAGTTGGATGAAGGGGAGGTGGTATCAAGTCCACTACCAAGAAGATTAGATTTATTTTCTGCAGGTATGTATCCATTGACCTCAGTGGTACTGTTGAATGTGTAGGTTGTGGGGGAGATGCCTTTCTCAATCACAGAGATGTCCTGGTTCGGAGGTGAGGGTGAACGCGAATTATCTGTAACAAAATATAACAAAATTAATTGTAGTATAGCCATATTGAAATTGTGTACACATCAAAATTATGAATAAACATTTTCAGTTCTGCATTGCAAAAGATAATGTTTGAATATATGCATATAAAATATTTTATATATATATGATATATATATATCATACATATTGTATGATATATATATCATACAAATGTACTGTAATAAACAAACGCACACATAACTTGCAATGAAAAGGTGAGAGCAAAGATGCAACACTACAAATTTACCTACAAGATAAAAATGTAATCCCATAAGGTAAGTTAAGTAGGATGTCATGTTATGAAAAACACAGAACAAGTCACTCATCATGTTGACCCTTTTGCTATGTGATGCAATTTATTCAATACCATTTACACAAAGAAATAGCTATCACTCTTATTTTTCATATGCAGGTTCAATATAAAAATGAACGCATGACTAAAGGTATATAAAAATTCTTAATTTTCTTAAGACATCTGAATGGAGTTATTATATATTTCATGTTCAGTAAGTACTTAGTACTGGTACTTTTAATGTTTGTGAGTAAGTTATTTACTATATGCTGTTTGCTGGCAACTGTGGTAGTTATGAAAACAAGTATGTATTTAAATGGTTTGTAACCGATTTTAACATTTCAAAGATGTGACAATTTTTTAAACTACATCAAAGAAGCAAAAGGGTTAGAACAATGCCACTCACCCAGAGATGTAAATGTTTTCAGCAAAAAGTTAAGAAATCAAAATAAACTAAAATGTCTGTTAGTATAAATTATATATACACTGTATGAATGTTATTGTGATTATAGTGTGTGACATCACTGATGGACAACAGCGTGTTAATCATTCTCAATACATTTCCAACTAATCTAAATATACTAAAAGAAACTGATAAAGTTTAGATAATTTCCGATCAAAATATTGATTATTATTATACTGAGCTCTGAATGAAGTTTCAAACAAAATTACATACACTTGCAATAAAAGGATTCCATATAGCACATAGCTCAAATTAGTAGTACATGTACTAATATGTACTGTACTAGGAATATAATGCCCACAAATTTTGATTCAGCAAATGGCAAACACCCTAACCCTTGCACTGTACAATATGTCAGCTAAAAACTATCATTTATGCAAGTCTTAAAATGTTCACAACAAAGGCATATGATGAGTTTCTTCTTTACAAATGAGTTTAAAAATGTGGAAAACGGAAATATAAATAGCTATAAGAATTTTGTATACAACTTCGATATGCAGAATTTCATATGGCTGCCAATGACTCTGCTAATTACTTTTACAAGTAGTTAGACTTGTAGACTGCGATGTTAATTAGACCTTAAACTTGCAATGATTCCGAGGATCTACATTCTCATGGCCTGGTCTGTGGCCAGGCCCAGCAGATAACAGGTAACAGGACTCTGTAGAATCTTACTCTCCCCAATATGTTTTGTTGGTGGCCTAATGAACAACAGTTCCACCCATTTTTGCTAAATTACAATCTTCCAAGGCCCACTATACTGCAATTATATTTAAATACAAGAATAGTACTATACTTATGAATGATAAATTTCTGGAATAGTATAGTGGACTTTGAATTCTGTGATAGATAAGCTAATATGTAAAATTCTTCACAACTATTTTAAGTACTGATTTGTTTGTACTTAAGCATAGAGATAGCTGAGGCTGACATATTTGGGAAAAGTTTTGCATATAGTATTTTCAGTAATGAATACTGCTATAGTAATCAATATAAAAATTCACCACAAAACTGCAATTTAATATCAAGAATTTAATGTAATATCAAAATAAATTTAGATAATTTCTAACAGTATTATATACTGTAACACTGTATATAATACATATACTGTAATTACATATACTGTAATCTAACAGTATTATTACAGTATTATATATTTCTGAAGTACCGAGTAGTGCTAATAATGCAAAATGTATGCATATATGATAAGAAATTAAACCTGGGAATGTTTCCGATAAGAATTGAGATAATTACACACCTCAAATGTCCCAAGTAGACAAAAGACAAACAAGGGCATAAATAGCAAGTTCAAAAGCAAGTTTCTGTTCAAAACAAATCATAACACTGGGATATATATGCCTTTACCTTCATTATATAATAGTTCAACCATTTCTAAGTTATCTGAAAAAACATTAAATGAATTCAAGATTAACATATATCAAGACCAACAAATCTTGATAAATCAGGCTTGGAGATCCCAAAGTATCAATATATATGGTATTATGTATGATATACATAACCAATACATAAGGTATTGGTACCTTACTTATTACCTCACCCTCTCTACCATTGACAACACGAGTGCCACAGGGCAGCATCTAGGGACCTCTATTTCTTATACAGTATACATCAATGATTTGCCAAATGTTTCTAACATTCTTAAACCTATTCTATTTGCTGACGATACTACCTTCATCTATTCTGACCCCAACCCCCACACACTAAATAATAATGTCAACAATGAATTAAAAAAAAAAAAGTCCACGCATGAATGTCAACCAACAAACTTACACTAAACATAGAAAAGACCTATTACATTCTATTTGGTAGTAAATCATCAAATCAGATTCAACTTCAGATATACAATGTTTACATTACCAATAAAAATGAGAGAAAGTTTCTCGCCCTATAGATAGACAAGAGATTGAACTTCAGCGCCCACCTACAACACACAGCCAAAAAAGTCTCAAAAACAGTCGGTATGCAGGCGATGAGTGACAATAACGTGGCTAAAGTATGATGACCAGACCACACACTAGAACGTGAAGGGACGACGATATTTCGGTCCGTCCTGGACCATTCTCAAGTCGAAACGTCGTCGTCCCTTCACATTCTAGTATGTGGTCTGGTCAACAACAGTCGGTATATATTATGGTCCCCACTCTGCTCTACTCTCATTATACTATGCACTAATCTATACCCTATTTTACAAACGGTATCTGGCCATAGAGCTTAACCACTCCAAATTACCTCAAACCTATTATCGCTTGGCAAAAATCTGCTATCAGAACTATAACAAACTCTGTCTTCAAACACACAGCCCTCGATTTAAGTCTCCGAACATGCTAAACATACACTCACTCCACACATTCTCATGTGCTATCTACATTACAAAACCTTGATAGGTAATAGAGCGCCACACCAGAAATAAATATCCATTTAATATCCCCATTCGGACTAAATCTGTGCAAACACTCCATGCAAATAAAAGTGCCTAACCTTTGGAACTCACTTTCTGATGAATTAAAAATTGTCCAACCCATCCCCTGTTCAAAAGTAAAACCAAAAAGTACCTAATTTCATCCTCATAGTTTCCTACCTTGTGCTTCAAACTCTCACTGTATCTTGTACTGCCCCACTTCCCCATTATTAGTACTTAAAGACACATATCCTTACCAGTGTAATCACCTCTGTCAACTTATATTGTAGTTATTTGTTGATATAAAAACCTTGCTACAATGTACAATTTCATCTTGCCTGATATGTTAGATTAAGGATCTGCCCGAAATGCTATGCGTGTTAGTGGCTTTGCATGAATGTAAAAACAGCAATCCTATGTAATCTCACTAACCCATTTTATGTTCTTGCAAATAAATTATTATTATTATTTATTATTATAATGCCAACCCAGACATCTCAAAAGTGTATTTATCAGCAATACTAAATATCAAAGATATTTTTTAAGTCATCAGTTTATGATAATAGCAGTTTAGATACACTTGCTGTAATACCAGTACTGTACAAGAGAGTATAATCCAGGGAAGAAATGCAGCATACCATATTGCTGCAACCTAAGCTAAGACTTTGGTAATGACATGTAATTATAGTCATAGATGCCATATTATTACTGGAGTTTCAGAGCTAAGAATACAAGAAAGTTCCTTGTAATTTGTTTTTATAAGCGTGAACATGTTCTGAACTGGGACAGGCTGTTGTTCAATGCTGTTCCTTGTAATGCTGCATTTAAATAGCTGCTTGTCATGCTATACAGTATTTAAATATCTATTAGAGAAGGCATATTTAATTTAGTCATATAAGAAGCAGAGTTAAAAATTGTACTGTACTGTAAAACACAAATTTATGAACTAATTGAAATTACTATAACAGTATATTTAATATTTTCCTCGTTATTGGAGTTGATAGCACAATTAGTTGCTGTTTGTGTTTAATCAGTTTGATATCACTACAGACTTAATTTTGTATAATTACCAGTCATCAAACTTTAATGAAGCTAACAGTGTTAAGCATAATTATCATTTTCTTTATGAAATTGCTCATTCATGTCATCTTTCTTGAAACAAATGATATTTGGATAAAAACAGCCATTTTGTTGCATCACAATGCAACAAAATATGACTTTTTTTTCCTTTGTAATAGCTGGGTTAGGTTAGGTTTTACAAATGTTCCCATTGCACTCATTTGCAAATAAATGCAGTAGTGAAGTGCAAACAGTAATCACACAAACAACAAGAGTAGACGATTACTTAATAGAAAATATTTAAAGCCAGCTTAGTAGAAAAGAGAAAGATTTCCACAAGCCATAACGAATCTTACAGGGAAATTCCCCTCCAGTGGATATTTAAGTAATAAGCAGTAACAAGCTCTAGTGCAAAATAAAAGAAGTGCCACACATTCATAAATTTTTCTGCGTTTTAACTAGATTATTTGGAAATGGACTAAACAAATAAATTTATAACTGTTCAGTCTACAGCATAAGAAAATCCTAATACGAACAGTTAAAAATTTATCAGCATGCTGTCTATCTACAATATGAATTTAAGGGAAATAATTCTGTATAACTAGTATATTATACTAGTTTTCAAATACAAATCTGGAAAATACTGTAAAAAATTTGATTTTACAGATATTTTCTGAATTCTGTATACACTTACCAGCAGAGTCGAAAGTGAACTTGACTTCATTCTCCTGTTTGGTGGCTGCAATGTCAAGTTGGGCTGTTTGGGTGTGGGGAAATGCCAATCAATCATGAGGTAGTTGGTTTGTTTGTGGATAAAATTATAATTTTGTATAGCAACATGTATTGCTTTATAAATTTTAAAAAGATCATGACAAAAAAATGGGGAACACTGATTTGATCATGTCTAATATAATTTTTCTTATACTTATGTCAAAATAGCAATTGCAAGTTTTGGGTTGGATTGGTTAAACAACACTATATTAGTAAACTAGACCTACAGGGGCTGATATTTAATCATCAAAATGATTAAATATCAAATTTTATGCAGTTCTGAATCCAAATTATTCTCAAGCATTTCATGCCAGTAAAAAATGCATAATTTTAAACTATGCAATACTACAGCTTTACTTGCTTGAAGTCACTAAAGCACTACAGTCATCAATCCGACACTGAGCAGAAATACTTGCATAGATAATGGAAACTTACCATTAATAGCCTTCCGTTGACGTGGGACAACTACTAGCTGAACAACGAGAATGGTGAGGATGCCCACACCCAGGGATATCACAATGGCACCCCACCATGGGATCACATCAAACTTCAACACTAGAAGTAAAAATCAAGATCAATTTCATTAACATTACACTATTCAGTAATAGTGCATGATTATTACTATGATTTTATGAGATATGTTAGCTTTAAGTCTCAACAAAATTTAATGCAGATATTATATAGTTTAGTATTTATCATAGATTACAGTTTAAGTTGAAATATGGACTGTATTGTATTGTATTGTATATGCTTACTTGAGGGTCCATCATGGACAATTGAGAAGACATTGACGAGAAGAGTGAAGCCGTAGATGAAGGGGAGAGCACGGAGACCTGGCTCGAGTGGCTTTTCTTTCTTCAAAATGAAGTGGTTGATTCCCAAATAAATGACGCCAGACATGATACCAGAAAGAACAGGGGATACGAACCATGATGCAACTGTAAAAAATAACAAACATACAGTATATTTACATGAAAAATTTTAAGAGCAAACTCCACTACAGTAGTTCAAATTCTTTACTGCTTGACATACTGTATATATTTCCTTGGTTAAAGTACTGTACTGTATAGTTAGCTTCAGGTAAATAAAATTGCATATTAAACTGCTTCCTGATTTTTAAACAATGTTTTAAGCTGGAAACTGGTAATAAGACAAGCCAAGTTTTATGATAGATGAAAACTAATTACAGAATATGTTTTTTGTGTTAATTATTCAGAGTAACTGTAGTGGCTGTTTAAATAATCAGAAAGATGCCATCATGTTATAGTATTAATTTATATTTATTCTCTCAACTAGCTTTGTTTGACTTATGATCACTTTCCAGGCATATGCTTTGCTGTGACCACATGACCAATTCTCATACTAGACATTTAGTCAAATTGATCACTGGCCACAATATTCAACCCTCATATTTTGATAAAAGGTTATAAATAATGCAACCTCTGAGTGTATCTTTAAACATTGGGTATATTGACTCTGGAAAGGTAAAACATGAATGGATATATAACTAATTACATAGCTATCCCAAGTGACATCATAAATTAGCATATGAAATCTTAATGAGAATAAATTCACCATGGCCATTTATTATTTACGGAATGTCTACATGAGATAGAAAATGAGATAGCGTTGAAATAATTAATGTTTACAAGATATCCAGGCAATTAAGTCACCCCAATCTCTGATTGACATGATTAGTCATATTCATGGATTATAGGTTACTAATAACCTTTGATGTTACTCCAAAAATTACAGGTACTAGACTGCTATTATGCAATAGTGCCATCTAGTGTTTTAAGAATGAGGTTTTTATTCTCATGTGTTAAATTTTGTTGGCTACATCTTGTCTGCATATTTTGGGTATAATGTGTGCCCATATAAAGTACCAGTAGCTATATAGAAGGTTTGTGCAATCTATATGTGTCTCATCAGTTAATGTTATAATAATGCAATACTCAACTAACTAGATCCTAGTATCAATATTCGTTAATAGGTACAGTACAGTAATAATAAGTTTTTCTTTGAACATATCTGATAGTGGAGTCATTGTGAACACAAACTGTCAGGCATGCCAAGCCAAACCTATAAGCCAATGTTGTGACAGGATACAGTGGATGACGTGTATATTACTTGTTTAACCAGCTTAGCACACCTGCCTAACAGGTTTCCTGCTTCCAAAACAAAAAATGTGACATGCAAATAAAATCTTAACAAAAATCTGTTAGGAAGCAGCAGTGAAGGCAGCAATCATCCGGGAATCATGCAGGGTGCTATACTTTCCAGTAATTATAGTCATGACAGTTAATTTGCAATTGAAGGACCCACAGGATTCAATGCCTGGTTCTAAATTTCAACATTAAATTCAAGTGAATAAGGTACTGAACAATTTAAAGTTTCAGTGCCAGACTTAAAGGCTAAAATTTTTCAACCTACTGTTTACTTTACAGGGCGTTTACATGTTCTTCAGTGAATCAATTATTTAAAAATAACTGACACTACCAGAGACCTCTGATGGGCAGCCTGAGTTACAGAATGTGCGCAACCAAAAATAGGAAGAACCAGCAAGAGCCAGTAGTGTGTGTGAAGTGTGCCAGCAGACCAGCCCACGCTTTACCCAGCACAACAGTACTGTACTCTTAGCACACACAACCTTTCTTATGACATGCTATTTGAGTACAGTATAGTGAGCAGATATAATAATACTGGCTTATTGTTTTGCCTTGGTAATTATTTAACGAGGAAGCATCATCTCCAATACAGTACAAAATTAATTTTTATTTTGAATTTCATTATAGTTTCAAGCAAACTAGTGTATTGCATGGCATAGGACAATAATCATGCAAAGATTATTCAATTAATTTGTATAAATTACACATTATGAATTTATGCTCTGAACGTGTAAATGTGTGACGAAATGATGGAGACTGGCTTAGCATACAAAATTCCACACAGGGTGCTGCCAATTCCTTTTCTGATGTTCTAATTTATGCAAGTGGCAAATTTGATACTTTAACACAAAGGAACTGATAATACGGTACCTTAATTATACTGTATACCCATACACAACATATAGGATTTAATTAAAAGAAGAAAAACCTATCACGATAACACAATGCTGACCATAATTGCTCAGTTACAGTACAGTATTAATAACCCATTCTGAAGCCTTAGATAAAATGACAAATTCCTATCTAATAATCAGTGTATGAAAAACCTTTCATATATGTACAGTATACACAAAATATGCTGTGTTTAGCATGCTACTTACCAATTTTGCCAAAAGTTCCCCAGTTGACGCCCTGGAACCCACGAGCACAGAGAGAGAAGCCAACGGTGGCTCCAACGATAGTGTGGGTGCCGGATATGGGTAGCTTGAAGAAGGTTGCCACTAGGTTCCACATTGCACTACCCCCTGTTGGAAATGGACATCATTTGTAATTAACTGTTCCTGACTGATGCCAGCATGTCAAGAATGGTTTATTCCAGATATCAACTCAAATAGTTCACAGATTTAACTAAAGCCCACCTATTAACAATGCTACTAAAAAAATCATATATTTGTAAATCATTATGAAACTTCAAGTACATGGGGTACCTGGCTGCACCAGTCTCTTTCCCTTCCCAAACTTCTCCTCTCATTTATTTTATTTTATTTATTTATGCATATACAAGAATGTACATAAGGAATGTGAGGATACAAATATGGTAATTACAGTCTTGTAAAGCCACTAGCACGCGCAGCGTTTCGGGCAGAAAACTCATCTCTCCCTCTCCTTCGTCTCTTTCCCTATCCCCCACGCTCCCACTCTACCTTTCTTCCTTCACATTCCCTCCCACTCCCCCTTTTCACACGTCTAGCCCTTTCTTTACCCCTCTAACTACTCTCCAGCTTTCTCTTCCTCCCCTTCTCCATCTTTTTCTCCCTCTATCTACCCTCTTTCTCTCTATATATTTCTTTCCTTCTATCTCTCTCTCCCTCCTTCCAACCTCCAACAGAGGTTGTAACAGAGGAAAGCGTTATACGACTAAGAGTGCTGGGAAAGGACACCACGAGTGTAGCTCTCATCCTGTAATTACACTTAGGTAAACACACTCACACAGACAGACAGAGAGATTGAGTTTATTGTTTTTATTTATTATTATTATTATTTTAATGTACATGCCCTAATATGCCAGTTAAAGTGTGTGGAAGAACTTACCTAGAGCTGCGAGAGAACCCAACATGAGCTCCTTCTCGGTGTTGTTATAGAGAGAGACATCCAGGATACCTTTACGCACCGTATCGGAGACCTTATAACCTGCAACATCAAACACAATATTAAATTGGGTCACGAACCACAGGTTTGACTGTCTATAAAATTATTACTTGAAAGAATTACCTAAAGTGGTTTAAATGTTTAAATGTGATTTCCCATAGTGAGGAACAGGATGCCCATCAAAGAACAATCGCCTAACTCCCGGTACCTATTTATTTGCTAGGTAAGCAGAAACATCTGGTGAAAGAAAACCGTGCCCAAACGTTTCTGTCCAGCCGCGGAAATTCAACAGTGACACTTTCGTTGTGACCCGACTCCGCTTATCACTATGCTACAGGACCCTATCTATAATTATTTGATCTCTTAACGACAGTTAGCACTGCTCTAGCACTATCGCTGTTAGGAAACCCTACGCGTACTAGTGGCTGTACAAGAATATAAGGACTCTTGTATATATCAATAAAAAAAATAAATAAAAAATAATGATATACCTGTATCTGAATATTGATTCGAACTCCTATCAGGTTCTGCAGTTATAACTTCATTCTTTGGGACTTTCTGAGAGCCATGACATAACACTGTCGAGTCCCCTAACTACGACCTAATAAATCGAAACACTTTTAAGCATTCACTTTATATAATATCACACTTTTGTACAGCCAGTCTTTATAAAATAATTTAACTCAAAAGCCTATAAATGATAAATATACCGAATTATATAAATGTACAGTAATAACTGCTAGTTGTTACCGAGTGGGATTAGGCTGCGATATAAATACTGTACCTCAAAACATGCAGCGCTATTCATATACAGTAGATCTGACCACGCCGGTCACATCTATATGAATAGATCTATATGCATATAGATCTTGTCTGCCGTAAAAACTAATGTTTAGTTAATACCAAGATATTTGATCCATAATAATATGTTACCCACAATTTTAACATGCCTGTTTAGATACATAGGCTGACTGGTATTTGCATTATTGTTTATTATTGCTGTACTTGTACTTGACGTTTTCATGTCTTAGCGAATTACCAATATGCAAATTGTGGAAATAATTATAAAAATACAAAATATACTACATAATCAGAACTAGTGATTATGTAGCTAGTGATTATGTAGTGCACGTGAGCAATGAAGGCGGGTGGGTGAAACCTAACCGAGGTGTTGGGTGGAGCTGCCATAAACCTTTACCCCCCACCACCCCACCCAACTCATTAAAAACTGCCACCACCCCGCCCTTGGCGCCACAAGTCTCTGACCCGACCGGTGGCGCCAGCTATGATACAACCTTGAAGATCACAGTATTCACATACTACTGCAGTGCCAAGACCGTGGGAGACTCGTCTGCCTTGATAGAGCTGTGAGGTGGCTCCAAGGGATATTCAGACATACCCTACTTCTCCGTGTATATACAATGAATTTACTTTAGTCCTCAACTATGATCACAATTAAATTACTGTATACTTGCTTGACAGTAAGCTACTGTTGTGACCTTAATCTGCTTATGATAGGCCTTCATTGAACCCAACACCAAACTTTACCAGAGGGGTTGACGTTCAACCTTCCTATCAAGAGTAAGAGTAATGGGTCGTGTTTTTACGTTATCTTAACATTATAATTGCAAATTTAAGGAAAGTAATGGCTGACAAATATTTACGTTTTCTATGCATCGGACTCAGTATGTTAAGTGGGTTACTTGGGTGCGGACGTTACTAGTGGGTAACATTTATATGTAGTGGGAGGGAAGTAACAAGTCAGGTCACGTGTGCACAATAAACTAGCTGGTGGCAACATTCACACATTAGTGTGAATGTTGAGTCAGGGTGTGATGCCCAGCCACTTGGGGTGAACGGTAGAGCGACGGTCTCCCTTCATGCAGGTCAGCGTTCAATCCCCCGACCATTCAAGTGGTTTGGCACCATTACCCCCGTCCCATCCCAAATCTGTATTGTGATTCCTTCCAAATGATATATAGTCTAACGTCTTGGCGCTTTCTCCTGACAGTGCCTTCCCCTCCCAGGTGAGGTGTGCACAATAAATTAGCTGGTGGTGGTGGTGGCCACAATCACATAATCTCTATCACGTACTGCTCGCCCCTTCTTATCCCTGGCCTTCATCTGAGTATCAAGGTCTACTCCTACTGAACATCCAGAGCCACACACATGGATACTCCATTAGGGTTTTGATAAACAGTATTGGGTATCACAGAACTTGTAACGTCAACACAAGCTGACAGAATACGAGCATCTGGAAAGTAACCACACAAATAGAGCGTACTAATAAGCTGATAATGCCAATGGAAGATTAACTAGTTGGACTAAGGATCCTTAGGATCATAAGTTAAATCTTAAAATTAAGGGATAAATGTTGGTGCCCTATAAACTCTCCCTTTAGGCCAAAATCAACAAAATACAAGTTACAAAGCTGTATTAAGAGTTCCTCGAAATATTTCTTCTTGTAGCCTACCCATACTTGAATTCATTGTTCGCAGTTTGGTGCACAAAAGCCGCCTGAGAGAGGAGGGGAAATTATACGGCGCCGGCAAGGGCTGTGAGCTTATCTGTACGTGTTACGCTTCTAAGGCACCGCATCTTAGCTATTAATTATCTGAGTCAACGAATCTCGTGCCTTTGTCACGAGTCCCACGTTTGCTGCTGTGTCCTTCTGATTATCTTTTATATCTCTCCATAGCCATTATCTTACACTTGCTGTGATTGAACTCTAGCATTCATTACATTTTATGGTGTGAACATGGCGAGTCATTTATTTTTCCATTGCTGTAGTTTGTATTTGTCTTCTTGAAGTAGTCTACAATCATTACCAGACAGGATGGTCTGTGACCACCCTGTCTGGGGAGAGGGGGGTGGGTCTTTAACAGATCAGCGGTCTGAAAATAGAACCTAGAGGGACCTCGCTTCCATCCTACCTTCATTTCAACATTTCTTATCTGACTATAGTCCTCTGTTTCCTGTCTGTCATTAACTAGCTTACTCCTATTAGCCTTGTGTGAGACGGTTAAGAGGCCTTTTAGCACCCTTGGGAAACACAATCCACCCAGCCCTACCTCCTGTCTTATCTTGGGGGGGGGGGTGGCTGACGTAGGCATGTGACTAGTCGTAATTCAGTTCTGGCCCTCTCTTTCACCTCATTTTCTGTTGTCAGTAATTAAGAACTTCAGTATTATACCTCCTGAAACAACGAGTAGTATAACAATAACTCGGCAAATGAGGAAGAAGTAATTACGTTGGTTACCATCTCGTTGATAGCGTGTAAGAGAGCGCTAAACACGCCATTTTGAGTACTTGTATCCGTTCTTATGTGACGAGCACTGTTAAATAGCAAGTCGCCTCATAATAAATTAAACTAAAACTAATAATAATAATCTGAAAAGCCTCATCTGCCGCCATGGGTAACAGGATGATCATCTAATAATAAAACTAAGGTTACACGAAGTTATCCTTTAGCAGGCACGACGAGTGCTTAAGGTCAACAAAAACGTATGCAAGTTTTAGTATGTTGAAACTATGTACTGGACTCTGTGGCAGCAGGAAGCGCGGCAATGAGCGGTGTTTTGCGTTGAAGGTCGGAAGTTGGTGTGGGGGGCTGGCGGCGCAGCAGGTGGCGGCCACTTCGCACCCCACAACCCTCAAATGCAATACATACACTTTAGTCCAATAAACGTCCTTACTGATGATGTTATTTTAATACACTTTAGCCATGCTGGACGATTTGACTGAGGGAGGTAAAATATATATTTACTAAAAATAAGAAAGATGCCTTAATATATATACGTACAAAATAGAATTTACAAGGATGAGGCATAACGCATTAGCATCGCAAAGCAAATTGCAATTATTTCCATAATTGGCGAATCGGTATACGAAGCTTAACTTTCACACGACTGAGGCAAATCCAAGGAGGAATTGGAGATGTCATTGTCATCTGGGAGTTAAGAGTAAGAGGCAAACTTGTAAAATGAATGCTTAACTTTCATTTGACGCATATTATATATTATGTAAATATACAATAGAATTTTAGATTACTGAAGGATTTTCTGCTAAACTTCTTCTAGTAAGGAAATGTTACACTCCTTTTTATATGAAGTATTAAGTTGTATACAAGAAACATGACCTAAAGTGTATGTTACCAAACCGTATTAATGATACGATTGTAATATTTTATGTTCTCTTTGCATTAAGAACATCAATAGGCTTCAAATCTTAAGCCACGTTATTGTGACTCCTCGTCTGCACAACAACAACTAAACATGATCACTCATAACTGAACCTGACGTGTATGTTGTATAGGGTTCAATTTATTTAAAACGTGCAAATGAGAAGCGGTGATCAAATGTATCATTGTACTCGAGACTGTTTATTGGACGGCAATATGTTTAACGTAAATTATGCATGTTCAACTGCATTTAGTAACAACTTTAACTAAATCACTTCATAGTAAAGAATATTGAAATTTAACGCCGACGTTATGAAGATCTTATTTGTCAGATTGATGACAGACAAGTATCCTTTTCTTAACAGCTACTTTCAATATAAGCAAAACTAGTTTGACAATGTGAAGGTTGAAGCCTAAGCCAGAGTGCTGGCAGCGGGCCCACACACCCCTTTACTACACGCTATCTTACACGTCTCGCTATACAGTGGAACTGGCTTAGCGCGCGCTCTCTTGATAATTAACTGAACTTTTACCTATATTTACAATGAGCGCTTTAATGTATAGGTATATCCTCCAGCCCTCTACCGGCACCAAGTGTTTTGGGTCCGTGTTACGGTGATTGGGATTACTGGGAGAGGAATGAACTAATGAAGCTGCTTCCTCTCGTATTTACTGAGAGGAAATTGAGTCATAATGGATGTTATGTGAGCGCTTGAGCAGGAAGAATGACGAACCCTCAGTGGGTGGGGACGACAACGGGTTGTCTGGAGCATTATTGCAGGCAACGTGATAATCATTTTGATTTAATAAAGAGAACCTATATCAAATAATTTGTTCTTGAAATATTTTGATCGACATATACTGAGGGGTCGTCCAATTACTAATCAATAGTCATAACTTTGTAAAAGGCAAGATAATTAACATTCACTATATCGGCCTTGTGATGCAGGAGAGCAAATCAACTCCTAACACTTGCACTCTACTATTTCTGCTCACGCGCCTGGCAGCCTAGCCAACACACCTTTTTTTTTCATTATTTAGTTCTGATCTCTTGTGGTCCACTTTCAGCATCTCCCACAAGCGACCCAGTACAAACGTTGGCTACGCCCGTGGCGCCACGGTGCTAATTTTGTTAATTGGGTTCACGATTAGTTTGAGTCAACAGACTACCAGGTTTGTAAGACGCCGTGGTCATGTCCTATGTTTTCACATGGAATAACATTTTTCAAGACTGGCCTTACTCCACTCGTGTGCAGGCCTGTAGTAAGTGTCCAAATACCTTACTAAAAATGAGATACTATAAAAATGATAGCCGAGTATTCCAAGTTTGCCTACGCCAGGGACTAACCTTTCCACTCCTACCAACTGGCTGGGTATATGACGGAACTAGTTCACCAAAAAACACAAATTGATTAACCTAAAGATCGTCGGGGTCCATTTCCTGAACCCATTATATGACTAACCTTTAAGCCATCGCCCACAGGCTAGGTATGGGTTCCAGATTAGAATGGGCAAGATCAGTTCATGAGGAAAAGGGTATTATGCTATATAGTATTATGGAATTTTCAAGCAATAACTCCATTACTAGAAAAGGCAAAAACGGCCAAACCAGCACGGATCCCGGGTTCGAAATGGTTGGGCACGTATCCTTTCACTTAATGTCTTCGTTCACCTAACAGTAAATAGGAACCTGGGAGTTACGCAACTGTCGTAGAGTTGAATCCTGGGGAGGGCGAGTACTTTGATCTTTGGGGGCCTCGATACAAGCCTAAAGCATATATATATATATACACACAGGCTTCCTGCCCCCGATAAATGCAAACAGATAAATGTAAACAGTACTTACCTATGAGGATAGCCCCAAGCACCTCGAATATGGTTGCTAGGATGCAAGCGTTCCGTAGTGTCAATACGCGGGAGCCTACCGACGTGCCAAAGGAATTAGCAACGTCATTAGCTCCCACACCGAAAGCCAAGATGAAGGCGATGATGAAGCCGGCTATAACGAAGGGCAAGAGCTCAGCTGAGAAGGGCTCCATGGTGTGTTTGTGTGTGTGTGTGTGTGTGTCTGTATATGTGGTGTTTTTGGCGAGGTAGGACTAAACAAGTGACTATTATACAAGGCTGTAGCACGTGCTAAAAACAGTAATAGGCTTGAAAGAAATTTCAGGATGAAATGATATCTATGGAGGTAGGTGTTATCGATCCCTAAATGGGTGAAGTATGTGCCTAAGGGAACAGGATGACAAGTGACAGAAAATTGCCGTGAGCAAAATTACGGAATGAGTAGAAAAAATGCTCAAATGAGGATGTGTGCCTCAAGATGGGATGGCAGGTGACGAGAATGACTGCACGTAAAAAAATGGAATGAGTAGAAAAGACTAAGATGAAGGTGTGTGTCACAGGAGAGTGTGGTTGTGGATGAAGGAGAAGGCGACGGAGCAGCTCCGGGCGGAGACCTGTGGAAAGATTCACAAGACATTAAAATATGCTTACCTAAAAGAACGGAGCCCAGTATTTCTGCCACTGTAGCGATGATGCATGCCTGCCGCAACGTCAACACCTTAGCTCCAACGCTCGTGCCGAACACGTTAGCCACGTCGTTAGCACCCACGCCGAAGGCAAGTATGAAAGCCAGGATGAATCCAAAGATGATAATCCAGAGTGTCGATGCATGCCAATCGGCCATGGAGGAGGCATCGGGGAGGCTGGGTGCCAGCGTGGTGGATGTGGTGAGACCCAAGCCAAGGGTGTCCGCACAGGCGGTACCCGACGCAAGGGCCAATAATAACAGTGCTACTAAACGCATTGTCCTATATTCCTAAGGTCAATGTGTAAAGAATCACAAGTCGAACGCGAACAGGTGGACTAGGTGTGGACCACGTGGGTCTGGCGGGCAGCAAGTGTGGCGTTGGAAGGCAGCTAACTTAGTGGGACGAGTCACCAACTCTACTGAAGCACAGAGGCCTCCCAGCCTTTATATACCCCCGTCTCCCAGTATGACCACGCCTCCCCACATCTTACCCAAGCCCCGCCTCCTTCACTGACCAGTAAGTCCTGTACCCTACCATTACAGTAGAGCTGTAGTCGTCTTCAGCAACTCACTGAATACCCACCAGCAAGAATGATTTCAATCTGTAGTTGCGATCAGTGGGAACAGACACTGCTGGACACTTACGACATTACTGTAGCCTATCTAGATAATAGGACTAGACCGTGTCTAGTGATAACTATGTTGGTGTGTGGTGGTGGTCCCCGTGTAGTTGTGTGGTGGTACAGTGACAACTGTGCCGATGTTGTGTGGTGGTACAGTGATAACCGTGCTAGTGTTATGTGGTGGTGCTGTGACAACCGTGCCATTGTTGTGTGGTGCTGCAGTGCCAACTGTGATAGTGTTGTGTGGTGCTGCAGTGACGAATGTGCTAGTGTTGTGTGGTGGTGCAGTGATAACTGTGCCAGTGTTGTGTGGTGGTGCTGTGACAACTGTGCCAGTGTTGTGTGGTGGTGTAGTGATAACTGTGCCAGTGTTCTATGATGGTGCAGTGACGACTGTGACAGTGCTCTGTGCTGGTGCAGTGACAACTGTGCCAGCGTTGTAGGGGTGCAGTGACAACTGTGCCAGTGTTGTGTGGTGGTGCAGTGACAACTGTGCCAGCGTTGTGGGGGTGCAGTGACAACTGTGCCAGTGTTGCGGTGGTGCAGTGACATCGGTGCTAGTGTTGTAGTGGTTCAGTCACAACTGTGCCAGTGTTTTGGTGCAGTGACACGTGTGCCAGTGTTGTGAATGCAGTGACACGTGTGCCAGTGTTGTGAATGCAGTGACACGTGTGCCAGTGTTGTGAATGCAGTGACACGTGTGCCAGTGTTGTGAATGCAGTGACACGTGTGCCAGTGTTGTGAATGCAGTGACACGTGTGCCAGTGTTGTGAATGCAGTGACACGTGTGCCAGTGTTGTGAATGCAGTGACACGTGTGCCAGTGTTGTGAATGCAGTGATGATAACTGTGGCAGTGATCTAATACAAGGGGTTCACTGTACTGATGTTTATGTTGTAGTGTAGGGGCCACTGTTTCTGTAGCCTCGCCCGAGAGAACGTTGGTGAGAATAACTCAGGGACAAGACCGTGCAAGCCTAGCCACCGCGCGGGAAAATACTGGGGGGGTAGGCGGGCGCAGGTATGGCGTGGTCAACACGACTGTTGTTGCTGTTGTCAAGGCGACGGAGTGACTACTGTACGGTTACTCAGATATTCACTCAAAAGAGACCACCTGCGCCACTTAGTGAGGTCCCGCGTCACTGCTTGCTGTGGGGAGTGGATCTATTCATACGGTAATAGATTCTAGTCTTGCCACTCACGAGTGTCGCAGCATTTCTTGCAGCGACTTTTAGTCAGCTCGTATTCACATCTTCCTCATTACTTCATCTATGATTTGTATAATAATGTACAAAGTAATTACTTTAACGTGTTGTATCAATGAGAAAATTAGTAGAAGCCTTGAGTAGGAGTCTTGTCTGTGCTTGGGTACTCCCAAAATTTTTCCCGGCTTCTGATTTTCTCAATAATAAGATAATTATTATTACTGGTATTATCATTGCTGCCTTTTATTTATATTATATTGCGTCCTGTAATTGTATTCAATTCTATACTATGTGATCTATACTTAAAGATCATTCGTGTTTCCCAGAGCGTGTCCTACTAGGCTACCCGGGCTCCTGCAGGAGGCGGTGGGCCCAACCCACGCTCCGTTACCATACTCTCGCTCCGCCAGGCCTTGTACACCACCACCAGCACCTTACTGCGTGGTGGCGCCTGGCTCTTTATCAATAAATTCCCTGTTACACTGCTCCCGGCGGTGTGCTCAGTGACCTGACGAAGCCACCTCGCCTAGCTGCGCCAGGTGACCTAAATCACCCACTGATGTTGCGTACACTGCTTCCTGTAACCTATCTCCTACATCCCCAACCTATCCACGATGTCCCTACTATGTAACCGTTCACACCACAACGCCCATGGCTTGACCGGCCTAACCAACGACGCGGAGTCGCCCACCGTATCTAGTAGATTACGAACTCAGTTCTGTAGGGAGCTGCTCTTTCGTGAGCGCCAGGTGGCCTGGTATTGATATTCTGCTTCGATAGGATATGGCGTGGGCGTGTGGGCGCAGAGCTGGCGGGCGTGGAAAGGTTCAGTGACGTTGACAGGCATGCATCATCACCTGGAGCCGAAATCCTGAACACCTGCAACTTAAAACACTAAAACAGTGGGTTATTAAAGTCTCTCTCATATGAATAACCAAGAAAAATGTACATTTAAGAAAAACACCTTTAAAAATTGTTTCATTATCTGGAAGACTTGAACAAGCAGTTAAACAATATCAAAATAAATGTAATAGTGTTTAATTCAATAAAATAAAATAAAAACAATAAAAATCCTAATTCCTGATAAAAATAGTCTCTCGTGTTAGGTTTTATACCTTTACTAGACTCATGACCCACCTACCCCTCACACTTATCACTCACACACTCATCACACCTACCGTTAGGCTCGGCCTAAAGAGCCAACAGGTGCCACAATTAACAACATACTTCACTAAATCTTTCTCTGGATCACTTAGCATAAATTGTCTGCAACACGCCTATAGAGAATGACCATAATCTTGAGCCTACCCCCCAGCCTACCGTACCTACACTTTGACCACAGTAAATGTCTTTAAGTTAGTTCCCGTTGTTGGAGACTGAAGCCTCTTAGGTCTGTCACAATTATTATAAATATTATTATAAATAAATTGCATGAATTAAGAACGCTTGTGTGAGTTTGTGTGTGAGTTTGAGTACTCGCCTAGTTGTGCTTGCGGGGGTTGAGCTTTGGCTCTTTGGTCCCGCGTGTGAGCCTGTGTGTGTTTGTCGAGATAACTGAGATAACAAAATTATGAGTAATTGTTGAGTCAACTCCAGGGATCTTGTAACTGAATCTCCTATTAATGGGTACAAATACTGATAGGAATATTAGACGCTATGAGGGGTGAAATTCCTTGTATTTGTCATGTAAACAACGCTCAGATTCGGTACAAAAAATACGACAAAAACAATTTGGTCCATAAAACTGCCATCGGGAGTTACATTTGCTAATGTTAATAGCTGCAAATAAATTACAAAAGATGTTTCTAGTATCGTATACAAAGTATTTTTAGTACCGGAACAGAAAAGACAGAAATCATTACAGTCAAACCAGTTGATTGACAGTTAAGAGGTGGGACCAAAGAGCTAAAGCTCAACCCCCGCCAGCACAACAGACGAGAACACGGTGCTGGCGGGATACGGTACAACTATATTCCTCCTCCCACTGATGCCAGATGCACTAATTACATATTAATTAAGTGGTCTAGTGAGAAGACAGTGGGAGCAGCGCTTGTAATTAATGTTGTCTAACACTTGGCCGCCTGCCTCGCTCACGTCCACTCATCAATTGTGAGTAGTGGAGGGCCGGGTTAGCTGCTCTAGAGAGAGTGGCAGGAGCTGTTCTACCGCCTGCCTCTGTTCGACAGGAGTTTGAGAGGTTATAACCCACCCAATATGTTATAACACTACACCACCTCCTCTAACCCAGCCTGAGATGCAACTGATGCAGGATTTAGGTTCATTGGCACATCTAGATCAAAATACATTCACAGCCTGCATCACGGAGTGCAGGGAGGCGTGCTTCATCGCCTGCCTCACTCTCAGACACCATCCTCCACTGTTACCTGACTCTCAGACACCATCCCTCACACACTACACTACTACAGCTTCCAGACGCCATCTATACTCCTGGCTCCAATAATATTCCCAATGTCACCGATGTCTTACAACGCTACACATCGAATTTATTATTAATGTTCCTTGGCTCCTTGAGTTGTGGCCATCCTGTTATTTGACACAAGGCAATGGTCTAAGGTTTACCAGTGATGCAATGTCTTCATAACGATAGATAATTAACTTTGTGTAGTGGACGCCTTGAGCAGCTTCCGCTTCCTCAGCCAGCGTCTCTCTCTTACTTCAAGAACACTTACTTCCTCAGAATGTTGCTTAATCGTGTTCATGTCGAATCATCGGAGCGTCGGCGATGTTGGACAATGATTATAGTGATCACAAAGCACTTTTTCTAGTCTCCAGGGATCTCTTTCCTTGTAGTCCGAGGATCATTTGGGCTCCTTCTCCCTCGTCAAACTGGCAACCGGTGCACAAGATGCCTACTTATTTAGTGACGGGTGTTTCTCATGCTGTTAAGATACACACACGAGATGCAGTCAAGTCCAGGCCCGCCCACATGTCACTCAGGTGGCCAGTAAGGGCCGGAACTTCCGTTCACCCGAGATTTTGCCAGGACACCATGGCGACAACGCCGTAACCCGACACTCCCGTACGGCCGGCAGCTGCCACACTCACTGGTGAGCGCTGCTGCCTGCAGCAGGGAGGTGGTGAAGACCAACACCTCCAGGGTGTTAATGGGCTTGCTTTACCGCGGCTCGGGCTTTGCACCACGTTTTCAATGGTTTAGGTATTCGCCAGCGCATTTGTCTTCGCTCTCGCCTTGAATACATGTGTGGGATTGAGGGGAGGCGCACGTACGCATGCGCAAATACGCGTACGATAATCCATAGGGACAAAATATTAACATGATGACAAACCACACATAAGAAAATGGAGAAATGACGTTTGGCAAATACATAAGGTAAGAGAATGGGGAGAGAGAAAAGGTAATAATGGGATAAGGTATAAGAATAAGAGGAAGGTAAGAGAAAAGATAAGAAAAATGAAAGGGGGAAAAGGGTATGAATATCCAACATTTACAAACATCTTCAACTTGTTAAGAAACATGGTTTTTAACTTTCAATACACAATTCTAAACGAAAATGTGGGAAGCGACTCACAACGTTAAACAACAGACAGCCGGAAAGGTGGGACACATGAGCTAACACTCGACCCGGCAAGCGCATGTGAATGAATACATCTAGAAGAGTACATCTAGGTGAGTACATCAAATAAAACCTAAGAATTGTGTATCATATCACCACCACAACGCAGGTCAATATTTATTCTGATTGCTATAAAAATTATCACCACAGTAATTAATTAATCGATTATATCTATATCTGATACATCATTTAGTAAGAATAATTTGTTATAATATAATACGTAGCAAGGAACCCGCACAATGTCCCGCCACACGCACCTTAGTACTGAGATGAGTACCGGTGAGTACCAAGGTGAGTAACGAGACTGGCTACGTACGCCATGAGGCTATCACACCTCACAAGCCTGGAAGTCAGAAGCAACATAAGGAATATGATCATAATATACAAGAGGGAGAGAGAGAAGAATAGTGGAGAGTTTCGTCAGCTCTGTCCTGTAGAGAACACGGGGAAGAAGGAGGGGGGGGGGGGGAGGGGGTTTCGTCATCCCCAAGATCTGTTCCCCCTTCCTCAACAAAAACAGACTGGCCCGCCATGGCTTCCTGTTGCTGGTTGGTCAGCTCTCTCCTTCCCTCTTGTTCCTCTTGTTGGTCCATTCCTACCCCACCCCCCCTTGCCGTATACGGTATTCTGGCTCAATCTATTTTAACGTAACGAAACTTAGATGAAATATTGTGTTATATTTACAGTGTGCGCGTGACCCCGTTGTGACGTCATAAGGTTCGTGCCGGTTCAGGTTTTAGATCCTGCTTGACTTAGGACTTAATCCCAACACCAAACTAGCGGGTTGTGAGTCTGGGGACAGGAGGCGTGTTTTTGAGGCAGATTCCGTGTCTCTGAGGGACATATTTAAGTCAGGTTGAGAACGGGATCTGTCGCCCGCGGCATAACGGAGCAGGTAGAGTGACGGAACACCTCACCTCACCGCTGGCTGGCCATGTTCTCCCACAAAACAAACTGGGATATCTCTTGTCATAATCTTCCGGAGAAACACGTGGCTATATTATATTACTTGCATGCAACAGTCTGGCTATATTATATTACTTGCATACAAAAGTCGCTCATCTCTAGTACGTTTATGCTTGAAAATAACAAAAATAAGGACTCCTGCTTTTGACATTCCAGACAACTTAACGGCACTAAGCATAAATTATTAATGCGTTCGATAACAGGTCTTGACAAATATTAATTACGTGTAGCTAGCCTAGCGAGTCCATCCGCATTACTCTGTATACAGTCGTCCCTCGAGAAGCTGAGGTTAAGACACGTGGCAAACATTGGCTAGCAGACCATTGTAAACAAGAGACAAGACCAAACAAGACCATTGTAACTGCCCGAAACGCTTTGCGTAATAGTGGCTTTAGGCATTGTATGTACTAGCTCTATCTATAAATCTATCAATTTTTGTAAAACCTCTTGTATGCATGTACTCTACCTGAATAAACATTAATTTATTTATTTTATAAGACAATTAGATACCCATTGTACTAAGGGGGGGGGGGGTGCTAAGATACAAGTGTTTCTGGTTAGGCAAAGCAATTAAAAAAAATTCAGGGAGTGGCAAATCCAAAAAAACGGTCAGTGCTGCTGGACCAAACGCCAACTCTAGCGGTCGCTATATGAACCAAACAAATTTGTAAACAAGAAATCAATTCGTGGTCCATCTTGGGCACTGTGGAGGTCTGGTTGACCTTTACCCCCACGTCACTCAATATAAAACGTAACATTATATTCTCACTGGGTTGGTCCTCAGGGTTAGTGGCCTGGGGATAGGGGCATACAGTGAGAGAACTGGTGGAATATGGATAGATGAGATAACGAATTATGAGGACATTGAGGTAAGGAATAATGAGGACACTGAGATAAGGACAGATAAGATAAGGGCAGATACGATAAGGACAGATGAGATAAGGGTAGATACGATAAGGACAGAATAGATAAGGTCAGATGAGATAAGGGCAGATACGATAAGGACAGATGAGCGTCTTGTGGGCGTAGGGGTGGGTTGGTGTGGGTTTAGGTTGGTGAGGGTGGGTTGATGTGGGTGGGTTGGTGTGGGGTGGGTGTGTAGGACCTTGGTGGTCGGGGTAGCGGTGTGGGAGAGGCCGCCAGACCTTGGAGCCTCTGTACACATCTTCCTTCACCTTCGACATTATTTTTTGTACCTCAACCCGACGGTCGGATCTAACCAGTTTACCTGATATATATATATTTGTAAAATAATATTTTAATGAACAAAATGAGAGAGTTTATTATTACTACTATCTGTGTCTGCAGAATCGAGCTCTTGGACCCCGCCTTTCTAACCATTCTATTTTACCTCTATTATGTCTACTATATATATCTAACACACGCACCCCCCCCCCCAGGAAGCAGCCCGTAGCAGCTGTCTAACTCCCGGGTACCTATTTACTGCTAGGTGAACATGCGCATCAGGGTGAAAGAAACTCTGCCCATTTGTTTCCCTCTCCACCGGGGATCGAACCCGGACCCTTACGACTACAACCCCCGAGCGCTGTCCACTCAGCCGAGAGGTAAAAAAGTTGCGTGTGTGTCTGCAGTTGTAGATACAATTTCAATAATTAGTGCGCCCTTGTGAACAAGTAGGAGCTGTCAGCCACCGGCCCGCACATGCCAACACTCGCCGGTCCTGCACTCAACACATCCCAGTGCTTGAGTTGCGGTGCCGGCAACACCACTGCCTCGTGACCAAAACATCACCATGCGGGAATCTGGGCGCTTGTGTTCGTGTGGGTGTTCCCTGTCATCCCGTGTGGGTGTTCCCTGTCATCCCGTGTGGGTGTTCCCTGTCATCCCGTGTGGGTGTTCCCTGTCATCCCGTGTGGGTGTTCCCTGTCATCCCGTGTGGGTGTTCCCTGTCATCCCGTGTGGGTGTTCCCTGTCATCCCGTGTGGGTGTTCCCTGTCATCCCGTGTGGGTGTTCCCTGTCATCCCGTGTGGGTGTTCCCTGTCATCCCGTGTGGGTATTCCCTGTCATCCCGTGTGGGTGTTCCCTGTCATCCCGTGTGGGTGTTCCCTGTCATCCCGTGTGGGTGTTCCCTGTCATCCCGTGTGGGTGTTCCCTGTCATCCCGTGTGGGTGTTCCCTGTCATCCCGTGTGGGTGTTCCCTGTCATCCCGTGTGGGTGTTCCCTGTCATCCCGTGTGGGTGTTCCCTGTCATCCCGTGTGGGTGTTCCCTGTCATCCCGTATGGGTGTTCCCTGTCATCCCGTGTGGGTGTTCCCTGTCATCCCGTGTGGGTGTTCCCTGTCATCCCGTGTGGGTGTTCCCTGTCATCCCGTGTGGGTGTTCCCTGTCATCCCGTGTGGGTGTTCCCTGTCATCCCGTGTGGGTGTTCCCTGTCATCCCGTGTGGGTGTTCCCTGTCATCCCGTGTGGGTGTTCCCTGTCATCCCGTGTGGGTGTTCCCTGTCATCCCGTATGGGTGTTCCCTGTCATCCCGTATGGGTGTTCCCTGTCATCCCGTGTGGGTGTTCCCTGTCATCCCGTGTGGGTGTTCCCTGTCATCCCGTGTGGGTGTTCCCTGTCATTACTATCTCTGAACCACCACCTTCCCCGCCACTTGTATCTATGAAACAGCCAACACTGACAGGGTGGACAAAGACAAACACTTTAACACAGGTGGAACACGAACAAGGGGACACAGATGGAAACCCAGTACCGAAATGAGCCACAGACATTCAAAAGAATCTTTTCAGTCATAGTTAACAAATGGGAATGCTTGGGCAGTGATGTGGCTGATTAGATACCCATACACTGATTCCATACAGTTTCAAATGTTGATATGATAGATACAGTGAATCTGTACACCAGTTGATTGACGGTTGAGAGGCGGGACCAAAGAGCCACAACAAGGTGAGTACTGACATTCCAGGGACTGGCTGACAAGTTACATACAGGTGACACAGCTGTTCTCGTCTCCAGCGACCCGTCGTTGTGCTGAACCGCATCAACGGATTAACAGTATGTCGTCGCCTTCCCCTTTCCATGCACTTCGACTTGAGAATGGTCCAGGACGGACCGAAACGTCGTCGTCCCTTCACCTTCTAGTGTGTGGTCTGGTCAACATATTATGCACTCCATACCCATCCCGTGGGCGGTGGTGGAAAGGGTTTACATATACACTTATCTTGCTCCACACCCACCCAACTGGGCGGCAACTTTACAGGGTCCTTGCAGTGATTCTGGGGGTCAAGGTCCCCCCGGTCTCCTAGTTGATGGACTGGTCAACCAGGTTGTTGGACGCGGCTTGCCGCAGCGTGATTGCATGCATTACCTACAGTAATCAAATTTGGTTACTTCGCTAGGATTCCTGGCAGTACATCATTATGAATGGAGTACTTAGCCATTTCTTGGACACCATTGATGGTGTTATCTCTGATTGTCGCGATTTTATCACATTCCATTACATAATGACGCAAAGTATGTGAACACAACATATAATCAACTCAGCATCACCAGATGATGAAGCTGCAAGTCGCCGCCCCTCACATACTAACACACAAACCCTAACCTCTTAACATCACAGATACAAACAGACAATAATTGTAACGTGTTTATAGTACAAGAACGTGCATGTGTAAGACACAGCGGCCGTGTAAGTGTAAGACACTTAATAACAACCACAGCTCCCCGGGGAACAACCATGGGTAAACAACATGTTTCCCCGTGAAGTGAGACTCCCTGACACTGCCTACTTGATGCCTCACCGTGTACCCGAACACTATAAGCAACAGATGCCACACCGTGTACCCGAACACTATAAGCAACAGATGCCACACTGTACCCAAAACGCAACTGACAAAATCGGGGCCCAAGAGCTAACAGCTCGATAATGCAGGCACAAAAGGTAAAAAATAGCCCACGACTGAAAACACGATCGGGTCCTTGCTACATCAACTCACGAGATTTACCGGACAAGGTCGGCGATTCGACACTCACGTGTCAGTGTGTGAGGTACAGTACCAAAACTAGTTTATAGCCAGGCCAGTTTTTTATGGTTGAGCACAGTTTTAAGGTTTCTAGTAAGGTCACCATTTACCCTGGTGTGGCGGGTGTTGGGCCCCTCCACAGCCACACTGTAGTCACCATGACAACCCCAGAGCCCGGAGTGGTGCATGACTCTACTATCCCCACAGCCCTACATGGTGACATGACCCATGTTAGCCTAGGCTCTCTACACAGCAATGTGACTATAAAATAGCATGAAGCCTCCCCCCTAGTGTGCCCGCATTCTTACACGTGGGAGCTGACGAGCCAATCAATAGGTGCTCGGAGCTGCTGCTGTCACTCCACTACTCACACACGCTGCGTTATGAACGGCGACGTCCAGTCACAATACACTACATTTTAAGCCAGCTTTGTGAGATGTTTCTCTCGTGAACTTGTACACTAATGGTTCGATGGAACTGAGCTGGTTCTGGCGTGTGAGACGGCAGGTCCTCCCTTCTGCTGAGTAGTGTGTGTGTACATGTGCTCGCGTGTACCTGTAGCACATCAGGCACTCCCCCCCCCCCCACACACATCTGCCACACTCCCCCAGCACACCTGGTACTCACAGCACACCTGGTACACTCACAGCACACCTGCCACACTCCCCCAGCACACCTGCTACACTCCCCCAGCACACCTGCCACACTCCCCCAACACACCTGCCACACCCCCCAGCACACCTGCTACACTCCCCCAGCACACCTGCTACACTCCCCCAGCACACCTGCCACACTCCCCCAACACACCTGCCACACCCCCCAGCACACCTGCTACACTCCCCCAACACACCTGCCACACCCCCCCAGCACACCTGCCACACTCCCCCAACACACCTGCCACACTCCCCCAGCACACCTGGTACTCACAGCACACCTGGTACACTCACAGCACACCTGCTACACTCCCCCAACACACCTGCCACACTCCCCCAACACACTGACATCGCTCGCTGCGTATCGTACACAAAGGGACAACCTAAACTACCAACAGACTCTTGACATATCAAATTGTGTAACTGGTCCACCAGTGACGTATGGGGGGATGCATAATCAATGAGCTAACCTAAAACGTCGTGTCCTGCACTTAAAACTGCAGCAGCAATTGAATATTAATCCGAATTCAAGCTTGACGACGCTCCATGCAATGAGCATACGAGGCAAGCCATTCACACCCGTAGAATACATATCGATCGCTGCTTTTGGGTAAAACTCGCGCCTATAGCCCTCACTTGTTAGATAAGATGCACTTTCCCTTCAGCCACAACATAAATTAACATTTCAGCGAGACGCTACAAGCAGATGGAAGTGAGGTTGTCGTGGCTGGGTCTTGGTATATGTTAAGAGTAGTGTGATCAAGGCACTCCTGTCGTCTCGAATATTAGATCAAAATATAACGTCAAAATCCCAAATGGACAAAATATGATCACAGTGACAATGGACAAATAGATTATAGCGACAGTGGACAAATAGATCATCGCGACAATGGGTAAATAGATTACAGCGACTCACAAACATGTGCGGGTCCATGGGTAAGGTTGGGATAGATTAGGTTAAGAGCCTCAAGAGAGGACGGGCAGATCAAGGGATGTTTGTGACCCAGCCAATCCTCTCCAGTTGCCACAACGTCATAAAAATGATGTTCTAAATTGCCCAAAGCTAGCCTAAAGTATCCAACGACCGACGCATAGAAAACGTCAACTTTTGCGAGTCGCCATGACTTACAGTACACCACATTGTTGTCCCTTGAGGATTTTAATGTCAAAATACGATGTATTTATTTATTATCCGCGAGGCGATGGTGCAGGTGTTTTAAGCACCTGTACCTGAGGTGCTTAAAGCACGTACCTGTACGTGTACAGGTTCACGTACCTGAGCTGGGTCCTGCTCAGGTACGTGTACCTGAGCTGAGGACCCAGCGTCTCCTGGGAGCTTCTGCAACTGCTGTTAGGTGGATCTTGCCTGGCCGCAAGACGACTTATATAACAAGCAGACACCTTTTTTTTTACAAGGTACCCTGAATGGTAATCACTAACGCATCCAAACTGTAGCAGACCATGATATCAAAAGTAGGCTGTTTATTTATGGAAGACACAAGCAGTGCCAAGATTATATCTATTAGACACAGTGCCAACTAAAATTAATGAGAACTTTTCTTCCTCCTTTTCTAGATCAAACTATTAAATTGAATACTATTTTCCATTTGTTTATTACTTAATCCTATTAGTATCTATTCACGTTACTTTATTATTGTCTTTACCTATGCCATTTAGGCATATTACGGCTGTAGATGAAAGCCAAATAGTAGGTTATTAGAGAATATGCTGTCAAATCTCCCTCCCTCTAAGGGGGCCTCGTAGCCTGGTGGATAGCGCGCAGGACTCGTAATTCTGTGGCGCGGGTTCGATTCCCGCACGAGGCAGAAACAAATGGGCAAAAGTTTCTTTCACCCTGAATGCCCCTGTTACCTAGCAGTAAATAGGTACCTGGGAGTTAGTCAGCTGTCACGGGCTGCTTCCTGGGGGTGGAGGCCTGGTCGAGGACCGGGCCGCAGGGACACTAAAGCCCCGAAATCATCTCAAGATAACCTCCCCAATATCTTGGATCGTGTGCAGAAGGCAGAGGAAAGTCTTAATGTGGCCCTGGTCACAAGAGCAGGGTTTAGTGACGACAATGAAAGCCAGTGTAGGTGGAGGGAGGCACTAGCGGAGACCTGGCTCGGGTCCAGCAGCGAGTGGAAGACCAGTCTGGCTGAGGCGGGTCTTCACGTGACCAACACGAGGGGAGGCAGCGGGCGAGCAGCTCCCGGGGCGACACTACCCACGCTGCCATCCTCCTCAGCTCACCTTGCACCACTTGCTCAGTATGCTGCTCGCTCTGCTGCACCAGCTGCCTCAAGGCCAAGGCCCACAGTCTGCTGGGAGCAGCGGGCCGGACTACCCATCCTTATATCTTGTATGTCTTGATGACGCTCAACTATTTGCTTAACGTCAGATTCCCGCATTACGTCACGGTGGTGGTGTGGACTGGTAGATGCCGTTGTCATCCTTTATTGGGTCAGGGAATGACGAGTCCTTCGAACAGAACGTCTTACTTTGACGTATATTTTAAATAAGGCCAACATTTTTTGTACTAGAAAATGGTAGCGGCTCGCGAAACAGACATTTCACGGGATAAGGGCACTTTAGTACGACAGTTTCGTGACGTTGGGAAACCTTAGGAGGACAGGCAAGCAACACCACATCCATAGACACCCTTTCCAAAAACAGAAAAGACGACCTTCCTAAATGTGATCTTTTGTTTATTTATATATACAAGAGTTTGTACAGCCACTAGTACGCATAACATGTCGAGCCTTAATTAATTATTATTATTAAAAGCCTTAATAAGTCCTTAATTTATTAATCATAATTTTCCTCGGAATACGACCCGCCAAATCGTTAAACAATCAGGTGCCTATTCACTGCTGGGTGAACAGAGGCTACAGATAAGGACTGGCGCCCAGTCAATCCTCCCCGATCAGGACAAGAACCCAGACCAAAGCGCTCGCGAAGCGCCAGGCGAGTCTGCCTCAAGAACGCCTCAAGAGGCGAGAACCACTACGCCACGGGGTTCGTTAATTTCGTCGACGCTGGCTAAACAATTTACTTATTCAATAGAATAAGTTAGCATGTTCCTGAATACTAAGAAGCGAGAACGTCTTCTAGCAGCTTAGTCACACATCTTCGGAGGGGAGCAACGGGCACAGTTCTCAGAAAAGCTGGACAAACAAAAAGCTGGAATGCGAAGCGCGGATGAGATCACGTGCTCCTCACGCCCCAGTCATCCCCACGCCACCCACCTCAACAGTGACCCCCACCCCAACACCGCCGCCAACCACCCACAATCCACTGCGTCCCACTACATCAATCTTTACAAAGTTGTCTATGCCAATAGAGGCTCAAAATAATCGAAATACAGCTGATTGTGTGCAAAAGTATTAAGAGTTGGGTAGGCGATGGCGAGTTAGCACGTGAGGGACCCGTCTGACCCGGCCAGCCATCTACGGACATCCTGCCGCACCACACTCCACTCACTACTCTATCTTTAACGCTACTAAACTCTAATACCATTATTTCCAGTGAAATATATACAATAAATAGACAACCAAATGTATAAATAAAGACATAAATAAAGATTTATGATAATGGTGCCGTAGTTTTGATGTACGGAATACAAAAATGTGGATACTAATGCCTCCTAAACACCGTTATTACGAAAGAATACACGCTTGTCTTCTGATTATAGGAACAACTATAAAAAGATCAATTTTGAAACGATGTAGTTTCAAATGCAAGACAAATGTGATGTATGAGTAAGGCGGGATGACGGCCCAAGAGCCGCCGCCTCTCTGAGCGGCGTCTGGCGGCGGGGGATGGCAGCCAGACACACCCTCTCGCTCCACCAATCACAGCCCCAGGACCCGGGGGAGCGACCTCCACTCCCTAAGCACCATTCATGACTATATGACTCGCCCATTCCCTCTCTCCCTCTATCTGGCCAACATAGTAATAAACAATAATGTAGTAATATATAACCAAAGGTATTGTTGTTAAGTTAATGTGGTAGAGTTTACAGAGCAAGGTGCTGGGGGGGACTGCCTCATTGATATGGGTTCAATGGGCGGGAAACCCGAGGTAGTGAGGCTACTCCAGGCGACCACGTGGACCGGCTCACCTCCGGGTAAACATTACTCTTCCCTCCTCGCCAATGAGCACCTAAGAGTCAGACAATACGCCTCGGATACGTTATATGTTCATACTGGCAACTTTCCCAAAAAGTGTCTAACGAAAAAAAATTAATGAAAAAATATTCCCAAAAATCCGGCTATCCTATTAGTAAAACTTACTATGAAATTCATTGTTCAATGAAATTGAACAATGTTCTTATGTCTATGTTATAAAAATGTCATTCTTATGTTATAAACTGTCTGGGATGCTCCCGGCCGCAGGTTCGAATCCCCGTCACGGCCCTTGTGGATTTTCATGCATCACGTTAGTGCGATCTCTGTGTATGATGTTGAAATTTCATTATTCAATTGCGGTCCCGCAACACAAGTACATTCGATACAGAGATGCGCGGCTGCGTACTATGACCTCACTTGGTAACTTGCCAGTACCAAACTCGAGGCAAACCTTTATGTTCACGTCAGTCTTGTACAAGAACACTGACCACTGCGCAGCTTGATTAACTACACCATTATTTTTTCTTGCACAAAATCTTTTTGAGAACGCACAATGAATGTTAACTGTACGCTGGATGACAAAATGTTTTATACAATTCCATTATTAATTACTTGCAAACTTTAATCCATGTTAAGTTGATAGTTACTAGGACATTTAAGTTTACTTAATTTATTATGGAGTCTGGCTATACCCATGAGTGGTGGTGAAAAAGGTTACAAAGGCACAATCGGCTCCTCTACGGTTGAAAGTTTCAATCAATCTTTAAAAAAAAACGAAAAATATCAAACTTCTTACTGATAAAATAACTAATTCACAAAGAGATTGGTTAATATGCACTGATTTCGAACGATCTTATCACTGTTATACGATGGAAGGCGTAGCTGTGTAAAGCACTGATGACTACAACAATCTTCACACTTACTGTCTTGGCTTTCAGAAGTCAAAATGGCAGCGGCATGCGGTCACGTGCAGAGGAGAGCGTGCGCACGTGATGTGGCGGAGAGAAAGCGTAGTAGCAATGGTCACCGCGTGTTAAGTCACTGTGGCTGAGTGGTAGAGGAGGTCCTGCTTATGACCGTCCACGGCGATGGTGTCGCCTCAACTGCATCACTGGAGTTTCCACCGACATCAGTATACCTGTGTCGTGGGTGAGGTGGGTTGGGGGGTTGTCGGAGGGGGGTGGGGAAGGGACGAGATTAGGGGGTTGGGAGGGAGAGCAGCGGGAGAAGGGAAAACAGAGGAATACCGTTTCTGGCAAGACGGGGGAGGAGCGAAGCGGCAAGATGTACATTGTTCCATTTACAATTTAATTCATTTCACGTCTTGTTTAGTTATTATCTAAATATAGCAGAGCGGCCAGTATTCAACAGGCCCACCAAGCCAGTCATGTAATTCATTGTAGACGAGGTAAAAAACACAGCTGACAATTGGAGTTCGGAGTACCGATGTACCGCCCCTACCGCCAGGTGGCCAGCCAATCAGGCGCAAGTTTCAGACTCAGACTAGACACGTTCCCTGCGGCAACGAACTCCAGCTCGACCACGAAGTCCCCCCCATTATTGTCCCTTGTGGACACCACGCCATCTGGACACTATATCCAGCACCTGGACACTGTATCTAGCACCTGGACACTGTATCCGCCACCTGGACACTTCTCCACCAGCTGGACAGTTTCCGCCACAGGGACACTACCTGCCAACTAAACACTATACTACAGTGTTAAGTTGGGGTCCCTCGATTGTTTCAAACGTGGGTTGGACATGTATATAAGTGGGATTGGGGGGTTATTAATAGGAGCTGCCTCGTATGGGCCAATAGGCCTTCTGCGGTTACCATTGTTTTTATGTTCTTATGTACATGGACACTTCTTACCTGGAAACTTCACTTTGCCTCCACAACCTGGACACTATTCGTCACCTGGACACACTAGGACACTAATACACTACCACCAACAGCTCTACGCCTTTACTCTTAAGAGTGAACAAACCGTTACCTTCATAGGGTTAGCACCTTCTACCCCCAACCTGCTCGTAAGAGCGAAGGTCAGCAGTGGAAACAAAGGCCCCGAGGCCTGTTTCGCAACCCCAGAAATACCATCACTGTTATATTGTCCACACACGCACCTACTTCCTGTCTCGGGAAGGTCAGTAGGAAGTTCAGATTGAGCTATCATTCCCCTACAGCGCCGGCCTCGCTTCTTGCAGGTTTGTGATCGATCCCCGAAGGTCCAAGCTGTTGAGCACCATTCCCTCTCTCTGTCCCATCCCAGATCCTTTTCCTCATATCCCTTCCAAGCAGTATATAATTAATAACAATAATAACCTTTAATGTCCCCTAAAACGAAAACTCCACAGGGTCAAGAATTATACAACGGTGTTATTATTTTGATATAATACAAAAATATGACTTAAGGTTATAAAAAGAAGGTGCCTCGTATGGGCCAATAGGCCTTCTGCAGTTACCTTGTTACATAAGAACAAAGGCAACTGCAGAAGGCCTGTTGGCCCATACGAGGCAGCTCTTATTTATAACCACCCAATCCCACTCATATACTTGTCCAACCCGTGCTTGAAACAATCGAGGGACCCCACCTCCACAATGTTACGCGGCAATTGGTTCCACAAATCAACAACCCTGTTACTGAACCAGTATTTACCCAAGTCTTTCCTAAATCTAAACTTATCCAATTTATACCCATTGTTTCGTGTTCTGTCTTGTGTTGATACTTTTAATACCCTATTAATATAAGAACATAAGAACATAAGAACATAGGTAACTGCAGAAGGCCTATTGGCCCCTACGAGGCAGCTCCTATTCTATAACCACCCAATCCCACTCATATACTTGTCCAACCCGTGCTTGAAACAATCGAGGGACCCCACCTCCACAATGTTACGCGGCAATTGGTTCCACAAATCAACAACCCTGTTACTGAACCAGTATTTACCCAAGTCTTTCCTAAATCTAAACTTATCCAATTTATATCCATTGTTTCGTGTTCTGTCCTGTGTTGATACTTTTAATACCCTATTAATATCCCCTTTGTTATGTCCATTCACCCACTTGTAAACCTCTATCATGTCACCCCTATGTTCTTATGTTCTTATTTTCCTAGAATGTGTTGGCTAAAGAATTAAGAAACCCGCAGACAGCCTATTGGCCAATACGTGCCAGCTTCTATTTAAGAACATAAGACCAAAGGCAACTGCAGAAGGCCTATTGGCCCATACGAGGCAGCTCCTATTTATAACCACCCAATCCCACTCATATACTTGTCCAGCGCTTGAGACAATCGAGGGATCCCACCTCCACCATGTTACGCGGCAATTGGTAATTTATATCGACCCAAGCTCATTCATACATATACACGATTTTAAATAGGAAGCCAGACAGCAATAAACTATTGGAACAAATTAGACTTTCAGACACATATGTAGTCTGATTGAGATGGATGACGTAAATTAGCTAATATGATCCCATTAACGTTTTGGGAAAAATATTAATGAATTGTGCAGACGATGAGTCACAATAACGTGGCTGAAATATGTTGACCAAACCACACACTAGAAAGTGAAGGGACGACGACGTTTGGGTTCATCCTGGACCATTCACAACCGACTTGAGAATGGTCCAGGACAGACCGAAACGTCGACGTCCCTTCACTTTCTAGTGTATGGTCTGGTCAACATTAATTAATGAATTGTCTTGCTAAACATAAACAATGGGTATATATTGGATAAGTTTAGATTTAGGAAAGACTTGGGTAAATATTGGTTCGGTAACAGAGCTGTTGATTTGTGGAACCAATTACCGCGTAACGTGGAGGTGGGGTCCCTCGATTGTTTCAAGCGCGGGTTGGACATGTATATGAGTGAGTTTGGGTGGTTATAAATAGGAGCTGCCTTGTATGGGCCAATAGACCTTCTGCAGTTACCTTTGTTCTTATGTTCATGTCCAACCCACGCTTGAAACAATCAAGGGACCTCCACCACATTACGCGGTAATTGGTTCCACAAATCAACAACCCTGTTACCGAACCAGTATTTACCCAAGTCTTTCCCAAATCTAAACTTATCCAATTTATACCCATTGTTTCGTGTTCTGTCTTGTGTTGATACTTTTAATACGTTATTAATATCCCCTTTGTTATGTCCATTTGTTATTTGTTCATATATTATATCGCCTTGAACTGTCCTGGCTCGTATACTCTTTATCTTGTACAGGCAAACAATCACCACCTGTGGTGGAGTTAATTATTTCTTAGGTAATGAAATACATTCTTGTAAGACTGTTTAACAACATATTTTGCAACAGCATAAATAGTGTTGTCATTCTCTCTCTCTTGTTATACCTTAAGATGCATTATTCATTTCTTCCCAACTTTTGTACTGAGTGGATTAATTAATCAGCTCCCCGCCTCTCATTAGTCTAATTGCTGTAGCTAGATTTATCGCAGAAACCTCACCCAGCTCCAGTGATCTTCTCCCTCTATCCCCAATACTCTGTAAGTTCAATTCCATCCTCGTTACATTCTTAAATTATTCATTAGTGTCCATGTACATAAGAACATAAGAACAAAGGTAACCGCAGAAGGCCTATTGGCCCATACGAGGCAGCTCCTATTTATAACCACACAATCCCACTCATATATATGTCCAAACCACGCTTGAAACAATCAAGGGACCCCACCTCCACCAAGTTATGCTGTAGTTGGTTCCACAAATCAACACCCCTGTTACCCGAACCAGTATTTACCCAAGTCTTTCCTAAATCTAAACTTATCCAATTTAAACCTATTGTTTCGTGTTCTGTCTTGTGTTGATACTTTCAATAACCTATTAATATCCCCCAGTTTCACTATTTGTTTAATAACATCATCCCTGGTAACTGTTAAACTATTTAACCTGTCGATTGATAAAGATTAAGCCACCCAAGAGGTGGCACGGGCATGAATAGCCCGTAATTAACCTGTCCTCGTCCCCACTCACATAGACTTGTTCGGCTGAAGGCATAGAGTTATTCACCTTCTAGTTGGTAAATTCCAATGTCCTATTTGCCTTATTACGAACATTTATGGTTTTATTTTTTGGTTTTTAATTCTTACTAATAATAACTCCTAGATTTCTTTCGCAATCTCAACACCATCTAGCTCGTATCTTGTAACTCTATCATCATTACCTAGCCTCAAAACCCTACATTTGTCAGCATTAAACTGCACCTGCCAATCTTTTGCCCATTTCATAACCCTATTTAGATCGTCTTGAAGTGATAGTGAGTCTTTTTCAGTGTTTATTTGTCTCCCGATTTCTATCATCGGCAAATTTGCAAATATTGCTGCTCAACCCTGAACCTAAATCATTTATATATTTTATAAACAACAGAGGTCCTAGGACAAAGCCTTGAGGCACTCCACTTACCTCATTTTTCCACTCTGACTTAATTCCATTTCTACCAACTCTTTGTTTTCTTTGGTATAGCCATGCCCTAATACAACTTAATATAGCACCCCCATTACCGTGAGCCTCTATCTTTTTAATCAATATTTCATGCGGCACTGTATCAAAAGCTTTAGCAAAGCTTTTGATACAGTGCAACAACAACACGGTACCATGCAGCCCCCAACATGGTACCATCACGGGAGACATCTCCCGTCACGCAGGGTGCAGTTGCACCTCCACAGATCTTCAGTATCTGCTCTTGATACTGGTAATGGCTCAAAAGGGCCACCACTTACGGGCTATTCATGCCCGTGCCACCTTTTGGGTGGCTTAATCTTCATCAATCAATCAATCAACTAAGTGTCAACACACGGGAGACACCTCCCGTCACGCAGGTTGCAGTTGCACCTCCAGTATCAGCTCTTGATACTGGTAATGGCTCAAAAGGGCCACCACTTACGGGCTATTCATGCCCGTGCCACCTCTTGGGTGGTTTAATCTTAGTCTTAGTCTTATGGCACCATGCAACCCCCCACATGGTACCATGCAGCCACCACATGTACACGTACCAGATGACTTTACCGTCGTCGTGTTCACGAATTTCATCAACAGCGGACTATGAACGCCAGATGTTCCCAAAAAACCACACTACTGACACTCACAAGGCAATATAAAGATGATCATGAACAATGACAAGAGACCAATAACAATAACAAGAGAACAAGAAGAACATCGAGGACTGGGGACACATGGATCCTTGACTATGACCAACATGTGACGTAACTAAATATCTTTCCTGACGCAGCCTCCGTTTTAAGAATCGGACGGTCGATAATCCACGAGAAGTAAGAATCTTTCCTTGTTTATCACGACTTTTTAGAAGCAGAATGTACTCAAGTAGTTGTGCTTGCGGGGGTTGAGCTCTGGCTCTTTGGTCCCGCCTCTCAACCGTCAATCAACGTAATCAATGAATTAAAAGGTGAGTGGAGTGAGGCAGATGGGAAGACCCACGCGTCCTGCCCGGCGCCTGGCAGCCCGGCTGGCTGGTCGAGGGAAAGAGTGAATATACTCACTGCATTATCACTCAAATTTGGCACTGTTCTGGACGACATATACGCTGGTCGGGGCACGCACACATATACGCGCACGCAAGCACGTACTCTCACTCCTTCCTGTTTACCTGTTCATTCTCATTCATTCATTCATTCATACTCTCTCTCTCTCTCTCTCTCTCTCTCTCTCTCTCTCTCTCTCTCTCTCTCTCTCTCTCTCTCTCTCTCTCTGTCTCTCTCTGTCTCTCTCTCTCTCTCTCTGTCTCTCTCTCTGTCTCTCTCTCTGTCTCTCTCTCTCTCTGTCTCTGTCACTCTGTCTCTCTCTCTCTCTCTGTCTCTCTCTGTCTCTCTGTCTCTCTGTCTCTCTCTGTCACTCTGTCTCTCTCTCTCTCTCTGTCTCTCTGTCTCTCTCTGTCACTCTGTCTCTCTCTCTCTCTCTCTGTCTCTCTCTGTCTCTCTGTCTCTCTGTCTCTCTCTGTCTCTCTGTCTCTCTCTCTCTCTCTGTCTCTCTGTCTCTCTCTCTGTCTCTCTCTCTCTCTGTCTCTCTCTCTGTCTGTCTCTGTCTCTCTCTGTCTCTCTGTCTCTCTCTCTCTCTCTCTCATACTTTGTATTCTTCACATTTACTATAACTTCTCGTCTGCTACAAATCATAGTACCTAGGTGGAGGGGGGAGGCGTGGAGGCCCATGGGAGTGGCCATAGATGGGGAAATTATGTTCAATTAACACTGAATATAGTCTCTGATCTCAAGAGCGGAGTGTGGAATTGACATAAATGACGCAAATAATAAACAACCTTCACAGTGACCTTCATAGGCAAAGAATTCGACAGTATTGTCTAAGGGGAAACGCACCTCGGGTCCAGAGACAACCAAAGCCTCAGGAAGGTGGAAGCAGTGGATGAACCGCCACACACTGGGCAAACCTCATTTACGGAAATGCAAAAGGAATTCAAAAGCCATGTGAGAACTGCATAAAGTGACACTCCACAGTAAAGTGCAATAGAGAACACAACACAAGAATGTCAGAGACCGTAGAAGGTCTAATGGGTCATATGAGACAGCTTCTTATATAGCCACTAAACTCATTCATATATGTCTTATCTACGCTTGAAGCAATCAAATGATCACACGCATCTCTTACCCAGTAATTTATTTCCCACAGATCAACCATCATAGTTCCAGACTAGTATTGAGGCAAAAACTATGAGTAGTAAAGACAGGAGTTGGGGAAGAGGAAGGCTCTTCCTCTTCCTGGAGAGGAGGAGTGGAGGCCGAGGGACACAAGTGCCCGTGCGGTCATCTTGCAAGTGATCACCGAGAAGATAATTGTGAAACAACCTTGAAAACCTGTCTTGCCACGCCTAGAGTGAGATGCACTCTGGCTGTCTCAGCGTGCAGGCCACGTGCCTCTCCACAGTGGAAACCGTTCCAATAGGAGTGCTTCACGATTCTGTTTGGCACCGCTCCAGTGCCAGGTAAGTCCACAACGGGCTAATCATAGCCCGTGCTACTTGGAACTTTTTGTTCCAAGTAGCGAATCTTAAGGAACAACAACAACGGCTCTGGTTGTTCACCATATATATATATATACTATTTAGATTCAGGATTGAAGAGCAATATTTGCAGACAGCACAAAAATAGGTCGAGAAATAAACTCAGAAGAATAAATAATATCTCTACAAGACTCTAGATGGGCTTTTACAGTGGAAGAAAAATGATTAGTTGTGGGTTAATGCTGAGCAATATAGTGTTTTGAGCTTGGATAATGATAATACAGATATCATACAGTTACCAGATATCCGATGATAATACAGTTACCAGATATCCGTTGGACAATGTCAAAATTGCGAAATCTGACTGTGAAAAAGATCTGGGAGTTATAATTGCTCTTAAAGCCTCCCCCCCCCCCCCCCCCCCCCGCCCTACAATCTGTGCATAAATGTATAGCAATTTAGATACCGGGATTTATTTCTAGAAACGTTAGCAATAAGACATTTCATATTATTCTTAAGTTTATCTTACTCTTATTCCCCTCCTTTAAATTACGCAGTTCAGTTATGGTCTCCGTACTACAGAAGGGAGACAAATATACCGCGACGTATATACAGAAAGATACCACGCAGGTTCGAATCCTCGTCACGGCCCTTGTGGATTTGTTCAGAAAGATGCCAATGCTAGACTATATGTTTAACACATCTCTAACCCTGTCCATGGAGGACAGAAGAAAATGTATATATATGCTGGTTAGCATTGTAAATGTGTGGCCACGTCTGTGGTAGAAAATAATAATAAAAAAAATGCTAACCCCAGGAATTGGGAACCTTCCTTATGAAGAGATATTGAAAAAAAAACAAATTAACATGTTGACCAGACCACACACTAGAAGTTGAAGGGACGACGACGTTTCGGTCCGTCCTGGAACATTCTCAAGTCGATTGTGAATGGTCCAGGACGGACCGAAACGTGGTCGTCCCTTCAACTTCTAGTGTGTGGTCTGGTCAACATACTTCAGCCACGTTATTGTGACTCATCGCCTGCACATGAACATGTTGACCAAACCCGAAGAGTAAAGGGTAACACGACTGAAACATTAAGAACATAAACCCGAAGAGTAAAGGGTAACACGACTGAAACATTAAGAACATAAGAACAAAGGTAACTGCAGAAGGCCTATTGGCCCATACGAGGCAGCTCCTATAATCTATAGCAGCTATTTATTTGCTCCTAAAATAGGAGCTATAGTCGTCCATTTATTTGGACGACAGGATATAACAAAGTAGATATGAACAGATTTTAAATATAACATAAAATAGAACACGAAATAATATATATATTAACTGGATAATTTTAGGTTCAAGAAAGACCTTGGTAAATACTGGTTTAAAAAAAAAAGAGTTGTTGATTTATGGAACAAATTACCAGGTGTTATAATACATGTGGGATCCCTGGATTGTTTCAAGCGTAGGTTAGACATATATAATTGTCATATATAATTGTCATATATAATAGATATATATAATTGTCATATATAATACATATATAATTGTCATATAATTGTCTTATATAATAGACATATAATTGTCATATATAATAGACATATAATTCTTCTTGCCAAGTAACTTTTTTGAGTTGGATGACATAATTAATCAGTAGGAATATATTTATATTTGATAAGCCAGTATAAGTCCTTATTTCACCACTCTGTAAACTAAAATAATTACGAGCAAGCGACAATAGATGCCAAGATGAGTGGGGGGCCGCGGAGTGCCGCTTGACCCACTTGGCAGGAGTGCCAGCTCCCGGGCAAGATTGGTGGTACACTTACCCATCACCATCCTCTCGCTATCGGCCCCAAGACCCACCATTATCAGATACAAGTTCCTGCATTCTGCTTCGTCTCAATATAATGTAGGTTACGTATGGTGGGTTATGTGACGCGCGCATCTAGGTGTGCACCTAGATGCATCTGTCAGTTGCTAGTGTGTTGCTGCTGCAGGGCTGGGTGCACCGGTGCCAGCAGCAGCAGCAGCAGCAGGAGGAGGAGGAGCAGCAGCAGGCAGCAGCAGCAGTAGGAGGAGGAGGAGCAGCAGCAGCAGGAGGAGGAGGAGCAGCAGCAGCAGCAGCAGGAGGAGGAGGAGGAGGAGCAGCAGCAGCAGCAGGAGGAGAAGCAGCAGCAGGAGGAGGAGCAGTAGGAGCAGCAGTGGTGGAAGCAGAAGCCGCAGCGGCAGCAGAAACAGCTGTAGTGACAGCAACACATGCTGATCCACATGGGATTCAGCGCTGGGAATTAACCACCAGTCATCAGGGATTGATCACTATGGCTTAGGTGTAACTGCTTACAAGTTGTAATTGGGTACAAGTGTTTACAAGCTGTCATTAAGGCGCGGTTTTGTAGCTGTAGATAGCAACACCCACTCCTTGTAGGAGGAAGATCTCACGGTCTACTCTAGTCTACTTAAGAGCCTTCAGAAATAAGACCATTATTGGTATATATGTTAACACCAAACATAGTCACAAGGAAATCCCACAGAACTGATATATCAACGAGACAATCAACTGGAGCAATGCTGGGATTCGAACCCTGGACCTGGTCCAGAGGTGAGGTGCGCGACTTGGGAGTACCCAAGTCAAAGGTTGGAATCCCCGCATTTGCACCAATTGATTTCACAGCGATTTAACAATTTAACAGCGTTTTGGCATTTACGGCTCCGGCGAGTGAAGCATATGGCCTCAGTGTGTTCTGCACTCTGGCTTATTCTCTAGCACAATGAACAACATTTAAGTCTTGATAACCAACTACAGATGTTATAAAGGCGATATATAAGCTAGGAGGATATTATGTTAATATCTCACCATTACCAACAAGAGTATAAAGGGGCGAAGCTCACTCAAGAAGCTTTTGTGGGGATTGTTGATGAGTCTTGCATAGTTGCCCTCGATTCCAAGATATTTATAAGACGCAGACGTCTCCACAGGCACTCCATTAATACATAGAGCAGCCTACCTGCCAATGTGTATGTTTCTCGGTGTGTATGAATACCGAATTTCTCGGTATTCTGCACGCTAATCTTATGATCAGTAAGGTATTTCAAGACAACATTTTCGTTACTCTTACATGGAATGAACCCGAGACAAAGCTGCGATAACGAGATCTGGTAAAAGAAAAGAGTCACCTCTCCCCAGGGCGCCTGACAACTAAGTGGACAGCGCTTCGGATTCGTAGTCCTGAGGTTCCGGGTTCGTTCCCCGGTGGAGGCGGAGACAAATGGGCATAATGTTTGTTTCACCCTGATGCCCCTGTTACCTAGCAGTAAATAGGTACCTGGGAGTTAGACAGCTGCTACGGGCTGCTTCTTGGGAGGTAACAAAATGGAGGCCTGGTCGAGGACCGGGCCGCGGGGACGCTAAACCCCAAAATCTCCTCAAGATAACCTCCACCCCCTCAACCCTTCCCTACACGACTGGCCTCTGTGTGTGTGTGTGTGTGTGTGTGTGTGTGTGTGTGTGTGTGTGTGTGTGTGTGTGTGTGTGTGTGTGTGCGTGTGTGTGTGTGTGTGGAACTGTCCCAGTCTCACTACTGCACCTCCACTCGCCATTGTGTAGCACTTGGAAGGAATATTAGGACCGAGTGAAGGAACGGTGCACAACTACATGGACCATCGGGGATCGAACGTCGACCCAGCAAGAAGCAAGACCGACTAGCCCAGGTCCAAGAACTACCACAGCTAGACAAGCAAGCTACTGTCATCACTGTGGCTTGCACTTAAACTATGGAGGAACATTTATCCACTATAGCAAGAATGTCATAGTGATAATGATATAATATTTATATTACCTAACACACACATCTGAAGAGAGAGGAAGTGACGACGTTTCAGGCCATTATTAAGTCGGGTAAAGAAATACTAGTAAAGTCAATATAAAGGGTAAGAATGTAAGAATATATCAACTTACCATTCTTTCTTTACTCGACAAAAGGTTGAGGACAGACTGCAACGTCGCCACTTCTTTGGCTTTCAGAGGTGTGAATTAGGCGCCTAATTCTGCCACGACATTGTTAGTGAGTGCCTGTGTGGCGCTTATCCTTAGCACCACGTGAGGGAACAGTCACCACGTGAGGGAACAGTCACCACGTGAGGGAACAGTCACCACGTGAGGGAACAGTCACCACGTGAGGGAGCAGTCACCACGTGAGGGAGCAGTCACCACGTGAGGGAGCAGTCACCACGTGAGAGAGCAGTCACCACGTGAGGGAGCAGTCACCACGTGAGGGAGCAGTCACCACGTGAGGGAGCAGTCACCACGTGAGGGAGCAGTCACCACGTGAGGGAGCAGTCACCACGTGAGGGAGCAGTCACCACGTGAGAGAGCAGTCACCACGTGAGGGAGCAGTCACCACGTGAGGGAGCAGGCACCACGTGAGGGAGCAGTCACCACGTGAGGGAGCAGTCACCACGTGAGAGAGCAGGCACCACGTGAGAGAGCAGTCCGTGCTCCATCATTCTTACGTAATATACGGTATATAGATATATAAGAATATAAGTCTCGGCCTACAGTAGGCTTAGTAGTGTCTGGTGATCATTACCACTCTCAGCAAGTAATCCTGAGTTGTGACTAAGTGTTGTTGTTGTTGTTTCAGATTTAGCTACTCAGAATGAAGTGTTCATGTAGCACTGGCTATGGTGAGCCCGTATGTGACTAAGTGGTATGCGGCACCATAAGTAATGGCAGGTGTAGGCCTATCTCAAGTCTTACTCACAGCAAATATTACATCAGACCTCAAACGCGGATCACATATATTAAACACAGAAGTCACAATAGCGTGATGTATCAAATGAACAAAATCTGATTTTGATTTTGTCGAAATTTTGACCATGTCGTAGCTCAGTCGATTATGGCAGCGTCTGGGGTGATCTCGGACGCAGGTTCGAATCCTCGTCACAGCCCTTGTGGATTTGTTCATATATATTAACTTCCAGTGGACGAAACTGATCAAAAACAAATATATGATTAAATATTGAGTCCGTTAAAGAGCATCGAACCCTCGACCCGGGATTCCTCAGGTACAATCAATAATTATCAATACATGGCAAAAGTTATTTTTGTTATAAGCTAGAAGACTTATGAACAATTCTTCCCATACGATGAACACTTCCCAGACGTCGACTTTAGAACAGCACCTCAGTCAGGTTTTATTACTAGCAAATCTGTAAATCTAAACTCGTAAAAATTGTCGTTAAATCGGGGCCCTGTTTCTTAGAAAAATCTCCCCCGACCATTAGGGTATGTCGGCCACCGACTCCCTCGACCATTAGGGCATGTCGGCCACCGACTCCCCCGACCATTAGGGTATGTCGGCCACCGACTCCCCCGACCATTAGGGCATGTCGGCCACCGACTCCCTCGACCATTAGGGGCATGTCGGCCACCGACTCCCCCGACCATTAGGGTATGTCGGCCACCGACTCCCTCGACCATTAGGGCATGTCGGCCACCGACTTCCTCGACCATTAGGGCATGTCGGCCACCGACTCCCTCGACCATTAGGGGCATGTCGGCCACCGACTTCCCCGACCATTAGGGCATGTCGGCCACCGACTTCCCCGACCATCAGCTCCCTCACACCATTATCTCTCCAGCCATTAAACAAAGACTTGCCTTGAAATGTAAACTTTTCATTGTGTTGATAAAAACAAGAGGTCACGACCACTGGTCGGGAGCCTAGGACCACTGGTCGGGAGCCTGGGACCACTGGTCGGGAGCCTAGGACCACTGGTCGGGAGCCTAGGACCACTGGTCGGGAGCCTAGGACCACTGGTCGGGAGCCTGGGACCACTGGTCGGGAGCCTAGGACCACTGGTCGGGAGCCTAGGACCACTGGTCGGGAGCCTGGGACCACTGGTCGGGAGCCTGGGACCACTGGTCGGGAGCCTAGGACCACTGGTCGGGAGCCTGGGACCACTGGTCGGGAGCCTAGGACCACTGGTCGGGAGCCTAGGACCACTGGTCGGGAGCCTAAGACCACTGGTCGGGAGCCTAGGACCACTGGTCGGGAGCCTGGGACCACTGGTCGGGAGCCTAGGACCACTGGTCGGGAGCCTAGGACCACTGGTCGGGAGCCTAGGACCACTGGTCGGGAGCCTAGGACCACTGGTCGGGAGCCTAGGACCACTGGTCGGGAGCCTAGGACCACTGGTCGGGAGCCTAGGACCACTGGTCGGGAGCCTAGGACCACTGGTCGGGAGCCTAGGACCACTGACCGTAGTCCACCTCCAGATGTAAACTGCGACAAATCCCTTACATTGCATATAAGTTTATATATTAGTATATAAGGAATACCACCCTACATTTCCTCGGAGAAGGAAATATCAGGGCTCCGAGGGATCCACTTATGGCTCTCAACTATCCACTTATATCAGTCACTGTCACTTCCACTTCAGTCACTTCCACTTATTTATTTTTATTAATTGTATTTATTAATTATTTTATTTACCGAAACTCTTGATCCCATCTTTTATATGTGTAAAGTTGGTCAGCCTGATCAATGTACTCACCTAGTTGTGCTTGCAGGGGTTGAGCTTTGGTTCTTGGGTCCCGCCTGTGTATTTCTTGTCTTGATAAAGGAGTCGAGTTTAATTTAAACACAGACTAGGATCATTTAAATATATTAACGGAGAATGTTGAGCTTGGCTCTTGGGGCTGAGGTCAAAGTTCACGGCCAATCTATCCTCAAGGTCCTTCAAGTCGCAATTTCCTCTCGTATAATATTACAATGTTCAACTTATGGAGGTTAAAAATAAAGATGTCCAAACAACATATTTAGAAAGGAAACTGCTAAAGGTCTATTGTCCCATACGAGGCAGCTCCCATTGTCCCATACGAGGCAGCTCCCATTGTCCCATACGAGGCAGCTCCCATTGTCCCATACGAGGCAGCTCCCATTGTCCCATACGAGGCAGCTCCCATTGTCCCATACGAGGCAGCTCCCATTGTCCCATACGAGGCAGCTCCCATTGTTCTATACGAGGCAGTTCCCATTGTTCTATACGAGGCAGTTCCCATTGTTCTATACGAGGCAGTTCCCATTGTTCTATACGAGGCAGTTCCCATTGTTCTATACGAGGCAGTTCCCATTGTTCTATACGAGGCAGTTCCTATTGTCCCATACGAGGCAGCTCCCATTGTTCTATACGAGGCAGTTCCCATTGTTCTATACGAGGCAGTTCCCATTGTCCCATACGAGGCAGCTCCCATTGTTCTATACGAGGCAGTTCCCATTTATATATATCCGAATATGTTTGTTTGGGTGCCTCGCGTGGGCCAAAAGGCATTCTATAGTTTTATTTATTCCTGTGTTCTTATGTTAAGGCCTCTTAATTTTCACCCCGTGTTTGATCTAGTTTACACTAATACTACACTAACACCAGGGCCAGGATTCACCAGGCATCTACCCACCCACTTACGAAACCTGAATATCCATCAACAATCATGACGGCTTTGTTTACATTTATTTAACAGTTTACGAGTTTCGAAATTTTACGGCCCAAGGTTGTTATTGCTATAAACAACCTCGCAGTGCTTCGGAGGCTCATAAACTGTTTAATCAATTTAAAGAAAGGCGCAATAATTGACAAAAGATGTACAGGTTTCGTAAGTGGTTGTGTGAATGCTTGATGAATCGTGGCCCATAGCATAGTAACATTGAGAAGGTCGCGCTGGACACAAGCGGGCACTAGGGTATCTGGCAGCCTCTCCTAAGGCTATATATATATCTATATTTGAACACAGCGGGTACGGAGATACAAGCAAGGAATGAGGCAACATTTATAAGGGCCAATGGCCCCTGCAGATTAAATTCATTCTTATATTAGGCTATTCTCGACAAAACTCGACCGAATATAACCAACATTCATAATTTTTTCTTATAAGTCAATGTATACATTAGGTTAATGCTTGTGCCTGGCTTGGAGAGGCTGCGTTAGGCGGCACTTTATGCACTAGTAAACTGAACTTGGTGGAACATAAGCTTGTATGTCCACGGTGTAAGGCTCCCATGCACCAATCTACAAGAGCACTGTGTTCAACATAGAAAATGGTAACTACATAACCGACTGGTGCTAGTATAACTATTCTAACCTCATATAGATGTGGCTTTTGTTAGGTTACTGCGCATATTTTTATGTAAATTCGTATAGGTTGTACGCATGTCCCGGATGAAACTAGGCAGTACAACAAATGCTCTCCGATTCCCTTCTATCGTAAGCCAGTCGACGCCAATTTGGATGTTAATAATGCATGAGAATGCGGATTCGATTAAAACGCATGACCTAAATATTTCATTGTGCGCTAATGCTTCATACTTTTCCTGATATCAGGGACCACGAACTCCCTCCTCCCTGAGGACAGGTTAGCGACGCACAAGTTCTGGAATGCAGGTGTTGCCACATCAAAGCGACTCCCGTAAGCCTCGCCCGGGAATTTTACCCAATAGGCCCTCTGGCAGAGGCTGATGTGGCTGCCGCGTTTTCAGTGCTGCTTTCTGGTGCGCTACTCCCTCGCCTACAATCATTACCCCCAGTCTGAACAAACACGATTATCTAAGAAATACCGAAGGCTACATACGACGATGGTATATAAAGTTATGTAGACAGCAAGTTACAATAACGGGGCTGAAATTTAAACACCCCCCATCCACACATGAAAATGACCGAATTGGCGACGTTTCGGTCCGTCGTGGACTGGATCATCGATAATGGTCAACGACGGACCGAAACGTCGTCACATTCTTTATGTATAAAGTCAAAACGTAATGAATTTTAGCGTATTAGTTTCAACTGATGGATCGATCGAATTTGTATTGGTTTAAGGAACTTAAAAAAATGCCGAATCTCTCGTCCATATTTCTCCTTTTAATATTAGGGAACATCTATGACTGATAAATTTATATAGACAAACAAATATCGATTTTTAGTCATATATATACCTACATTTTACTTTTTTTTCCTACATTTTACATATATAATTATTTTCACCATTAACTTATACAAATTTAACGTCAGCATGGTAAAAGTATGTTCGCCCCTATTTACCCAGCAGTAACTGGGGGACTTGGGTGTAAACAGGTAGGCTGGTCTTGTTCCTCAATATACTACTTGGTTAAAACAAAAAGTCGTGGGAAGGGAAAGCTCTAAGCTTGCTTACAAAAGCCAGAAGTTATTTGCTTCTGTACTCATCTGTGTAAAAAAGTATATAGTATAAGAGTGGAATGGAACACGCTTCCTGTGGGTCACAAACTTGGCATTCTAGTGGGGATTGTGTTCGTCTAGGCGTTGGGGTGACCCAGGACGTGAGTTCGACTCCACTCACTGCTCCACAGATTCAAAAATTCACTCGTGGATATATCACGGTACTGTGAATTCATTATGCAATGTGGTTAATGTTATGGCGAGCTGTGAAACGGCACTGTGTGACCGTGAACTGGTGCATCTTGTGGCACTGGTGACAGATCAGTTCTCCAACCTCACATCATTTAGATTGAACGGTACAGCGACGGCCCCATAGCAGGCAGGGTCGGCGTTCGATCTCCCGATGGTCAAAGTGGCCAATCAGTCCTCATATCCCAGCTCTTACTCGGTCGTCAATTACTCTTCCAGGCGCTACAGCCATATTGGCTAAGCGCTTTCTCCAGGCAATTACCGTTCCTCATAATTACCTCACACGATAATTACCATAATAACTACATTTCTTGACAATTACATTTGCTCGTAATAACCTACTCTGATAACGCTAAACTTTAACGTGGTGTTGTGACTGTTGTGATTGATATAGTGGGAGAGGTGTGGCTAGACCGCTACGATTTATGCAGCACCACACACACCACAACCAGCGCCGCTCCTGTGCCAGGCAAGTCCACTACGGGCTCACCATAGCCCGTGCTACTTGCCTCGCTCCTGTGCCAGGTAAGTCCACTACGGGCTCACCATAGCCCGTGCTACTTGCCTCGCTCCTATGCCAGGTAAGTTACGGGCTCACCATAGTCCGTGCTACTTGGAACTTGTTCCGAGTAGCTGAATCTATAACAACAACAATACCAACAAAACAACACATCACCAGATTAAAAAACGTGCGCACTTTCTTTGGACAATCATTAGCGATCCAACGAAGCTTAATTTTTAAGTAACCGTAGAAGTGTAACTCCTCTACAAGTACTTCTTCGAGACACTTACAGCACAACTTCAGTACTTCCAAGTCAAGTAAGTAGCTGTGGAGATGACATAAGTTTAGCAACAAGAGAGATGGAGGTGGCTTCAAGTCAACAGCGGAATGAACAAATCCACAAGGGCCGTGACGAGGATTCGAACCTGCGTCCGAGAGTAGGAGAGGTGGAGGCAGCGTCTGGGATGCTCTCGGACGCAGGTTCGAATCCTCGTCACGGCCCTTGTGGATTTGTTCACTTGATGCATCACGCAATTGTTGATTTCTGTGTGTAACAGAGGAATGGCCGGTGTTGAAGGGGACCTCCCAGCTTTCCCGCCCCATCCAACGCCAGCCAGAGCGCGGAAGCCCTCCTGACTGGCTTAAGAAGCTTAGAGTTGAGGGTGGTTACTAGATTCCAACGACAAGGTCACCACTTTACCACCGGTAAAGTGGTGACCTACGTCCAGACAACGTCATATCTACGTAAAAACTATGTCATGAAGTTTGTGGTTGGAGTGTAGACTACTACACTCCAGCCCGGAGTCTCTTGCTTTGCCACTCCGTAAAATATTCAACCTTCTAGCCTAACCAGACACTTATGAACCCAAGCAACCCACCTAACCTGTCAAGTTCGATGCATAGAAAACGTGAATATTTGAGAGCCTGTACTTTTCTCAATAGATGGCATTAGTATCGTTGGTTAAGGGAACGTAAGAAACGCGACCTATTAGTTGAGAGGGCGGGTTGTGCTCTTATCAAATAGCAGTCTTCGTGAGGGTAATTTTCCTATAATATTCAGTATACAGGTGTGTTCTATCATATACACCTGCTACACTGTTATGTGCATCAACCCTAAATCATACTTTCTAACAAACATGTTATATTTCAGCAAAGACAACTGGTAGTGACCAGTGAATGCCTGAACCAGCTAAGCCACAGACTGGAGGAGTAACTCCTGTGCCCAAATAATATCGTTCGTCAGACCAGGTAGCAGCTGGGAACGCGTAAGGGAAGTACTGTAACCCTGTGTGCTCAATATATGGCTTTTAGATTGTATATTATTTAATAAAGAGAGAGAAAAAGGGGTCTCTCTACCTCCTCTCTTTCTCTCTCTCACCCTGTCTCCCTCCCTCCTCTCTCTCTCTCTCTCTCTCTCTTTCGTCACTTTGCTTCAAGGATCCTGCTAATTTAATTTTGCCCCGAGGGGCGAGTGTCTTGGGCAGCGCCACTCATCCTGCTATACTAGTACACTTGATTCATGAATTCAGGTGTGTCTCTTGCGTCATGTTCCCCAACTGTGTCTTCTGCTTTAAGTACATCAGTGTCCTTGCTTCACGTCCCTCACCAGTGTCCTTGCGTCATGTCCCTCACCAGTGTCCTTGCTTCACGTCCCTCACCAGTGTCCTTGCTTCACGTCCCTCTTCAGTGTCCTTGCGTCATGTCCCTCACCAGTGTCCTTGCTTCACGTCCCTCACCAATGTCCTTGCTTCACGTCCCCCGCCCGTGGCCCCCCCCCCCCCGGCGCGCGTCACAGAGGGCGGGAAACGTTGGCAGTCGTGCCAACAGACGCCGGTATCACGTGCTCGCTCATGGCTGCCAACCTCTCCGTCTCGCTTTAAATTTGGATTTGTCTTCTTTGTACACCACTATAATTATTCTTTTGTTAAGACATTAAACATATATTTGTTTTTTAAATATTATAGTTCATACAATTTCAGTTTAATCCTCGATAAATTGTAAAAATCAATATTATACGTCATGTTGGTAAGTGTGAGCGAGAGAGCGCGGGTAGATTATGCAATCCAGAGAAAGCGAGAGTGTACTCGCCTATATATGCTTACGGGGCCGAGTTTCAGCTCCTGGAACCCGACAACAAGCAGGCTAGGAGACGGGGCATCAGGAGCTACACCTCACTTCCCCGTAGTCAGTGATAGGGGAAGTAGATAAGAGGACGTTGTTGAGAGTATTCTCTAAACATCTTAAGAGCCATGACGTCATCTCGTGAGGGCCACATGTGAGGAGAGTGTATTTATAGATCTTGGCAGATGGCTGCCAAGAAATAATGTGATTTCTGTGATTTAACGTAGAGTAATAACGTGATTTTTGTGATTTAACGTGAAGTAATAATGTGATATCTGTGATTTAACGTGAAGTAATAATGTGATTTCTGTGATTTAACGTGGAGAAATAATGTGATTTATCTGTGTATCGTTAAATATTACCGGTACATGCCTGTGGGCGGCCCCAACACTGAACTAATGTAACAACTATGCACAAATCAGCCCCTTCTCTGGGTCTGCCACTCCGTAAGATGCAACAGACAGTTAAGCAAGTCCCAGCTGTGTCTGGGGTACAAGTGACAGGATGAACAACCTCGCGGGTTTTCTTCCTATTGGGGAGTGGTGTTGTACATGCTGCTATGGCGGTGTGTCCACTCACAGGATGAGTGGCGCTGCCCAATACTGTCACTATGGCGGTGTGTCCACTCACAGGATGAGTGGCGCTGCCCAATACTGTCACTATGGCGGTGTGTCCACTCACAGGATGAGTGGCGCTGCCCAATACTGTCACTATGGCGGTGTGTCCACTCACAGGATGAGTGGCGCTGCCCAATACTGTCACTATGGCGGTGTGTCCACTCACAGGATGAGTGGCGCTGCCCAATACTGTCACTATGGCGGTGTGTCCACTCACAGGATGAGTGGCGCTGCCCAATAAACTCGCCCCTCGGGGCAAAAATTAAAAATTAGTTTTCTTCTTCAAAGTTTTACCTAGCCAGCAACGTGCGAACCGAAGCATCCCCTCTAACCTCTCGAGGTCGATGTATAGAAAACGTAAATCTTAAGGTGCTTTAATTTTTTTAGTATAAATTACTATACCTCTATAAAGTATAAAATATATAGTGTAAAATACCTATACCTATATTACAGTCCTCGCATTTTGAACGGACTGATCGATTACGTAACAAATTAGAATTATTAGGTGAAAAGACAGGGTTACAAACCTCTGCTAACTAGCGGAAGTGAACAGGGGCTTCCCTGTCCGTCTTCTGGTTGGGTTGCTCCAGTATAGCAACCACTGATAATAAACAATCGCCATTCCTTTAGTTTACAGTTTTGTTGCAAAATAAAGTTCAATTCAATTTTTAAAATCACAAATAAATAAAGTCTAATAAAAAAAAATGAGATTTTTAGGGGTAGCGTTTTCCGTAAAATACAAAAATACGGTATAATTCGAAGTCCTCAGATTAGGCAAAATTGTAATTAATTTTGTCAATAAAGATGTTTATAATAATAATATAATTAAGCGAACTCTGTTCACCCTCCGCCGCGCTCTTGACAGCAACAAGGATCACTAAAACATCAAAAACCTAAAAAAAAAAAAAATAGATAAAAAAAAATCCAAATTTGTTTCGTTTCCATTAAGAGATAGATGCCTGGTGTTCACAAACTTCAAACAACCCTACTTGAATATTACCAAAGAACTTGTGCTTCTCGGACGTAGGTTCGAATCCTCGTCACGGCCTTTGTGGATTTGTTCATTGTGCTTTTTTTAACTTTGATGATAAAAGGATCTGATGAGTGTTTGCAGGGGGGGGGAGGGGGGAGGTGGTGGAAGAGTCAGAAGTACAGGAAATGTAGGATGAGGATGAAGAAATATATTGCAAATACACAGATGTTGCAATGCTAACAATGTTGTTACTAGCTGTCATTATAATTATGATGAGACGTACAGTTTAGATGTCATTGTTGTTTTATTTTCCAACAGTGTATTATTAAGCTTATCACCTTCCTTCCTGGATTAGCATTCTTCCTGGAATGCTTCCTGGACAAGTAAGCATTTCGCCTGGACTGGTGGTTGGTATAGCGACAGCCTCGCTTCTCGCAAGATCCTCGTTCGATTCTTCCTAGGCCAGATGGTTGGACACCATTCCTTCACTCCCAACTATCTATTCCCGGTGTTACACAGCCATACAGACTTAGCGTAACCACCTCCCTGGCCGGGGACGACTAACTACATGCAAATGCTTAACTGTTTGTAACCGAATAAAACGTCGCTGCTTCCTGGGAATGTGTAACAAAAAGGAGGCCTGGTCGAGAACCGGGCCGTGGGGACGCTAATCCCCGAAATCATCTGAAGATAGACTGTGATAACTGAAGAGGACGGGTTGGTTACTGAACGAAATGTTCTAACATAGAGCACCATCTGTTCTAAGGCAAAGGATGGCAGTTTGACTGATGCCGAACAAACCCCAACATTATTTTCTATAGCACTGTGTACACTCCCGCCCACAACATGGGTATGAGGGACGTTATAATAGTTCCCAAGTCGGGAACTATTATAATGTCCTATTATACAAGACGCCTGTACTCCGGCTTATCGAAGTCCTCCCTTTAGCTCCACCTACTGACCTTCCCCACGATGCGATCCACAACAATCGCCACTCATGGGTTACCTGTTTAACTATTAGGTAAACAGAGGCATCATGTGAGGCGAAATGTGCCAAACCGTTTATGTTCTGAATGGGGATAAAACCCGTGTTCTTTTGTTGTGAGCGAAGGACGAAGACCACTGTACTACAGGGCCCAACACCTTTCATTGAAAGAAACATTTCTTTCTTTATTATGCACCCCATACCCAACCCGTGGGCGGTGGTGGATAGGGTCAAGCGAGGCGGAGAATGTCAATTTATATCACTTTGTTCACCACATGACTTGATAACGGTCCAAGACGGAGAGAAACCTCCAAAATTCCTTTGTGGCAAATGTTGGCAAATGAAGAGACCGGGCCCAGGAGGGCAGCACAACCCTCTGCTCACGTGGTCGCAGACTGCTGCTGCTGCTGCTGCCATCTGGTGCCAGTGTCAGGTACAACTGTATTTGTTGCCTCAGTGCTCTAAGTCACATGGGATTGGCTCACACCTTTCTTATACAATGTTGTTTCTCTTTTACCCTGTCGTAGCTCAGTCGATTAAGGCAGTGTCTGGGATGCTCCCGCACGAAGGTTCGAATCCTCGTCACGGCCCTTATGGATTTGCTTCTTTAGATTTAGCTACTCAGAACGAGATGTCCCTGTAGCACGGGCTATGGTGAGCCCGTGATTCTTATACAACAGTTCATAACTCTTTCATACACCATTCCACATCTTTTTTTATACAATAGTCTACACCTTTTTTTTATACATGATTTGACTTGAGCCTGCGAACCTTCGTCCAGAAGTCTGAACAAATCGTTACTAGAGACGTTATGGTGTTAGTGGCTCCCAGACAATGTATCACTTAACCCCAAAAATCTGAAATAAAATATTCCATTTCTCTTCTTTATATGTATGTATGTATGTATGTATGTATGTATGTATGTATGTATGTATGTATGTATGTATGTATGTATGTATGTATGTATGTATGTATAGTTATATTATTTTATATTTGATAAAATTCCTGTTTCGAATGAACAGCATGTTAAAATGCCCGTCCTCCAAACAAAGACCCAAAAGTGATTCCATGCACCCGCCAAACCCCAGCTGTTTATGAATGAAAAACGGTTTACACACGACTCACAACTGACTTCGTTCGAACACTTCCGGAACAAGTGCTTCACTGACGAATTATGTTCGAACCACAATGCTGTAAATGCTTTACCCACGTACTACATATACAAATAATCGTCAACAGAACCTAAACACCTAACTTATACCTATATATGCACAAAATGCTAATATATTATAATATTAATATATATTTGAACAAATTCCCGTTTTGAATGAACATCATGTAAAAGTTTATGAATGCGTCTTTGGGGTCGACCGCTAAATGGAATGGACTTGGCCCGAGGACAGGATGCACTAGGAGTCTCAAACCACCGACCCCACGCAACCCATCCTGAAACCAAGTCCATTCCATTCAGCGGTTGACCCCAAAAACGCATTCATCAATTTTAACATGCTGTTCATTCAAAACAGGAATTTTATCAAATATAAATTAATATTATATATTAACATATTGGGCATAATGTATATAGGGCAGAGTACATATTGTTCATTATATATTAACGGTATAAATATTTTACAAGAGGAACGAAACATATATGTTTCGTTCCTTATATTCGAAACATATATATATATATATATATATATATATATATATATATATATATATATATATATATATATATATAAAGTACTCTTGGAGCTCTACTTGACCAGGTTATTTATAAAGGTTAGGTGGGTGGTGGTCAGAGGGGACCCATAATGTTGATATGGCTCCTCTGAATTTGTGCAGTAAAAAAGGTATATGGAATTACAAGTGAAATGTTACACAATACCTTAGTTTTCATATTGGGTGAGAGTATGGTGATGTGTATAGTGAGTGGTGTGTGATGTGTATAGTGAATAGTGGGTGATGTGTATAGTGAATGATGGATGACGTATAGTGAGTGGTGGATAAAAGTAAAGATGGAGGGAGTGTGTAGCGGGTGTAAGCGTGCCGGGCGCAGTGTGAGGGATAGTGTGTACTCACCTAGTGAGTACACACTATCCCTTTGTGTACAGGGTAGGGAGTAGTGTGAGTGGATGAAGGGTGCGCGGGTGTAATGAGAGGTGTGAGAGTGTGTAGTATGAGAGTGTAGCGTGAGTGTATAGTGTGAGTGTACGGGTTGTAGCGAAGGTACAGAAATACCAGGTGTGAGGGCAGCACTGCCGCGCCGTCCCCACCCTCTGCCTCATTACCTCACCAGTCACTCTTCCTCGTCGGCCTGCCAATTACTCCAATCCTTCCACCAGCCACATTGTCAGAATCATGATCAAATAGCGATTCGTGCATATTACAATGATGCCAAACTAGACCAATCAATACAGGCGGTTGGGTGACGGGGAGCGAGCCTCACCGGTAGCAGCAGCCGTCACCTCACGCTAACGAGAGCGGAAGCCCTCCTTATCAACCAACATTCAAAGCTGCGTCGTTTACACCACAAGAAGCGAATGGCTGTACTTACAAGGCGAGTCGATATGACGGGCGAGATCATTCTTGCGTTGATAGGTTGGCCACGATGCGTGGTCTGGTGTCTAACACAGAGATGGAGGGAAAGTCCGCTCAACAGTTGACACAGTCCCAGACGGAGGGGGGGCGTTATAATGCGTATCCCCTGCTTGGGATGGTCCACCAACGGTGAAGACCAGTCAGGTGTGTCGTCAGATGGTGACGAAGGAAGGGTTGGATGGCAGGTTTGAGGAGCACCAGAGGTGTGCAGAGGCGTCGGCGCCGGTGATCGCACTGAGGGGAGGAGAGGCGCGCCTGGTGAGTGCCGCGGGCTGGGTTACACTAGCAGACGCTCCTGCCGTAGCCGCCGCCAGCCACCAATAGCAGGCACGCGCCGCCCACGTCTTTCCCCCCACTTCTTCCCCCACCTTCCCCTTCCCCCTTCCTCTTCCCCCTCAACTAGCCGACTTCCCTCCCTGACCCCATATTTCCCCCTCCAGCCTCCCTGCTCCTCCCGACCTTATCACACTCTCCGCTCCACAGCACTTCTCTCACTGTACAATCTCCCTTACTCCACAATCTCCCTCACTCTACACTGTTCCACAACCTCCCTCACCCCACACTGTTCCACAACCTCCCTCACTCCACACTGTTCCACAACCTCCCTCACTCCACACTGTTCCACAACCCCTGTTCATGACCCTTTATAACCCACAATTAACCAGTATAGATATATATCCACATTTGAATTTACACTGGAAAGTTTTAACACACTTCAAATTATTTTTTCCTTTACGTTTAGATTGTTGTAATTTTTTCACACATTGAAATTATTTCACAAATGTTGAAGAAATATTAATGTTAGAGTGACTGACAAGAGGAAAATTAAGTCCTATATACCCGCTCGAGCCCTGCTTGTAATGCATGCCATCTGTGCCTGCAGTCACTCAACCTTCAGCACGGACTTGAGTGCTTAAGTCCGTGCACGTGTGCTTGAGGTCTGTTTCCTACGTGCGCCGTGTCTCCTGAGTGACACAGACGAGTCAAGTTCCGTACTGTTCCAGTTGGTCGGGAGCCGGTCGGCCGAGCGGACAGCACGCTGGACTTGTGATCCTGTGGTCCTGGGTTCGATCCCAGGTGCCGGCGAGAAACAATTGGGCAGAGTTTCTTTCACCCTATGCCCCTGTTACCTAGCAGTAAAATAAGTACCTGGGTGTTAGTCAGCTGTCACGGGCTGCTTCCTGGGGGTGGAGGCCTGGTCGAGGACCGGGCCTCGGGGACACTAAAGCCCCGAAATCATCTCAAGATAACCTCAAGATGCCAGCATGTTTCATCTAGAGCCGTATGTAGTCAGCACAGTTGGGTCAAAGTAGATGGTTCAATTCCCGCGAGAGTCCAGCAGTATTAGGCCAACGTTTCCTTTCACCTGACGCCTGTGTTCACCGGCCAGTAAACAGGTACCTGAGAGTTAGGCAACTGTTGTGGCCTGCACCCTGGGGGAGGTCTTCAGCACCTGGCCTAAGGGGGGCGTTCGATATATGCCTAATAGTAGACAACCATAGCCCTTGACGCCTGCTCTGCCGGTGATAACTTTCACGGTGTCTTGCTGCTATAATGACTGCTTGCCCTCTAGGAGCTGTAACTAGACTGCATGTTTATGTCTGTAAGCGCCAGCTGTGAACTCTGTTGCCAACCACGTGGTCCGCCCTCACCTTCAACCTTTATTGCTGCTGCTACCACAGCTGCTGCTACTGCACCTGTAACATCTGCTTCAAGCCGTCTAGACCAACTCTGGCACAATCGCGTGCCCAGTGTGTGTGTAGAGTGAGGAATGATCACATTCCTACTAATACGTGTGTGTGTCTCTGAGATGAATATTTAGTGAGGTACGGTAGTAAATGACCTCATACCCATACGGTATGAGGGACGGGATAAGAGCTGCGATATGAAATGGAGTGAAGGAACGGTGCTTAACCAATTGGGCCACTGGGGGGGATCGAACACAGACCCTGCAGGAAGCGAGGATCTACCGTCTAGTCCAAAGGGATGGAGTTAAGTTAATGAACCCACTAATTACCGAAGTCAGTCTGATTGGCAAGGTGTCATTACTCAATTGTAATCAGGTATTACTGATTATATAATTGTAATAAGGCTGCAGTCAGGTCGGATCATTGAGTGTGTAAGAACTCTTGAATCATTGAGTGTGTGAGAACTCTTGAATCATTGAGTGTGTAATCAGGAGGTTCCATAGTCTAGTGGAACACACTAACACAGCTTCTTATCTTGAGGTTATCTTGAGATGATTTCGGGGCTTAGCATCCCCGCGGTCCGGTCCTCGACCAGACCTCCTTTTTTTGTTACACATCCCCAGGAAGCAGCCCGTAGCAGCTGTCTAACTCCCAGGTACCTATTTACTGCTAGGTAACAGGGGCATCAGGGTGAAGGAAACTCTGCCCATTTTGTTTCTGCTATCATCAGGGATCGAACCCTGACCCTAGGATTACGAGTCCAGAGCGCTGTCCACTCAGCTATCAGGCCTCATGGAACACGTGTGTGTGTACTTACCTAGTTGTACTTACCAAGTTGTGCTTGCAGGGGTTGAGCTCTGGCTCTTTGGTCCCGCCTCTCAGCTGTCAATCAACTAATGTACAGGTGTGAGTGTGTGTACTCACCTATTTGTGCTTGCGGGGGTTGAGCTTTGGCTCTTTGGTCCCACCTCTCAACTGTCAATCAACTGGTGTACAGATTCCTGAGCCTACTGGGCTCTATCATATCTACAAGCGTGAGTGTGTGTGTGTGTGTGTGTGTGTGTGTGTGTGTGTGTGTGTGTGTGTGTGTGTGTGTGTGTGTGTGTGTGTGTGTGTGTGTGTGTGTGTGTGTGTGTGCATGCTTGTGCGGAGTAATGCAGAGGCCAAGAAATCTGCAGGACACAAGGAGCAAGGTGAGGCAGGCCAGCGCCCACCACCACCAGACGAGTGTGTGGCCAAGATGCTGTCGGGAAGGAAGCATCAAGACATCAAGACCTGATAAGATTCCGGTACAAGACCGGGAGCTGGCACCGGATGCCAGAGCATGGGGAGGGATGACGGAGGCCTCGGGCCAGATTCACGAAAGCACTTACGAACCTGTACATCTTTTCTCAGTCTTTGGCGGCTTTGTTTACAATTATTAAACAGTTAATGAGCTCCGAAGCACCAGGAGGCTGTTTATAACAATAACAACAGTTGATTGGCAAGTTTTCATGCTTGTAAACTGTTTAATAAATGTAACCAAAGCCGTCAAAGATTGAGGAAAGATGTACACGTTCGTAAGTGCTTGCGTAAGTGCTTTCGTGAATCTGGCCCCTCGTCTTCACTACATAAAATCTTCATTTTGCCAGGATTATGTCTATTTTTCTTTCGTGGTAGACAGGTTCTTGTCACATTGCTACATGCAAATAATGTCTTCTTAAGTGGGTTTCCTAAATTCTGTGAGAGTGAGTGTGTAGTGCTTGTCTCCCAAGCCAGATACAGATATATGAATATTTAATAAGTATTATTAATTAAGTATTCAAAATATATATTTTGATAGGTCAAAAATATATATATATATAGGTCAATAGGTCAAAATATATATGTTGTGGATCACCTCACACATTAGACAGCAGGAACCTGATAAAGTTGATGCCACTGATAACTCTGTAATATATAAAGACACTGTTGAACGTAATCTTTCTATCAAATAGAATACTTAAAAGTGTTCTTAAACGAGAAAGCTTTGATGAAATTGAAAAAAAATAAATAAAATACTGCAAACAGGAACTATAAGAACAAATCAACACTGTAGTGTAATGTAGTGTAATGTAGTGTAGTGTAGTGTAATGTAGTGTAGTGTAGTGTAGTGTAGTGTAATGTAGTGTAGTGTAGTGTAGTGTAGTGTAGTGTAGTGTAGTGTAGTGTAGTGTAATGTAGTGTAGTGTAGTGTAATGTAGTGTAGTGTAGTGTAATGTAGTGTAGTGTAATGTAGTGTAATGTAGTGTAGTGTAGTGTAATGTAGTGTAGTGTAATGTAGTGTAGTGTAGTGTAGTGTAATGTAGTGTAGTGTAGTGTAGTGTAATGTAGTGTAGTGTAGTGTAGTGTAGTGTAATGTAGTGTAGTGTAGTGTAATGTAGTGTAGTGTAGTGTAGTGTAGTGTAATGTAGTGTAGTGTAGTGTAATGTAGTGTAGTGTAGTGTAGTGTAGTGTAATGTAGTGTAATGTAGTGTAGTGTAGTGTAGTGTAGTGTAGTGTAGTGTAATGTAGTGTAGTGTAGTGTAGTGTAGTGTAGTGTAGTGTAGTGTAATGTAGTGTAGTGTAGTGTAATGTAGTGTAGTGTAGTGTAGTGTAATGTAGTGTAATGTAGTGTAATGTAGTGTAGTGTAGTGTAGTGTAGTGTAGTGTAGTGTAATGTAGTGTAGTGTAGTGTAGTGTAGTGTAGTGTAGTGTAGTGTAGTGTAGTGTAGTGTAATGTAGTGTAGTGTAGTGTAGTGTAGTGTAGTGTAGTGTAGTGTAGTGTAGTGTAGTGTAATGTAGTGTAGTGTAGTGTAATGTAGTGTAATGTAGTGTAATGTAGTGTAGTGTAGTGTAGTGTAGTGTAGTGTAGTGTAATGTAGTGTAGTGTAGTGTAGTGTAGTGTAGTGTAGTGTAATGTAGTGTAGTGTAGTGTAATGTAGTGTAATGTAGTGTAATGTAATGTAGTGTAGTGTAGTGTAGTGTAGTGTAGTGTAATGTAGTGTAGTGTAGTGTAGTGTAGTGTAATGTAGTGTAGTGTAGTGTAGTGTAGTGTAGTGTAGTGTAGTGTAGTGTAGTGTAGTGTAGTGTAATGTAGTGTAATGTAGTGTAATGTAGTGTAGTGTAGTGTAGTGTAGTGTAGTGTAGTGTAATGTAGTGTAGTGTAGTGTAGTGTAGTGTAGTGTAGTGTAATGTAGTGTAGTGTAGTGTAGTGTAGTGTAGTGTAGTGTAGCGTAGTGTAAGGAACTAGAAGATCCAGTGTTTACCACCTTGAGGTGCTTCCGGGGCTTAGTGTCCCCGCGGCCCGGTCGTCGACCAGGCCTCCTCGACCAGACCACAATGAGATGTGTCAAACAAAAACATGTGTATGGGACAAGTAACATAATCAGCAGACTAACAGACGTCGTCACAGCTCGAATACGACTTAGCTACAAGTATCTCTGGCAGTTGGGCTCGTGTGAAGGGCTAGATGAAGTGTAAGGTGTGTGGACAAAGACAGGGACACACACTAGAACATTACATCTTAGACTACAAAAAACTGAGCCAGTTAGAGATAAATCTGAAATCACGCTGCATGAAATGACAAACCATCTTAGTACAAATGATAAAATATCTGAAATCCTCGCGCTGTCTCCATATTTCGCTTCAGGTAGATAAATGACATGTATGACTATATATTACACTAATTAATAAGCTGAGAAGTGTTAAAACTAGTACTGTATTAAAAAAATAGCCCCTCAATGCTCCTAATACCCCCACACTGAAATCCATTTATTAACAAAAGACCTCCCTTAGCTGAATAATTTTTGTAAATACAGAGATGCTGTAATGAAAGAAAAGTCTGTAACTCGATGGCATTATAATTACAAGGTGTACAGGTTAGATGTATTGTAATTGTTAATGTTATATCTCCGATGTGCTCTCATTAACGTCTTTTGTACCAGCTGTATTTTTTTTGGCACTACCGCTCACAGGACGAGTATGGGGTGCACAACAAACTACCGCTCACAGGACGAGTATGGGGTGCACAAACTACTGCTCACAGGACGAGTATGGGGTGCACAAACTACTGCTCACAGGCCGAGTATGGGGTGCACAATAAAGTAGCCGCCACCGGTGACAACAATGCAAGAGATAAGACCCCAGCAACACCACACAAGCCGCTAATGGATGCAATAGGGTTCACGAAACAAACGCCGTCTTCCCTGAATCCAACTGAAGTCTTTATCGGCTCATGCATCAAGATCAATCTTGACAACGGAGTCCACTCGCCTCCTTATCTTATTCATCAACCGGATCGGCGACGTAGCTGCTGATAGCGGCAGGAGTGTCGACCAGCTCAATACACGACTCCCTGCAGCCCTCAAGTTCTGGCTGCGTGTTCAGGTCAGATGACACAACGTGAGAGAATGAGTTCCTGTGGCTCTCAGTTTCCTTCTGTTAGTCTAGGTTAAGTTGGGCTAGGGTGGGGTAGGTTAGGTTAGATTAGGCTAGGTTAGGTTAGGTTAGGTTGGGGTAGGGTAGGCTAGGGTGGGGTAGGTTAGGTTAGGTTGGTATAGGGTAGGCTAGGGTGAGGTAGGTTAGGTTAGGTTAGGTTGGACTAGGGTAGGCTAGGGTGGGGTAGGTTAGGCTTGGTTAGGTTGGACTAGGGTAGGCTAGGGTGGGGTAGGTTAGGTTAAAGGCTCGTCGCTGAAGTGTAAGTGTTGGCAAGGAACGTGAAGATGGTTCATAGAGCCGGCGGGAGACCTATACATCTTACAAGGGTGAGGCAGCAGCACCTTATGAGAGGCGCTGGAGCAGCACCTTATGAGAGGCGCTGGAGCAGCACCTTATGAGAGGCGCTGGAGCAGCACCTTATGAGAGGCGCTGGAGCAGCACCTTATGAGAGGCGCTGGAGCAGCACCTTATGAGAAGCGCTGGAGCAGCACCTTATGAGAGGCGCTGGAGCAACACTTCAAGTGGGGGAGCGCCTCAATAACTGAGCAGAGTGTGATCATCCACTTGGCTTGTCAAGCGCCCTTATCGCAGCCGCCCCTTACAAAGCATGTCAGGGTAAATGATTATTTTTTTTGTTACATTTTATATAGCCTTTTTTATATAGTCAAGTTTTACGTTCAGTGTTTGTAAAGCAAGATGACCTTGACCCAGAGGGGGACCACATTCGGAGCTTCCATCAACTCAGTGCGATATTCTGACCCAGTTTCTTGCTGCAGGCAGGACTGGTCCCCGTGTTCCTCTAGCCTAGTGAGAGAGAGCACCGGGTATATGTTAAGACTCTGGCCCGGGGAGGAGAAGCCGGACTTCAAGACCACAGCTCTCGCAAGCTAGCAGTTCTGGACCAATTTTTCCGCCTTGGCAGCTTAAGTAGCTGATCCGGGAATTGCTCTTCATAATATAATGTATTGTCATATACACACACCATGTAGAGGAGTTGCAGACCCACGTACACACGGGTGAAGGTTATTACCGGAGGTTAACGTAGAGAAGCATCACTCTGGAGTATGGCATACTGTTAGATGATATCATCAAGTATACAGAGAGAGAGGAGCCACGTATTTGCTCAGGTCGCATGAGTTTACACAGTGTTTTGTTAGCCATGTGGCGTGTCCCGCCTCACAAGGACTCCGCCTTGCACGACCCCCGCCTTGCACCACCCCCCGCCTTGCACGACCCCCGCCTTGCACGACCCCCCTCCTTGCACCACCCCCGCCTTGCACGACCCCCGCCTTGCACGACCCCCCGCCTTGCACGACCCCCTCCTTGCACGACCCCCTCATTGCACGACCCCCTCCTTGCACGACACCCCGCCTTGCACGACCCCCCCTCCTTGCACGACCCCCCTCCTTGCACGACCCCCGCCTTGCACGACCTTGCTGGATCAGAAACATATCTTCCAGCAAGAACACGAGAATAACCCCCATGGAAACAGGGACAAGAAAATACAATAACGAGGAGATAAGAGAAACACAGAGAAGTCCACCGCCCGGCCAAGGACGAGCCGGCGTGTCTCCAGTTTAAATTATATAGTAAACCGTTAACAGGACGGTCGTTCCCGTCTCCTTATTTGGACGGCCGAGTGGCCGACGGGGCGCTGGATGGACGGGGCGTGAGGTGGAGGGAGGGTTGTTAGCGTGTTCAGCAGCGGGGTGCTGTGTCCGGGTGACACACTGGAGTGACACTGGAGTGACACACTGGAGAGACAGTGTGTCACTAGGACACATACTTTGAGATGTATTTTATCGTCTCAATAAACGTACTTGAACTCCTACTCATCACCGACTTTTTCATCAACAATCATCCCAATAACGAACTAAACATTCAAATAGCTAACCAAACATTTAAAATACACCCTACTTGATATCACACCCTACATGTTATCACACTCCATATGTTATCACACCCCGCCTGTTATAGCGCCCTAGCTGCCTCCTAAACAGGAGATAAGTCGCTATATCCATCATCCATATATCCATGTGTGTATGTATATATATATATATATATATATATATATATATATATATATATATATATATATATATGTATATATATATATATATATATATATATATATATATATATATATATATATATATATATATATATATATATATATATATATATATATATATATACTGATGCATTAGACAGTAGAATTTCGTACTATTCATGTTATAAAGTCCGGAAAAAATAGAGCTAAAACCAAACATAAATATTCCAAGGTAAATATTCCATAGTACATATGTGTGTGCTACATTATATATCGCACATATATGTACTATATTAGGCCTCAGATAGCGTGTATTAGGCCTAGGAGGGTTAGGTTAGGCTATATTAGCAACATGAATACAAAACCTTTTCCGGTTTGTCCCAATTCAATTGTACCAAATTCTAAGTTCTAATTGTCCATCACGTCAATACTAGTCCCATGGTCCACATCGTTAACTATTATAAGAGTTAGTACCCGTTATCATCTGCTATCACACCCCTACTTGATATCAATACCCTGTTATCACTAGCAGAATCATTCCCGGAAAAATGTCTCCGCTGAAGGCGTGATATCAGCCATAAGACCAATATAATCTCTGTTTCCCTTCGGGTAGATCATTAATATATTCCATGAACATTACTGGCGCTAGTACCGGGCCTTGTGAGACTCCACTCCCAACCACTTGGGCTGGACGCTAGGGCGACGGTCTCACTTCATGCGGGTCGGCGTCCAATCCTCCCGACCGTCCAAGTGGTTGGGGCACCATTCCTTTTCCCCCCGTCCCATCCCAAATCCTTATCCTGACCTTAGTACTATACTAAGTACTATAGGACTATAGGACCTATAGTCGTACTGGCTTGGCGCTTTCCCCCCCTGATAATTCTCTCCCTCGTCAATACAAATCACTTCCTGTGATCACTGTTCTCATCTGTGACAGAAAATATTATCATGCAAGCTAACGGTGTCTCTACACTACTCACAGAAATCCCAATAACGTGATGCATCAACGAACAAATTCACAAGGGCCGTGACGAGGATTAGCTCAGTCGTTTAAGGCAGCGTCTGGTTGATACCTGGTTGATACCTGGTTGATGGGGTTCTGGGAGTTCTTCTACTCCCCAAGCCCGGCCTTGACTTGGGAGAGTTTGGTCCACCAGGCTGTTGCTTGGAGCGGCCCGCAGGTCCACATACCCACCACAGCCCGGTTGGTCCGGCACTCTTTGAAGGAAACAATCTAGTTTCCTCTTGAAGATGTCCACGGTTGTTCCGGCAATATTTCTGATGCTCGCTGGGAGGACGTTGAACAACCGCGGACCTCTGATGTTCATAAAATGTTCTCTGATTGTGCCCATGACACCTCTGCTCTTCACTGATTCTATTCTGCATTTTCTTCTACGTCTGGGATGATCACAGACGTAGGTTCGAATCCTCGTCACGGCCCTTGTGGATGTGTTTAGCAGTGTCTCCGTTACTCCGCCTCTGTCTTCCAACTTCCAGAAAAGCTTTGTGGTCCAGATTTTAGATCGAGAACGCGACGGATGTAACCTTTCCACCAGTTGGCTTCCTGGTGTGAATATTTACTGTTGTTTTACTATTTGTGCCTGCAGGCTCAAGCTCTTGGACCCCACCTTTCTAACCGCCGGTTGTGTAATGTATTGACTACCTATCTATTTTTCTCTATCATGTCTACTACATATATTTCTCTCTCTCACACATACGTACACCTCCAGGAAGCAGCCCGTAGCAGGTGTCTAACTCCCAGGTACCTATTTACTGTTAGGTGAACAGGGACATCAGGTGAAAGAAACTGCCCATTTGATTCTGCAACCGCTGGGAATCGAACCCGGGTGTGTGGTACGCGCGTGTGTGTGTACTCACCTAGTTGTGCTTGCGGGGGTTGAGCTTTGGCTCTTTGGTCCCGCCTCTCAACTGCCAATCAACTGGCGTGCAGATTCCTGAGCCTATTGGGCTCTATCATATCTACACTTGAAACTGTGTATGGAGTCAGCCTACACCACATCACTGCGGGGGTTGATCTCTGCTCTTTCGGCCCGCCTCTCATCTGTCAATCAATCAACTGTAACTACCAACTAACTTATTCCCCCCCCCCCCCCCACACACACACCCAGGAAGCAGCTCCGTAACAACTGTCTAACTCCCAGGTACCTATTTAGTGCTAGGTAACAGGAAGCATGAGCGTGAAAAAAACCTTGCCCATTTGTTTCTGCCTGGTCCGGGAATCGAACCCGGGCCCACTGAATTACGAGTCCTGCGCGCTGTCCGCTCAGGGGTCTGGAAGCTGAGCACACGCGCACACACACACGTGTGTGTCTGTGTGTGCGCACGCACGCATGTGTGTGCAAGCATCGTTACCTTGAATCAGCAGCAACAAGAGCCAGGACAGTCGAGCAGTGATGCCAGTGAAGGACGCCGACGTAATGACACCACACGCTAAATATAGCGGTGAATGACGGAGTGTTCTGGGACATGTCTATCCTCCAGCCTGGTGAATGACGGAGTGTTCTGGTACATGTCTATCCTCCAGCCTGGTGAATGACGGAGTGTTCTGGTACATGTCTATCCTCCAGCCTGGTGAATGACGGAGTGTTCTGGTACATGTCTATCCTCCAGCCTGGTGAATGACGGAGTGTTCTGGTACATGTCTATCCTCCAGCCTGGTGAATGACGGAGTGTTCTGGTACATGTCTATCCTCCAGCCTGGTGAATGACGGAGTGTTCTGGTACATGTCTATCCTCCAGCCTGGTGAATGACGGAGTGTTCTGGTACATGTCTATCCTCCAGCCTGGTGAATGACGGAGTGTTCTGGTACATGTCTATCCTCCAGCCTGGTGAATGACGGAGTGTTCTGGTACATGTCTATCCTCCAGCCTGGTGAATGACGGAGTGTTCTGGGACATGTCTATCCTCCAGCCTGGTGAATGACGGAGTGTTCTGGGACATGTCTATCCTCCAGCCTGGTGAATGACGGAGTGTTCTGGGACATGTCTATCCTCCAGTCTGGTGAATGACGGAGTGTTCTGGGACATGTCTATCCTCCAGTCTGGTGAATGACGGAGTGTTCTGGTCCATGTCTATCCTCCAGCCTGGTGAATGACGGAGTGTTCTGGGACATGTCTATCCTCCAGCCTGGTGAATGACGGAGTGTTCTGGTCCATGTCTATCCTCCAGCCTGGTGAATGGCCCTCAATGATACCCATCACCACCTGAGCTGTTACTCTACGCTAGGTGGCCGTGAATAACCTGAGTGGTGTGTGAAGCGGTCTGATCTACATCACCTGCTGTCTGGGCCCCATGACTGACTCATGAATCAGTTCGCCATAATATATTAACCAACAAGATCAATAACACACAGAAATCACACTAACGTGATATACATCAATGAGAAAAATCGCCCCTAGGACCATAGGTGGGCGCGTACTAACGACCCGGCCATTACCAGTCGCGTACTCTCACCATTGACCATTTTCTCATTGATATATTAGGTTATATCTGTCTAACTGATATATTCTCATTGATATATTAGGTTATATATCAGGTTAAAGGCCTCCAGCCTTCCTGTGAATTAGTAGAAATCCTGTTGTATGACTTCCACAAGTCAAAGTCATGGTAAAGTACACCATTTGAATCCCCATCTCTGTTCCTATGGATTTTCTCAATCCGTAGAAGCCGAGATATAATATATATATATATATATATATATATATATATATATATATATATATATATATATATATATATATATATATATATATATATATATATATATATATATATATATATATATAATGATAATTATTATTATTATTATTATTTGTAGTAATAGCAATATTAGGTAGTTTTGGTAGGTAGATACACGTGTATAGGTATTCTGGTAGGTAGGCAGGTTGGCTGGTAGGTAGCTAGGTAAGCTGGCAGCAACAGGTAGGCTGGTAGGTAGGTAATAATAGGGTATGGACCTTCTGGTCATAGTGGGACACTTGTTATCTGTGAATGAGTCAGCTGGCGGGAGTAAGTCCATCAGCTGATAGTAATGTGTACACAGCCAGAGTAATATGTATGAATCAACGGTTATCTGTGAATGAATTAGTAGACCGTAGGACCGTAGGGAGCCGGTCGGCCGAGCGGACAGCACGCTGGACTTGTGATCCTGTGGTCCTGGGTTCGATCCCAGGCGCCGGCGAGAAACAAAGGGCAGAGTTTCTTTCACCCTATGCCCCTGTTACCTAGCAGTAAAATAGGTACCTGGGTGTTAGCCAGCTGTCACGGGCTGCTTCCTGGGGGTGGAGGCCTGGTCGAGGACCGGGCCGCGGGGACACTATAGCCCCGAAATCATCTCAAGATAACCTCAAGATAACCGGCGGCAGTAAGTCCACCAAATGAAAGTCCAAAGTAACACGAGCGTTAAATTATTTACTTGGCCAAGGAAATATATCTACAACATTTAGGCAAATCCCAGGAAAGTCAAGTATACATCAGAGTCTGTTATGGTAAAGTTTCCCCGACAGATACCAGGAAAGATATCAGGACACGACGTGATATCTACGGGTCCTACGGTGAATGTAAACATGAAAATCCTACGATATGTAAACGATGAGTCACAGTAACGTGGCTGAAGATATCATGACTCAACCACACATCACAAGATGACGAGACGACGACGTTTCGGTCCGTCTTGGACCGTTATCAATTTTGTGATATCGCATGACACGGTTTGGTCATCAACCTACGGGGGACAGGTTGCCAGAGTGTATACATACACGTTAGGCTTTTTATCGAGGTCCCTCCACCCCCCCCCCCCCAAGGATCCCGCCCAGAATGCAACCCGACAACAAGCTCACTAACCCCTGAATACCTACTTGCTGCTAGGTGAACAGATGCATCAAGTGAAAGGAAAAGTGCCCAATCATTTCTATCCCACCCGGAATTCGAACCCGGAATTCTGGCTTGTGCGTCAAGAACGAACCCGACTGTACCACCGGGACCTAATATCTACGATAATTATAGTAGAGATACTTAAAGGAGAACTTTAAACTAGTATCCTGCCTTATTAATTTCCTAAACTAACACCTTATTAATTTCCTAAACTAACACCTTATTAATACCCTAAACTAACACCTTATTAATTCCCTAAACTAACACCTTATTAATTCCCTAAACTAACACCTTATTAATTCCCTAAACTAACACCTTATTAATTCCCTAAACTAACACCTTATTAATTCCCTAAACTAACACCTTATTAATTCCCTAAACTAACACCTTATTAATTCCCTAAACTAACACCTTATTAATTCCCTAAACTAACACCTTATTAATTCCCTAAACTAACACCTTATTAATTCCCTAAACTAACACCTTATTAATACCCTAAACTAACACCTTATTAATTCCCTAAACTAACACCTTATTAATTCCCTAAACTAACACCTTATTAATTCCCTAAACTAACACCTTATTAATTCCCTAAACTAACACCTTATTAATTCCCTAAACTAACACCTTATTAATTCCCTAAACTAACACCTTATTAATTCCCTAAACTAACACCTTATTAATTCCCTAAACTAACACCTTATTAATTCCCTAAACTAACACCTTATTAATTCCCTAAACTAACACCGTATTAATTCCCTAAACTAACACCTTATTAATACCCTAAACTAACACCTTATTAATACCCTAAACTAACACCTTATTAATACCCTAAACTAACACCTTATTAATACCCTAATCTAACACCTTATTAATTCCCTAAACTAACACCTTATTAATACCCTAAACTAACACCTTAGTAATTCCCTAAACTAACACCTTATTAATACCCTAAACTAACACCTTATTATTTCCCTAAACTAACACCTTATTAATTTCCTAAACTAACACCTTATTAATACCCTAAACTAACACCTTATTAATTCCCTAAACTAACACCTTATTAATTCCCTAAACTAACACCTTATTAATACCCTAAACTAACACCTTATTAATTCCCTAAACTAACACCTTATTAATTCCCTAAACTAACACCTTATTAATACCCTAAACTAACACCTTATTAATTCCCTAAACTAACACCGTATTAATTCCCTAAACTAACACCTTATTAATACCCTAAACTAACACCTTATTAATACCCTAAACTAACACCTTATTAATACCCTAATCTAACACCTTATTAATTCCCTAAACTAACACCTTATTAATACCCTAAACTAACACCTGTTAAGTAGCGGTTTGGTATTGCCAGGCTAATATTGGCTTCACACTCACTCACTCTCTCTCTCTCTCTCTCTCTCTCACACACACACACACACACACACACACAGAGCGCCTGAAGAAACTCTGCCTTACGACACTATAAAGAAGAAGAAAGAGGGGGGGACATGATAGGAACGTACAAAATACTCAGGGGAATTGACAGAGTGAACATAGACGAAATGTTCACACGGAATAGTAACATAATGAGGGGACATGGGTGGAAACTGGGAACTCAGATGAGTCACAGAGATGTTAGGAAGTTTTCTTTTAGCGTGAGAGTAGTGGGAAAATGGAATGCACTTAAGGAACAGGTTGTGGAAGCAAATACTATTCATAATTTTAAAATTAGGTATGATAGGGAAATGGGACAGGAGTCATTGCTGTAAACAACCGATGCTCGAAAGGCGGGACCAAAGAGCCAAAGCTCAACCCCCGCAAGCACAAATAGGTGAGTACACACACACACACACACACACACACACACACACACACACACACACACACACACACACACACACACACACACACACACACACACACACACACACACACTCACACACACTCATCAACTTGTATTTAGCCATAGAAAATCCTGCTTGACCAACTTATTAGAGTTCCGTGACAAGATTATAACAATTAGACAGGAGAGATGGATGGGCAGACTGCATTTTCCTGGACTACCAGAACGCTTTTAACACTATTCCTCACAAGCGTCTCCTATGTAAACTTGAGGAGTAGTCTGGTGTACCGGCAAGAGTACTAAAGTGGGTGAAGGAATACCGTTCAGGAAGGAGGTAGAGTCATAATAAGAAAGATCAGAATGGACAGTTGTAATGAGTGGAGTGCCTCAAGGGTCGGATCTAGGGCCTATCCTGTTCTTAATAAAGGTAAACTACCTAACAGAGCAAATAAGCTTAATCATCAATTATATCAATATTTCCTGACGATGATAAGCTAACCAGACGAATCAGAGCTGAGGACTGCCACACATTACAAGATGGTAACTACACAATCTCCAAAAATTATCTGAAACCATGCCTACTAGACTTTAACCCAGACAAATGCAAGATTATGAAGATAAGAAGTGGAGCAGGGAGGCCTGAAATACAGTACAGGATGAAGAGAAGTCAACTTCTGAAATCGAAAAAAGACTTAAGAGATAGATATAACTGTAGGTTATGGGAGCCGGTCGGCCGAGCGGACAGCACACTGGACTTGTGATCTTGTGGTCCCGGGTTCGATCCCGGGCGCCGGCGAGAAACAATGGGCAGAGTTTCTTTCACCCTATGCTTCTGTTACCTAGCAGTAAAATAGGTACCTGGGTGTTAGTCAGCTGTCACGGGCTGCTTCCTGGGGGGTTGAGGCCTAGTCGAGGACCGGGCCGCGGGGACACTAAAAGCCCCGAAATCATCTCAAGATAACGTCAAGATAGACATAACTGTAGGTAGCGGCCCATCTTGACACTACACGTAACTGAACACCACTAAACAGTATCAACTGAAGTCAGTTCTTCTGAATATGTGTAAATATGCCCGGACCAACACTGTCAGTCACTGTATGTACTCTAACTGTTCCCTCGTAACTGGTTATATTCCAGAGACAGTTAAACACGGACCCAGTTGCATGCATAGTGTCTCAAAAAACATATTGGTTTTGATGCATAATGATCCTTGACATACATACATACATACATACATACATACATACATACATACATACATACATACATACATACATACATACATACATACATACATACATACATACATGTGACCAACATGTGACCAACTCAACCCCCGCAAGCACAAATAGGTGAGTACATACATACATACACACATACATACATACATACATACATACATACATACATACATGCATACATACATACATACATACATACATACATACATACATACATACATACATACATACATACATACACCAAGAATATATCATTCTCCTGTCAAAGGATTTACAGCATGCAAACCATTATATAATAAATTGAACGCTTTACTAATACTCAGCCTAAAATAGGCTTTTACATAAAATAAGTATTATAAGTAATAATATAAAGTAAAAATAATATAAAGTAAGTAAAAATATAAATAAGTAAAATAAGTATTAATAAAGAAGTATTGTTGAAGGCTAAGTCTAGGATGGGGGCCTCGTAGCCTGGTGGATAGCGCGCAGGATTCGTAATTCTGTGCCGCGGGTTCGATTCCCGCACGAGGCAGAAACAAATGGGTAAAAGTTTCTTTCACCCTGAATGCCCCTGTTACCTAGCAGTAAATAGGTACCTGGGAGTTAGTCAGCTGGCTTCCTGGGGGTGGAGGCCTGGTCGAGGACCGGGCCGCGGGGACACTAAAGCCCCGAAATCATCTCAAGATAACCTCAAGATAGGCCTCCAGATGTGACTTACAACAATGGCCAGCATTTACAGCAGGTTCAGACTTATATATGAATCTAAATTGAATAATAATATTATAATATTATATATATATTATAATATTATATATATTATATATATATTATAATATTATAATAATATTTCCATAAATTTTGGAGATTTTTGTTTTATTGAAATTTGGCGGGTAACCTTGATCACGTGACCTCATCACCTGCCTCACTGGTTTCTCATTCTCTTATCTAACTCACCATTCTCTCTCCTGATTCACCATTCTCTCACCTGATTCACCATTCTCTCTCCTAACTCATCATTCTCTCTCCTAACTCACCATTCTCTCTCCTAACTCACCATTCTCTCACCTGACTCACCATTCTCTCACCTGATTCACCATTCTCTCACCTGACTCACCATTCTCTCACCTGATTCACCATTCTCTCTCCTAACTCACCATTCTCTCTCCTAACTCACCATTCTCTCACCTGACTCACCATTCTCTTATCTAACTCACCATTCTGTCACCTAACTCACCATTCTCTCTCCTAACTCACCATTCTCTCACCTGACTCACCATTCTCTTATCTAACTCACCATTCTGTCACCTAACTCACCATTCTCTTATCTAACTCACCATTCTGTCACCTAACTCACCATTCTCTTATCTAACTCACCATTCTCTTATCTAACTCACCATTCTCTCTCCTAACTCACCATTCTCTCACCTGACTCACCATTCTCTTATCTAACTCACCATTCTGTCACCTAACTCACCATTCTCTCACCTAATTCACCATTCTGTCACCTGACTCACCATTCTCTCACCTGACCCATCATACACATAACTGGAATGTGTATTCTCACATTCTCACATTTTATATTAAACATCAGGATATATAAATACTTACAATTGTATTAGTTCACTTGCCGCTAATTTATATACCTATAAAAACAGCATTACGTTAGCGTTATTTACATTACGTAATTTGGCAGAGGTATGTGGCAGGAGTGTGGCAGGAGTGTGGCAGTAGTGTGGCAGGAGTGTGGCAGGAGTGTGGCAGGAGTGTGGCAGGAGTGTGGCAGTAGTGTGGCAGGAGTGTGGCAGTAGTGTGGTAGGAGTGTGGCAGTAGTGTGGCAGGAGTGTGGCAGTAGTGTGGCAGGAGTGTGGCAGTAGTGTGGCAGGAGTGTGGCAGTAGTGTGGTAGGAGTGTGGCAGTAGTGTGGCAGGAGTGTGGCAGGAGTGTGGCAGGAGTGTGGCAGTAGTGTGGCAGGAGTGTGGCAGGAGTGTGGCAGGAGTGTGGCAGTAGTGTGGTAGGAGTGTGGCAGTAGTGTGGCAGGAGTGTGGCAGGAGTGTGGCAGGAGTGTGGCAGGAGTGTGGCAGTAGTGTGGCAGGAGTGTGGCAGTAGTGTGGCAGGAGTGTGGTAGGAGTGTGGCAGTAGTGTGGCAGTAGTGTGGCAGGAGTGTGGCAGGAGTGTGGCAGTAGTGTGGCAGGAGTGTGGCAGGAGTGTGGCAGGAGTGTGGCAGGAGTGTGGCAGGAGTGTGGCAGTAGTGTGGCAGGAGTGTGGCAGTAGTGTGGTAGGAGTGTGGCAGTAGTGTGGCAGGAGTGTGGCAGGAGTGTGGCAGTAGTGTGGCAGGAGTGTGGCAGGAGTGTGGCAGCAGTACAGTGTGGCACCAGTGTGGCAGGAGTGTAGCACCAGTGTGGCAGGAGTGTGGCAGCAGTACAGTGTGGCACCAGTGTGGCAGGAGTGTGGCACCAGTGTAGCAGGAGTGTGGCAGCAGTACAGTGTGGCAGGAGTGTGGCACCAGTGTGGCAGGAGTGTGGCAGTAGTGTGGCAGGAGTGTGGCAGGAGTGTGGCAGTAGTGTGGCAGTAGTGTGGCAGGAGTGTGGCAGTAGTGTGGTAGGAGTGTGGCAGTAGTGTGGCAGGAGTGTGGCAGGAGTGTGGCAGTAGTGTGGCAGGAGTGTGGCAGCAGTACAGTGTGGCAGGAGTGTGGCAGCAGTACAGTGTGGCAGGAGTGTGGCACCAGTGTGGCAGGAGTACAGTATGGCACTGGTGTAGTGTGGCAGCACCACCACTCCTTGTCTGTCACAGCCAATATCCAGGTCAAGGACAATCGAAATATAAGCTTCAATTTTATCAGCAGTCTCCCGAATGACGTTGAAACTCTATTAAAAATAAAATGAGTTTGTGTTCGACTCGTCATTCTGGCTTAGTCAAAGACGCATGTTACAGAAACCGGTTCAAGTAGTGGTGTTAAGGTAGACTTATTATTCTCTGCCTGTTCTTCACTTCCTTCTACACATCTCTGGTACCTTTTGTCTGTCAGACCTCGTGGAGCCAGCTCCATCAGTCTGCCACATACCAGAGAAGTACACAGTGATGAAAACACCCTTGGAACATCATAGAAGAATTCACTGCCAAATGGATTGCTCAGATGATGCTCGGTTAATTCCTATTATTAGTTAACTTGTAACGCATGACAAGGCGATGTTCTCAGTGCTAATAAAAGGGTCATTAGACGGCCACAAACTAATATTAGAAATAGCCTAATCGACCAGCTTGTTATGACTGGAATACCTCTGTGAATGACGTACATGAAAGAAATCGTTCCTTCCCAAACACTGTTACTCTTTATCTGTGATCGTTCTTTGCTCAGGGCTGGCTGAAAATTGACGGAGCGTTACACAAATTGATGAATGAAGAAATTAGTGTACAAGGTAGAGCTGGGTGATGTAACAACCCGTCCTCTTAAAAATAACGTCGCTGGTATGCGCGCAATGGCCAAAAGTGGACGTAATTTGAAATGAAATTACGACTGTTTGAGTCGTCCGGCCCGTGATACCGCAGTTACTCCCTACAAAGGTTGCATTCACGTGGGCTCTCACCCCAGTGTCCCGAGAGACCTGCCCCTACTCGGGCTGTGTCCTGCCTCCCCGCATTCCTGAGCTGCGTACAAGTATTTCCTGTATGCGTGTGCGTGTCCGTGTCCGTGTGCGAGAGAGAGAGAGATAATAGCTAAAGGACACTGGAGGTCGTTATATTGAAGCATATTAACATTAGGCATAACCCACATTACCACTACTAATGACCACACGAACACTAACCAGACGTGACACAGTGGATGACGTGCGCTTTGGGTCTGCCTTGTACACGGAAGAACGTGATATCATAGTACAGTTTTGCTCTCGGCTCGGAAGATACCGATAAACCACACTGCCTTCTTATCCCTAACACTGGCCTACCAGCACACTAACATTCTTCACAGTTACCTACCACAAGGAGAAGCTCACCAACACGGAAAAAAAAGACTCACTATCACTTCAAGACGATGTAAATAAGGTTTTGAAATGGGCAAAAGATTGACAGATGCAGTTTAATGCTGACAAATGCCACGTTTTGTGGCTAGGTAATGATGATAGAGTTACAAGATCGAGCTACATGGTGTTGAGATTGCGAAGTCGGATTGCGAAAGGGATTTGGGAGTTATGATTAGTATGGTGGTAAATAAAAGCTGGGCCAGATTCGGTAAGATGGGAGATCGACTGAAATTAAGGAAAGGGAGGAGTAGAAATGAAAGGGGCGCTGGATTGAGTTCTCTAGTCGCAGGAAGTCGCTGTGGATCCTTTTGGGGCATTTTATTGACAAACTTTACAATTAAAACTCAATATCGACCGCGATAAAAAAAATCCAAGCAACAATTATAATAGGAGTTTACAGATGTTGTTAACTGATAATGACATATCAGTCACTGGCTGGGAAGCAAGACAGAGCTCTTGAGCTTTGGTGTGAGATTATACCATTGTGGTCCAGGGAGAAGATAAAGCCAGGCAAGACGTAGCTCTCTTATCTCGGAGAAAGATAAACAAACTTGTTATTAAACAGTCTTTTTCTGATGTGTTTATTAACTTCTTATCTTATCTCTGCACATCATCGCTAAGTATCACGATCTGGTCTCGTCCGGTAATATGACGATAAGTATTAATTTATCATTTTTTTGTCTCATTACACCGGCCTCCTCCATATCAAAGGCAGGCGTGCAGAGCTAAACGAACTAGAGGGTTCAGTTCCTGAACCGATTATCTGCCTCTGTAATCCTTTACACCACCGCCCACGGGATGGGTATGGGGAGCATAATAAAGAAAGAAATTGAATTGAGGAGAGGAAGAGTAGGGTAAAGGAAGGAGGGAGTGGGTGAAAAAAAAGAGAATGGATGGGCGTTGATGGAGAGAAGGGAACAGAAAGGTAAGAAGAAGAGAAGGTATGGGAGTTGAAGAGAATTGTAATAGATATATATAACACAGTGACTGGATAGGGCAAGTGAAGAGGTAGTGAAGATGAAGGTAGAAGCAGGTGGAGACATAGGGAGAGTAGGCATGTTACCGCCTTCCTCAGATGCATGCAGCCATGACGTCTCAAGGCAAGGTATAAATACACCAATGAAATACTGCCAGAATCATCACCCCTTCCCCCTTCCCTCTGGACCAACCTCGAGGGGGTTCAACTGGGCTAAACGGCCGGCACACGTCACCACTAACAAGATCAGTCGCGGTCAAAGTCGCCAGGGTTCACGTTCTGGCCGCGGCCACCGAAATTGACGCAACTTACCCAGAATGGCGGCGAGGGGCGAGGGGCGAGGCAAGAACCCTGTGAGTGGGAGGAGACGCGTGATGTAGGAGACTCTAGGGTAGGAAAAAGATAGTGAAGAAAATATGCATGGAAGGAGGCAGAACAGAAGGACCGAGCACTTGCCTGGGGGACCGAGCACTTGCCCGGGGGACCGAGCACTTGCCTGGGGGACCGAGCACTTGCCTGGGGGACCGAGCACTTGCCTGGGGACCGAGTAACCGGGAGAGGTTGAGACAGGGCGCCACTGCCATACACCCAAGTCTTGTCATACTGGGTTTTAGGTCTGGGTCAGGTCCTTGAACTGGTTAGGTTATGCTGCGCAATGTGAATCTTTATGATTTATTTGGGTATGTGTGCTGTACATGTTGCTTGCATTGTTAGCGTGGTGCAGGGAACAACACGTTCCCTGCACCACGTGAGCGAGGGTAACAGGTTCTCCTCCCTCAGAGAAGTCCCTGTACTGAGTGAGGAGGCGGGACACCAAGCAACCTTGGAGGAATTTGAGCTTAACAGTGATGAGATCAAAAGGAATCTGATGGAGTTGAATGTGACAAAGGCTGTTGGTGTGGGAACCGACCTGTGAGATTTATATTTATTTAATTTATATGAATTTATATTTACGTTAATTTATATACTTCGATAGCAATTTGTATAATGTTAAGTGGACTGTATTTCTGCAATAATCTCTTAATCTCACAAATCGATCCTCTACACATTAGGGGGGGTTTATATTTATATATATATATATGCAGCCAATCAAACTACAGGAATAGCTACATACATTGATGAGGTTCCTTATCTTATAGTACAGCAGGTTAGTCCACCAGGTATAACTAGAGTGTAGACACCAAATTATCCTCTTTGAGGTAGCTTCTATCACCCAGTAACTGGTGCACATAATCTTGCATCCTCGTCTTGACCTGTCAAAAGTGCGCTAGCTGTGAAGCCAGAATCCTATATATGACAAGTATATCAGAGAAAACAGTACATGGAACATGAGGACCTGGCTTAATTACCTTTAGTTTGAGGCTTCCATGTGATCTAACCGGATAACCCTACCCAATGACATTAATGGCCACTAATGATAGATAATGGGTTTCGGATAGACACTTAACTTGAATTTGTAGACAGCGTGTTGATAATGGTACACTTTTAGTTTCCATAACACTACGTCCAAGTAAATTTAACAGGAGCCGAATTTGCTCCCGTGTGAGCCTCTGGTCTAGTATAAACAATGGCTGCCCTCCTTCCTCACTCTGACGCCTGGCTTACTTTGTCCAGATTTCAAAAAGTGATAGAAGGGTCACATTTACTCTACTTTAATATTGATAATTAAGTTAATTTATATAAGATGTTTTTATGATGGTAAAGTCCAAAGACTAATGTATTTAAGAATAATTCCCAGCAGAATAGGTGGTGAATTATAATAGTATGTGGTGATGATATCCCGTTTTCTTTAGACGGTAATTCCACTACAAGTTACGTTTTCTATGGGTAACTTGTTGGTAATACAGCAGCAATTATCTGTATGATTATTAAATGGTGTCGGATTTTCCGACATAATTCCCCAGGGGCTGCTCACGGGTCGAAGTCCTCTTTAGAACAGACGAACACCGATACTCCTCCTTCGAATTATTAGATTAATTTGATGTTAGTAGTTAGTAATCACACATTTGTGTGTCTGTTCGTACAGGACGGATGTCCCGTACTAGAGTTGCAGGGGTTAGAAGTCTAATGCGATTTCAATTCCCTGTCAACTCTTGAAAGGCTAATATTCAAGCCTTATTACATATTATTTAACCCAGAAGACTGGATGTGATCAAGTACTACAGTCAAGTATGATTCAGGGACTGCAGTGAGATCAGTGACATCAGATATAACTTGAAGTTTCTTCAGGTAACTGGTCACTGATATATAAACACTGAGGCCCATGGAATACATCTTGATTAAATAATAAATGTATCAAATCAGTCATCAGATTTATTGGGGTTTAATTTAGTTAATTGATTCAGAAGATTGAATAGCTCATCATTGAAGTAAAGTATGGTTCTGAGACTGCAGTGGGTTCAGTGACATTGGTCGCAGTGACTTGTAGCTGTTTAAGCTACTGTTCACTGATTTGCCACTGAGGCCTCATGAACTCATCTTCAGCTTTAAATGATGATACTAACATCAACCTCTGTTACTATAGTCAGCTGTAATCTCCTTAGTATAATGCTACTGGAGAAATATAATCAGCTGACAAATTTAGATTTCTATTGGTATTGTTTATCTGCAGGCATAGGTCTCCTCAGGCTTGATACTGGGCCTGAGAGTAATTTACCTCCTGCAGAGTTTAACATGGTTATACCCTGATATTTAGTAGGGCTACCGATGAATTGATGGTAGTAGTCTGTCCCCACAAGGACAGCCATTTGGCATTTGATTTGCTCAAATTTACCTGCAGCTGCTTGATAATAGCTTTCCAGGTCAGCATAATCAACTGTTGATTGTTGTGACAAATCTTCACATTTCTTGATCTGTCTTGTTAAGTGGCCTTTAAGACCTGCAAGGGTTCTTTTCATTCTCCCTGCATTATCCATACTGGCTCGTTGGTGAAGCCTTGTGGAACTTGTACTTGGGCTGCTCATAATACTGAACAAACACTAATGATAGCCTAGGGTAAATTCTGAACTCACTAGGCAATAATCCTACCTCTACTAGAGGTTAGCACTTAAAATTAATACACATTATATATATACAATCATCCACACTAATGATTTGAGTGATAAACCAGTGTCACTGGAAGTACCTTTAGGTTAGCTCTTCTATATCACCCTAGGATGGTAGAGACACTAATTAATCACTCAAAGGTGTAATGATCATAAGTAAATTATTATATATACAACTCAACTCGAGTTGATAAAAATTACACCCAAAATAGGGTCTGGACCATTCATTAATGGTGTTAGGTTGTTTAATATAGTACAACTGACTATGGTAATAATGGGACTAGGATGAGCAATAATAGTTCAACTAGTCATATCCTACCCTGTTGTGGGTTGGCAATTAGTAAATATTATACTGTGATCACTAGTGCAATATATTAAATAATTCTCTATTTTGGAGAAATAATATACACAATTATTGTTAATAGCCTCTTAATTAGCCTCTATGAAACTTCTAATATTATCTAGAAGTATTAAATATTATTAGTGACCTCGCGAAATAAAGTCCACAAAATTCGTAGATAATCTCTCGCGAAATGTAACACCACGAAATCCGTGAACAATCTCGCGAAGACACAGTCACTAATTTGGCTGGATTCTATATTAGCGCTGTCATTTCACGAAATAACACGCCACCAAATATCTGTGGGTGTGCATGAAACCGCTGACGAAGCTGAACTGGGCTGAGGGAGGCTCCTGAGCTCCCTCGAGGCTACGCTGCCGTCTTGACTGCTGGCTTTTGTTTAAATAACACTGCATTAGTATATTTAATGAATTCACTGGTTAACTGGTTCATCCGGTACTAAGATGACCAAATGTGGGTTCAAGGGATCAAATAATCCGTCATCCGGTTCGAAGATGACCAAATAATGTGGGTACCGACCTGTGAGATTTATATTTATTTAATTTATATGAATTTATATTTACGTTAATTTATATACTTCGATAGCAATTTGTATAATGTTAAGTGGACTGTATTTCTGCAATAATCTCTTAATCTCACAAATCGATCCTCTACACATTAGGGGGGGTTTATATTTATATATATATATATGCAGCCAATCAAACTACAGGAATAGCTACATACATTGATGAGGTTCCTTATCTTATAGTACAGCAGGTTAGTCCACCAGGTATAACTAGAGTGTAGACACCAAATTATCCTCTTTGAGGTAGCTTCTATCACCCAGTAACTGGTGCACATAATCTTGCATCCTCGTCTTGACCTGTCAAAAGTGCGCTAGCTGTGAAGCCAGAATCCTATATATGACAAGTATATCAGAGAAAACAGTACATGGAACATGAGGACCTGGCTTAATTACCTTTAGTTTGAGGCTTCCATGTGATCTAACCGGATAACCCTACCCAATGACATTAATGGCCACTAATGATAGATAATGGGTTTCGGATAGACACTTAACTTGAATTTGTAGACAGCGTGTTGATAATGGTACACTTTTAGTTTCCATAACACTACGTCCAAGTAAATTTAACAGGAGCCGAATTTGCTCCCGTGTGAGCCTCTGGTCTAGTATAAACAATGGCTGCCCTCCTTCCTCACTCTGACGCCTGGCTTACTTTGTCCAGATTTCAAAAAGTGATAGAAGGGTCACATTTACTCTACTTTAATATTGATAATTAAGTTAATTTATATAAGATGTTTTTATGATGGTAAAGTCCAAAGACTAATGTATTTAAGAATAATTCCCAGCAGAATAGGTGGTGAATTATAATAGTATGTGGTGATGATATCCCGTTTTCTTTAGACGGTAATTCCACTACAAGTTACGTTTTCTATGGGTAACTTGTTGGTAATACAGCAGCAATTATCTGTATGATTATTAAATGGTGTCGGATTTTCCGACAGTTGGGTCTGACAGAATCTCACCATAGACACTAAAAGAAAGTACAGAAGCACTAAGTGTGCCACTCTCTATGGTGTATAACAGGTCACTGGAGACCTACCAGAAATCTGGAAGACAGCTAATGTAGTCCCAATATACAAAAAAGGGTGACTGGCAAGAGGCGCTGAACTTCAGGCCAGTTTCATTAACTTGTATAGCATGCAAGGTGATGGAGAAGATCACAAAGAAAAAGTTTATAGAACATCTGCAGAGAAGGAGCTTTGTAACCATGAATAGCATGGATTCAGGGAGGGTAAATCGGGGCTCACAGATTTAATATTATTATTTAACCGGGCGACAGAAAATAGGCAAGAAATAAAGGGTGAGCAGACTGCATTTTCCTTAGACTGTCAGAAAGAGGTGAAGTACAGAAGACACAGTACCCTATAAGAGGCTGTTATTAAAGTTGGAAAAACAGGATGGAGTAAAAGGTAAGATGCTCCAGTTGATAAAGGAGTATTTAAGCAACAGGAAACAGCGAGCCCGTGCTACGTGCCCCGCTCCTGTGCCAGGTAAGTTACGGGCTCACCATAGCCCGTGCTACTTGGAACTTGTTCCGAGTAGTTGAATCTATAACAACAGCGAGTAACGGGGCTTTACGGGCTCACCATAGCCCGTGCTACATGGACTAAACCTAAAACAACAACAGCGGGTAACTGTGAGAGGGAAGGACTCAGAGCGGCGATATGTCACCAGCAGAGTCCCACAGGGCTCTGTACATGGACCCATCCTGTTTCTGATATATGTAAACAATCTTCCAGAGGTTATATATTCATTCCTCATTCCTCTCGATGTTTGCTGATGATGCACAAATTATGAGAAGAATAAAAACAGATGAAGACAGAGACTACAAGACGACCTGGAGAATTGGTCTAGAAAATGGCTACTAAAGTTTAACTCAGGTAAGTGTGAAGTAATGAAATTAGGTGAAGGGAGGAGGAGGCTGAACACAAGGTACCATCTGGGATGTGAAATCCTGCAAGAGTCAAGTAGAGAGAAAGATCTGGGGGTTGATATCACACCGAACCTGTCCCCAGAAGCAAACATTAAACGGATATCAACAGCGGCATATGTTAGATTGTCCAACATAAGAACTGCCTTTTGAAACTTGTGTAAGGAATCGTTCAGGACCTAGTATACCACTTATGTCAGACCAATCCTGGAGTATGGAGCTCCAGCCTGGAGTCCATACATAGTTAAATACAAGCCAAAGTTAGAGAAGATTCGGAGGTTATGTCACCAGAATAGTCTCAGAACTGAGAGGTATGAGACACGAGGAAAGGCTACAGGAAGTAAACCTCACGTCTCTGGAAGACAGAAGAGTTAGGGGAGACATGATTACCACCTACAAAATTCTCAGAGGAATTGACAGGGTGGATAAAGGCAAACTATTTAACACGGGTGGAACACGAACAAGGGGACACAGACGGAAACTTAGTACCCAAATGAGCCACAGAGACATTAGAAATAATTTTGTCAGTGTCAGAGTAGTTAACATATGGAATGCATTAGGCAGTGATGTGGTGGAGGCTGACCCCATACACAGTTTCAAGTGTAGATATGATAAGAACCCAGTAGGCTCAGGAACCTGTACACCAGTTGATTGGCAGTCGAGAGGCGGGACCAGAGAGCCGAAGCTCAACCCCCACAAGCACACCTAGGTGAGTACGTGGCTGTCACTGCAGGACAGTCGCCATCACTGTCAAGGGAGGGACGCCACCTTCTAGCTACTCGGTTTGTTATATTCCTTGGCACATAAGTCTGACGTCAGAAGACATTGTTGCGTAGTATAGTGTGTGTGTCTCAATATGAGTGGTGGGGGGGAGGGGGGGGGGGGAGGCCAGGAGGCGTGTCTACACACGCATTGTAATTAAGAAGCAGTAAGATGCTTATCTTAACATATTAAGAAGGTTAGGTAAGGTCGGTGTTTTCTATGAAGCTTTTAAAGGAAAACTAAAATATTCACAATAAATTAGTATGTCACATATGCACTTATTTAATAAGTCAATACTGACTGTACGAAAGTGCGAGAACGGGTTGACACACTGTACTAAGCTCCCAGTTGGACTGGATGATACTAATGACGTGTGACTCTTACTTGCTTGTCTATACTTGTCACATCCATTCAGTTCTACACTTCGTGTCTGACGGTGACCCTTTGTTTTCTGCCCTTTAGATATTCCTCTCAAACCATTCAGTGTTTTCCCAGTTATCCCAACCTGTTTCTCCCGCCCTCTCTCCTCCTGTCCTATTTTCTGGAGTTTATGATCATAGAACTCCAAACTTTATGGAGTTTATGATCATAGAACTCCAACCTTTCTGGAGTTTATGATCATAGAACTCCAAACTTTATGGAGTTCTTGTCATAGAACTCCATAAACTTTGTCTGCACTCACCTAGATGTGCTTGAAGAGTCGAGCTTGGCTCTTAATCCCGCCTTCCGAACATTCTTAGAGGAATGCAATGACTCATTTCTTCTCGCTTTTACCATATTTACATTTAACATTTCAAATCGACTTAGCTTCATCGACTTCCACGTCTCACCAATTCCACCTATTGACGGCTCTAACACTGAACTTTTTCTGACGTCTCTGTGACTCATTTGTGACTCCAAGGATCTTGGTAGAACAGTCGGGTTCATCCTCGACTCATAATTGAAAATTTCGGGTTCGAATCCCGACCGGGACAGAGATGGCTGGGCGCGTTTCTGTTCGCCTAATACCCTTGTCCACGTGGCAGTAAATAGGTACCCAGGAGTTAGTCAATTTGTTGTGGGGTTCCATCCTGGGGAGGGTGAGTAATTCGACCCTGGGGGGGGGAAGTGAGAGGGGGGGTACTCTATATAAGCCTAACATATGCCGTATGTATAAACTCTCTACCTGGTCCCCCGGACACACTGAATTATTGTTAATTATTTGCATTATTGCAAATAATGATAATTATCGTTAATTATTTGCCCAACTTCATAGTTTCCATCTATGATCCCCTCGTTCTGCTGTTTCAATGATGCTTTGTCTACCTAAACAATTTCCCTCAGCATGTTATGTTGTTATGTTGATATCATGTCCCCCGTTATCTTTCATTTCCTCCAGAGTGATGAGGTCCAGCTCACTCAGTCTTTCCTCGTAGCTTAATCCCTTCAGTTCATAAATGAATCTCGTTTCATATCTCTTGAACTTTTCTAGTATCTCCTTATAATTTTTCAGGTAAGGGTTCCCATGCTGGCGCTGCATATTGAAGTGTGTGGTCTCACCTTTCCTGTCCATGGGGCCTGGAGAGCCCTTTGTCCACGTTTCTGAAGGATACACGGACGTTGACCAGTATGCCATATGCAGCCATAATGTGGGCTTCTGGCATCAGGTTTGAAGTCCACTCTCAGAACTGTCATCCTATATTGCTATCCTGGTCTTCGCAGTCCTGTTCCCATCCTCATAAATCTTCATTTTGCTGGGTTAAATTCTAACAGCCATTTTCAGACCACTTCTGGAGCGTGTACAAATCCGCTTGCAATGCATCACATTCTATTTCTGCCCTGACTCTTCTTATTACTTTTGCATCGTCTGCAAGCATTGATATGAACGAGTCAAATTTCATCAGTCAGGTCGATGACATATATTAGAAACAGGATAGCCCTAAAAGCAACCCTTGCGGTACTCCACTTGTAACCTCTCTCCACTCTGATGTCTCTGCGCTCTCTCTCTCTCTCTCTCTCTCTCTCTCTCTCTCTCTCTCTCTCTCTCTCTCTCTCTCTCTCTCTCTCTCTCTCTCTTTCTCTCTCTTTTCTTCCTTTCTGAGAGATACTCTCTCCCGATACACCAGCCTGCTTCTCTAGTTTGAGTAGGAGTCTTCCGTGCGGACCATATCACATGCTTTCTGACAGTCGAGGAATATACAGTTTGTCCATCCTTCTCTCTCTTATTTGATTTCTGTCACCTTGTTGTAGAACTCCAGCAAGTTTGTCGTGGTGTGTGTTGTAGCTGGACTCCCCGCATCTGTTGTTAGTCCCCGTCCCAACTGTCACGTTTGGGGAGGAAGGGAAACACTCGTCTCCTCAGCTTGGCGTTTATTTACCAACAACAATGACGTCACCAGTATAGGTGCCATGTATCCATTATTTATGGTACTTATAAAACAAACTAGCATCTACACATATGAACCTAGACAGTACTTAATCCCACAAAACACTCACTCAATCCTAACAATCCTGAACACTGAGAGGTCCGCCACACCCGAAGCAATGTGTAGAAGCACACGTGTTTGAAGTCCCCGTGACGTCACGCCCCACGTCACGTGTCATTCACATGTTGAGGGTTTGAGATTATGAGAAGTGAAGCCCCCAGCGCCCGGGTGAGGTATGACGGGCCGCAGCAAGGGGGGGAATTATCCATGTTGTTGTACTCTATATATAGTATATTACCACATCCCTGTCAGGCTGTGGCCAAGTCTTCAGCACTCAAAGCCTCTGTTCCTCCATATTAACTCACACTGATTTTAAAATCATCAATAAAAGCAGCTTCTATACCTAAGTCTTGATTATATAGTTTGTAATTACAGACATTTCATTGTATTATGACTTTCTCCGGGATAAATAATTCACTGAAATTTTGTGTAAACTTACCCAATTATAAATGTGCAAAATTAATATTTACGAATAAAGTTATGAACGATTGATTAGCAGTATTGTACACCTGCCTCACCTCCGCTGGGTACCAAGACCCACCAAGCTGGAGACAGTGTTATCAAACTCACCTTTCGAATTAATTCATAGTTAACACATTCATCATAGCTATGTCTTTCTGAAGAGATGTCGGCGGACTTACTGTTATGTACAAGGCAAATGTTATCAAGGTTCCCTATATGTCTTAACTTATTGGACAACCAGAAGTTGCCAACCACAACACAAGAATTTCAGAGAGAGAGAGAGAGAGAGAGAGAGAGAGAGAGAGAGAGAGAGAGAGAGAGAGAGAGAGAGAGAGAGAGAGAGAGAGAGAGAGAGAGAGAGAGAGAGAGAGGAGAGAATGAGAGAGAGAGAGAAGAAGAGAGAGAGAGAATTTCTCATCCCATGTCTTCTCTCCATCACCTTCACCACCACCCATCTTCCCCGACTCCTCTGCCGCCAACGCCACACTCCTCCTCCTCCCTAACTTCCTTTCCCCTCACCTATACCTCACGCCAGCCTTTGTAAACAACACCCCTCACCCCCCTCCCCTCTCCACCACCCCGCTCACCGTCTCCTTTTCTCCCCTCTTCTCCTTTCTCTCTTTCCGCCGGCTAGTTTCCCCTCGCGGCCGTGTAATGGCCGTAGAAGGTGTTAGGGAGAGGCGGAGGCTGCCCCAGGTGACCTCTGCTCCAAGTGTGGAGGTCAAGGTCACCACGGACGACCGTGAGCTTGCCATGTGGGTCAAGGTCTATTATTTATGTTTGTGAATTTGGGCCATGAGACCACCGTGTAGTGAGCAGCTGGGTAGTTCCACGGGGCACCAGGCCCTCAGCACAGGATGGGCACTGGACCACTGTCTGGCACTGATGGGCACTGGATCACTGCCTGGCACTGGACCGTTTGAAGGATGGTTATCTTGTTATCCTTTATCCCACCAACAATTTCTCTGGTACATTGGAATCATCTCCCAAAAAACAACCATTCATACATAAATACAGAATAAACTAATAACGTGGCGGTGTGTATGATTTTTGTAAAAGAGATTTCAGCTTTTTTGATCCCCGCAAGCTTAATGATAGGGAATAATGTGAGAATTATAATGATTTACATCTTTTTAACACCGTATCCTTAGACATAAATTATAAAGACTTAAGGTGACATCTTAAAGGAAATTGATATTTTTTTGGTAAGCGAATTGCAACAAAATTGGTGCCCAAAAAAGGCGATAATGGACAGTTGAGGTGAAGGCTACAGAACTATGACGGAGACACTGGGTCGGCAACCCGTCCTCGACTCAAGTCCATTCCATCCAGCGGTCGACCCCACAAACACATTCATAAATTTTTACATCCTGTTCATTCAAAACGGGAATTTTCTCAAATATAAATTAATATTATAATATATTAGCATATTGTACATACATAGGCATAGATTAGGTGTTTAGGTTCTGTTGGCGATTATTTGTATTTGTAGTACGTGGGTGAAGCATTTATAGCGTTGTGATTCGAACAAAATTCGTCAGTGAAGCATTTGTTCCGGATATGTTCGAACGTCAGCAGTTGTGAGTCGTGTGTAAACCGCTTTTCATTCATAAACAGCTGGGGTTTGGCGGGTGCATGGAATCACTTTTGGATCTTTGATTGGAGGACCATCCCAAATCCTTGTGCTGACCCCTTCTAGGGGTCAGCATATAGTCGTAATGGCTTGGCGCTTTCTCCTGATTCTCCCCTTCCCACGTGAAGCTGCCTGTCTTAGTCAACCTTGCTGATACTGTTGTGTACAGGACGACCTCTTCGCCAGACAACTTACGAAACCTTTACATCTTTATTTAACCATTGCGGCTTTCATTACTCTTATTCAATACTCCACGCGCATCAACATTTCATAACCCAGTGACATTATTGTTATAAACAACCTCGCAGTGCTTCGGAGCTCATAAACGGTTTAATTATACAATCAAAGCCGCCATGATTGAGTAAAGATGTACAGGTTTCGTCAGCGGTTGTGTAAATGCTTGATTAATCGTGGGTTACGCTACATCATGGACCCTCTAGTTCTTCTCTCGTCTAAAGTCTTGCTGCTCTAGGATCAGTCTAGAGGCAAACATCTGAACCTTTTCATCTTCTTTGTGTACGTGGCAAGTGGCTCCGGGCTGATGCTCTCAGCTCCAGGCGTGCTTGGTCTTGGCCCACGACTGTCTGTTAGCGTGTGTGGGTGTGAACGAGTGCACGAGAGTGCCTGTTAGCGTGTGTGGGTGTGAACGAGTGCACGAGAGTGCCTGTTAGCGTGTGTGGGTGTGAACGAGTGCACGAGAGTGCCTGTTAGCGTGTGTGGGTGTGAACGAGTGCACGAGAGTGTCTGTTAGCGTGTGTGGGTGTGAACGAGAGCGGGAGAGTGCAGGTAAGAGCACAAGCCAGTCCGTGAACGCAAATGGTTGTTAGTGTATAAGAAACGAAGAGTGAGCGTGTTCAAACTGGTTGGCACCGCCTTTGTGCGTGCTTGCGTGCGTGCGTGTGTGCGTGCATACTGTGTAGTCATGTGACCGTGTGGCCCAGAGCTCCCCGCCCTGGACCACTAACACGACCCTCCACCCCCACGCCCCGAGCCCCTACAGGAAGCATCCTTACTCGCTTCAGCAACCTGTCCTCTTAAAAAGAACGTCGCTTTTGGCCGTTTGTCCGTATGGCCGAATGTGGACGTAATTTGAAAATGAAAAAAAATGAAAATAAATCAGGGATTTTTTTTTCAACAACAGTAAGTAAAGGGTCCTCTGATAGGTTAGGTGGGCAGGAAATTCTCATAAAGTTTCAAAACGTTATGAAAAACGTTAATTGAAAGTTCTTCTAAGCTTGCCGACGAGGGCCGGACGACTCAAACAGAAAACGGAACAGTACGTCACTTTTGTGAGTCGATTTCATTTCAAATTACGTCCAAATTTGGCCATAGTGCGCATACCAGCGAAAAGTGACGTTATTTTTAAGAAAACGGGTTGTTCTCAGAACCCTGCTGGTCTACGCTAGCCAACGGCCAGTTATTACTAGAAGCTAACACAGCAGTTTGCTTTATTTTCTACCACAGACCTGACCATTCATTTACAATGGTAACCGGCATATATCCATTTTTCTTCTGTACTCGCCTAGTTGTGCTTGCGGGTGTTGAGCTTTGGCTCTTTGGTCCCGCCTCTCAACCGTCAATCAACTAGTCGTGAGAATTGGAGGACAATCAACTCTGTCCTCCACGAGCAGTGTTAGAGGTGTGTTATAACATCGTATAGTGCAGCGAGTCACTGAGCACTCAACCACAGGTGATTCTAGTGCTTTCACAATGATAACTATAGATTTTTGTCTGTAGAACATAAATAGGGTTAGAGAAGGACTTATTTTTTATTATTAATATATTAGGTACATGTGCATCATTTGTGCAGCTCCCCTAGACTATATGAAGGCATGTACAGTGTGTCACTACGTGATGCTAAAAAAATCCCCATCACACAGGATGGTTAGTCATACAGAGGCATGTGATAAGCAGTCTGCACTGACAGACTCTGGGTGCAGTATGAGGATATCATCAACACAAGAGTGAATAAGGTAGCAGTGATACTAGAAGTTCCCATCTCGTAGAATGGTTATACAGGGCAAATGACCGGGGTGTCAAAACTCTACGGAAAACACATGCCCGATTTCATTTCAGACTTCCAGATTAAATGAAAATTGCAGGGGTCGCAGGGGATGCTGATATTTCTTAAAACATGGCATTTGGGTAAACCCCCGAGTGGCCTATGGCACTCACATATTCCCATCTTTCATGTGTGAGAGTTGGGTGAGGCTCCAGCCCCAACCATCTGGCTTCATACTTCGCACAGACAGACAGAGAGACAGAAATTCTATTTCATAGATTTAGATGTGTCAAACCAAAACACTTTACTACTCTTTTTATTGTTTGTACTAATATTTTTATTTAAGATATCAGTCATTATTATTTTAGGTTTTTTGTTTTATTCACTTGAAATATTGTTTACTCCCTAAAGGGTGCAGTCGATCTATACTGAGGCAGCCTGCCGCCCTCCCACGAACCCAGCTCCTTACTTATAATAATTCTCGGGTCTGTATTTCTATGTAGCACAAAATACAATGAGAGAAGACGTTAACATTAGACGACGTTCGATCAATAAAGGTTTCATCGAACGTCATCTACTACAGAAGTCTATCATCTTGTCTACGTCGCTGTCAGCGCTAAGTGTTCTTCGCTACCTGGGACCAGATTCACGAAAGCCCTTACGCAAGCACTTACGAACGTGTACATCTTTCCTCAATCTTTGACGGCTTTGGTTACATTTATTAAACAGTTTACAAGCATGAAAACTTCCCATTCAACTGTTGTTATTGTTATAAACAGCCTCCTGGTGCTTCGGAGCTCATTAACTGTTTAATAATTGGAAACAAAGCCGTCAAAGATTGAGAAAAGATGTACAGGTTCGTAAGTGCTTTCGTGAATCTGGCTCCTGGGCGGTATCTGCTCAGGCACTTCGCTAGATGTGCTACACCTAGCGAGACGCCTGCACCTGTTATGTCCACAGAAGTTGACTCTGCTGCCAGCGATGTCTAAACACGCTAATGTTTGTGTGTCACCGAGGGAGGAGAATGACGTCATATATGCTCTATTTAAATGTCTCTCATTCTTCCCTTCCCCCCAACACGGCCCTCTTTTCCCCTCCTCCTCTCCCTCTCTTTTCCGTTACACCCCTCACATTTAATCCCCCCCCCTCCCAATGACCCAATACCCCCAGAGCCAATTTTATACCCTCTCTTGACATGGCACCGGAAGGGGGTCGCTTATTGGCGCGGTCCCCCAGAAATACGCTGTTATAAAGCTGCCGCGCGGCAGGATGGCCGAGCGCACCAAGATTGGTACAATTTACTCACCGCAGACGTAAATTCCTTGTATAGCGGCTGTTGTGGTGCTCTGCGCGGACCACTTGTGACATAAAATGACTATTGATATATAGTGATTAACGTTAACCAAACTACCCAGTAGAAAGGGAAGGGACGACGACGTTTCGGTCCAGTCGATACACAATCGACTTGTGAATGGTCCTGGACGGACCGAAACGTCGTCGTCCCTTCACTTTCTAGTGTGTGATCTGGTCAACATATTTCAGCCACGTTTTTGTGACTCCTCGTCTGCATATAGTGATTAATATTGATGTATATGTGTGCATGACAAATTGTGTATCAAGGTTCACAAGAGTGTGACTTGCTTAGCTAGATGAACTGTTGGGGTTCAGTTGCTGAACCCATCATACGCCTTTGTAACCCATTCACCACCGTCCGGGGATGGACGCGGTGTGCATAATAAGTGACTAAACTAAGTCATCTGCGGGTGTTGGCAGGTGTTGAGGGCGGGCCCTGCGGGTCACCGCACTTGGTGAGCCCCGCGCCGGGAATACCTGTAGAAGCAGGTTAATGCTGCCGCTGCTTCCTGTGTTAGACAACACAATGCTCTTGTGTTGCTTCTATACACAGTGTTGAACACCCACAGTGTTGCACACCATCACATCCATCCAGCCCTCACACCCATCCATCCCTCACATCCATCCATCCCTCACATCCATCCATCCCTCACATCCATCCATCCCCCTCATCCCCCTCAACTCTCCCATCACCCACATGTCTTCGCGGCCGAGTGGACAGCATTCAGGAATTCTAGTCCAAAGGGCCCGAGTTCGATTCCCAACTTAGGTAGAAACAATTGAGGCAGAGTTCCTTCATCTGATGCCTCTGTTCAGCTAGCAGTAAATAGGTGTCAGGTAGTTATAGCGATGCTACGGGCTGCCTCCTGACAATGTGTGTGTTAAAAGACATATATATGTATCAGACTTAATAGAGGAGAAATATATCGGATCGAAAGGTGGGGTCCAAGAGCTAATAGCTCGATTCTGCACAAATAAATAGTAAATACACACAAACATAGCTTGCTCCCCGCCCCCCTGGCCCGCCAAGAATAACACCACTCTACAGTCTCCACAACACACCTTCATCTGCTATATTTATTCCTTCAATTGCAAAGAACTTGGCGTTGGTGCATAGAGACACGCTTGACACATTCCCGGTGGACCGCTCCACCTGGCTGGCCGGCTGCCTGTGTGTGCTTCCCCACTCTTACTGCCAGAGAGAGAGGTCTAGCTCTTTGGCCCCGCTCCCTTACTGCCAGAGAGAGGTCTAGCTCTTGGGCCCCGCTCCCTTACTACCAGAGAGAGGTCTAGCTCTTGGGCCCCGCTCCCTTACTGCCAGAGAGAGAGAGAGGTCTAGCTCTTTGGCCCCGCTCCCTTACTGCCAGAGAGAGGTCTAGCTCTTGGGCCCCGCTCCCTTACTGCCAGAGAGAGGTCTAGCTCTTGGGCCCCGCTCCCTTACTGCCAGAGAGAGGTCTAGCTCTTGGGCCCCGCTCCCTTACTGCCAGAGAGAGAGAGAGAGGTCTAGCTCTTGGGCCCCGCTCCCTAGATGGGATAGTGTGGTGTAGGAACGCTCATAGCCAATTGGTTCAGAGTTCAATTTCCCGTCACGGGAAGACGTGGAGGAAAAACTCTCCCCACTCTTCTGGAGTCCCCTATCCCCCCCCCCCCTCCTCCCCGCCCTGGACTGAATTTATGCTTAACATGGTTGTAGTGTCTTAACTGTTAATACTTACTATCATAACTAGTGACGAGAGATAAGTTCCATTCCTTGTGTGGTAAACTCGTGAACAGATGGTGGCAGTATATATCCCTGGAAACACAAACCGAAACTGTCTCTATTTTCCGCTTGTTACAACTTGTAATAAAGTTGTTACATCTTGGCTTAACGTGTTTATGACGTATTAGAAGGTTGTTACAACTTGTTATATTGGTTGTTATAACGGGTTAGGAGGTATTAAAACTTGTTCGAACGTTCTACCAACGTCGTAGTTTCGGTGTATGTTTGGCGGGATACTACCCTTATCTCTACTTATAGAAGAAGTATAGAAGAATAGAAGTCTCTTATAGAAGTCTATTATAACTTCTACTCTAACTATTCCTGCTCTTTCCACTCTTTCTTCTTCTACCTTTCTGTCTCTTACTAAGTCTGCCCTTCAATTATCTTGTATCTCTCCTCTACACTTTCCCTTTCACCTCTCCTCCTCTTCCACTCCACCTCACTCTTTCTACTTATTTGCTGTTTTTCGCCATCTCTCTTACGGGCTCGCCATAGCCCGTGCTACATGGACACTTCCTTCTGAGTAGCTAAATCTAAAACAACAACAACAACTATCTCTCTTCATTTTCTTATTCGCTGCGCCTTATTCCTAACAACTTATAATAATCACAACAATAATGGCTGGTTAAACAGGTGCACAACGACGTAAATCAAGCCTATATTTTTGGCTTACAGGGTTATCTTAAGGTAATCTTAAGATGATTTCGGGCCTTTAGTGTCCCCGCGGCCCGGTCCTCGACCAGGTCTCCACCCCCAGGAAGCAGCCCGTGACAGCTGACTAACACCCAGGTACCTATTTTACTGCTAGGTAACAGGGGCATAGGGTGAAAGAAACTCCGCCCATTGTTTCTCGCCGGCGCCCGGGATTCAACCCGGGACCACAGGATCACAAGTGTGCTGTCCGCTCGGCCGACCGACTCCCTCTCACTTCCTCAGGGAGTGACATTTAGCTTACAATTTGAAGTGATACAAAGGATTCGAGGCAACAGACAAGGAAGAGCTTCTGAAACCATAAATAATCAGAATTAGAGAGCATAATGATAACACACTTGAGACAAAGTGCGGGGAAGATAATACCGAGTACTTATATACCACCAAAGTTGTGGGAGGTTGGAATAAACTTCACGAGGAGGTTGTGAGTTATTAACAACACTGGAAAAGTTGAAACTATTTATGGTGTAACCCGGGAGACTTTGTCTACAAACTGGGATCGAAATCACAGTCATATTGAAGGGTGAAAGTTAAGAAGGCGAAGACATACCTACGGGAGTACCTAAATGGTCTGGCCTGAGACCCATACTGTTTCTGGCATATGTAAACAATCTAACAGTTAAAGTAGACTGTTACACGTTGCTGTCTACTGATACTGTGCGAACAAAGGATGGCTGCAAGAAGATGCAGAAAGACTTGATCAGAAAACAAGAATACTCTGGCAAGTGGTAAATAGAGTTAAATACTTGTAAATGCAAAGTAATGAAAAGGGGGGCCTGGGGAAAGGATACCAGTGCAAACATACCCATTGGTACAGAAACATCTTGAGGTATCAGAGAAGGAACGTTCATCAGGGTAGACATTATACTAAACCTGGAGGAGTGGTAAATGTAAGATCTGAAACCATCCACTGGGGCAAAAACAGCATTTAGGACACTGAACATCACATAAGACCAATCCTTGAGTATTCAATACCGGTGTGAAGCCTACCTGTAACGATACCCGAGATAGTTCAGAAACTCACCACCGGATTAGTCCAAGAGCAGAGGCCCGCTAATGATAGACTTGCTGAGCTGAACCTCTCGTCATTGGGGCAGCAAAATATCATGGGAGATATAACCTCAATGACCAGTATATCAAGGACAGACACTTCATAATAGGAGTGTCCGGAACGAGAGACTACACATCTGAACGCCCAGATGAACTCAAAGAACATTAGAAAGAACTCTTATAAAACCTGTTTTGTAAGGCAGTGAGACGAACTTGAGAGCGATGTTAGTGAAGACAAGACTACATACGTGGCCTCTAAGATATGATAAACTCCAAAGGGTTATTAAACATTACTGGCAGGCGATTGAAGATTAAGAGACGGGTTCATCAGTTGTGGTTCTAGGCTTACGGGTTCCGAAAGATGAGAGGAAATGTCAGCACTGTGGAGAAATGCCCGGTAGACTACTGGAACATTATCTAACAGTGCAGTTACAAACCCATTAAGATTTCAACTTAGATTCAACAGAGAAGAAGTTGCTAAACACATGGGACAAAATCTTACTGAAGCGACCGACCATACGAGTCATAAATACTCATACTCCGCCCAAATAAAACAGAAACAAGCAACACTTAGTGGGTCAGCCAGAGGCTTAGGGCCCACACAGGAATATTCTTGGAACAAAAATTGTATTTCGTCCCTCGTGCACACACAACCTGTCCTCGACCAGCCCGTCCTCCAAACAAAGTCCCAAAAGTGATTCCATCCACCCGCGAATTCCCAGCTGTTTATGAATGAAAAACGGTTTACACACGACTCGACTGATTTCGTTCGAACACTTCCGGAACAAGTGCTTCACTGACGAATTTTGTTCGAACCACAACGCTGTAAATGCTTCACCCTCGTAATACAAATACAAATAATCGCCAACAGAACCTAAACACCTAACTTAACCTAACCGATGCCTATATATGCGCAATATGCTAATATATTATAATAACAATCTATATTTGAGAAAATTCCCGTTTTGAATGAACAGCAAGTAAAAATTGATGAATGCGTCTGAATGTAATGGACTTGGACTGAGGACGGGTTGTATATGGAAGTCACTGGCCCCTTTTTTCGAGTCTGGGATGAGCAGGTGGAGAGGTAGGGAGCACGGAGCACATTGGTGCAGGTCAGGAATGCTGCTACTCTCCCTGCAGGGACGCTAGGAAGACTGGTGGAGCGTCCGGGGCCAGGTAGAGCGGCCAGAGTACGACATATCCTGGTATCTTCTGCCCTCGCTACCATTGTATATAATTATCAAGGAATGTTAACCATTTTGATAGCCTAATGCTAAACCAACTTTTTTTTAGTTTATTTCCTACCACAGACATGGCCATTCATTTTAATGGTAACCAGCATAAATATATTTTCTTCTGTTCTCCATGGACAGTGTTAGCGTTAGATGTAGTGTTAGTATTAGATGTTAGATATAGTTAGATGTATCATATAGCGAAGTTACACAGCTGTAACCGAAAGTAATGTGGGAAGACAGAGGAGGGATCAGCAGTAGCAGAGATACAGTGAGTCTCCAGTCGGTCACATGGGCTGACAAGTTATTATGGACCCCATACCCATCACGTGGGCGGCGGTGGAAAAGCTTGTAAGCTTGATATGCTTCTTATTATTTTCTTATTATCAGTATCAAGAAGAACAATCAAGTTACCCAAATTTATGGTAAATGGTAAAGTAACTTTTTATTTAGGACGTTTAGGAAATTTAGGATAAATTATTGAGAGATATATTTTTTTTATAATAAACCCTGTTTATGAATGAAAAACGGTTTACACGCCACTCACATCTTGGGTGTTCGAACACTTCCGGAACAAGTGCTTCGGTGACGATTTGTGTTCGAACCACAACGCTGTAAATACTTCACCCACGTACTACAAATACAAATAATCGCCAACAGAACCTAAATACCTGACCTAACCAGTGACTAAATATGCACAGTATGCTAATATAACAACAACATTAATTTATATTTGAGTCAAATGTTTCGTTCCTTTCTGAAACGTTTTCAGGTAAAGAATGAATATATGAGGTACAATTTTTGCTTAAATGCACATATAAGAGTCAAAGGAGTATGGGGTTAGGTTATAAGGCAACCAAACATAGGGTAAGGAGGGATAGGGCCAATCAAGCATGGGGTAAAAACTCTTGGTGGGTCGGGAGACCTCGCTAGAGACGTCCTTATCCGGTGATGTTCGGTGAGATCTGGGTCTGAGTGTTGGCAAGGAAGTGAAGGACTGGTGCAAGAGCCCAGTCCTTCGTGCGACTGGGTGGTACAGCAACTTGGAAAGGGATGGTCTCCCATGGGGCAGGAAAGTGTCGTTGTTGTCTCTCTCGGTAGACATACTGAGCATTATACAAGTCAAGAAGACCTGTAGAATCACTCTACTAGATTACACTAAGCGAAGTCCCTGCCAATAATGTTGCCGGAACAGCAACACAGCCTCGACCCAGATAAGCCATCCTGGGTCAAGTGAGGGGACACGCCACGAAATAAATTTAAGTGCCGTTAAAACAACAGGAAAAAATAAGGAAAGCTTACTATATAACGTTTTGTTTAGACTTACTCTTACTAAGAGTCAGTGGCTTCTCCTGGCACCAATCATTCGCGGTCGAATGATTGATGCCATGATTACACCATGATTACACCATGAGTGATGCCACATGATTACACCATTCAAAACGTTCCTTCGAACGTTTACAAGATTCGACACATAACATTCAAGTCCCAATACAATTTCAACGTCGATTTTACTATGTCATAAATTCGATGAAGCCTCTTAGATAAGGTGTCACATTTCAAGCTGTTGTCTTTCCTCGAACTTAAGCCCCGGCCCCCACCTTGGTCCAGGTCCAGGCCAATCACTGTAAACCACGGCCGGCCACACCGTGCCCCAGGAACATGTCAACGATCATATAAGCCCCGGCCACACCTCCCTCCAGGGACGGTACGAGCAGAGTGCCACTGTCATGTGGTAGAGTTCTTCAGGACAACATACACGTGTTGACGGCCGGACGACACGACCATTCATGATAACAAGGTACAGCTTCTGTTCAACTGGGCTATGTCGTAACATCTATCACTGCTCCCTGACTACCTCCCAGCCCTCATCTTCCTCTCCCAGCCCTCACCTCCCTCTCCCAGCCCTCACCCCCCACGACGCCAACAATCCTGCCCCACAATGCACAGACAACTTTAGGTAAAGTTAGATGATGTGGTAACCTTGGCACGAACATGTGACTAACTTTATACAAGGCTCTAAGCTGCAAAACCTACAGACGGTGCACAACACGGCCCGGAGAGCTGTAAAACTCGGCCCGGAGAACTGTAAAACACGGCCCGGAGAGCTGTAAAACACGGCCCGGAGAGTTGTAAAACACGGGCCGGAGAGCTGTAAAACACGGCCCGGAGAGCTGTAAAACACGGCCCGGAGAGCTGTAAAACACGACCCAGAGAGCTGTAAAACACGACCCGGAGAGCTGTAAAACACGGCCCGGAGAGCTGTAAAACACGACCCGGAGAGCTGTAAAACACGACCCGGAGAGCTGTAAAACACGACCCGGAGAGCTGTAAAACACGGCCCATCACATGATTACACAACGCAAGAGCGCCGTGATGCGCTGAACACAACCACTCAACATCAGACTACAACAGTATGCCACAAACATGGGCGAATACGCACAAAATATTAGAAGAACCAATGCTAAAAATATGGGGCTAAGAAGATGCGCTCCACTGCCAGAGGTGTTGGGCCAGGGGCTTGGATCAACCAGAAGACACCATGCAAAAAAATCAGAAGTCAAAACTATGAACGGTGCAAAGAGAAACAGACTAACATGTACGTACATAAGCATCCGAGAGTATATTAATGAATGTTCCAAAGAATTCAGCTATACACGTCAACATACATAACCACATACCATAATAATAATAATAATAAAAGAGGCTGAAGAAAGCCTATAGGTCCATACGAGGCAGTTCCTATTTATGTCCTCTCCCCATCCTTGTTTCTTAACCAGTATTTACCCATGTCATTCCTGAATCCAATTTATACCAATTGTTTCGTGATCTATTTTGTGTAGATAAATGTAAATCCATATTATACGTCAATCATGTTACCCTTCCACCCCTTTTCAAGATGTAAATGAATAACTTTTGCAATTATAGAATGACATTTGTGATTTACGATTAAAGCAAGTTTTCCACAATAGATGTTAAGCTAATTGGTCGATAGTTCGAGACAAATGATCTATTTGCCTACTTAAAAATCTGCACCACATTTGAAACCCTCCATGACTCCAGTACTCTGCTCGACACGACGTCTTTATATATATATATATATATATATATATATATATATATATATATATATATATATATATATATATATATATATATATATATATATATATATATATATATATATACATGGAACGTGTATATATCTTACACAAATATGCGATTTGCATTTTAATGATCAAATGAGAGAGTGGGAAGAAGAGTGTACATACAAGCACAGGGTGGCAAATGCTGACGTGAGTAGCGCATAAAAAGCATTTTGGGAACCCTAAACATTACTGGATCAAACTCGCCTGGCTGGACAGGCTGGCAGGAGGCGGCTGGAAACAGCCTACGTAGTAAAGCTGGGCTCGAGGGGGGGGGGGGGGCAGAGAAAACACAGCCGTCAGCCCTGGCATTACTGACGGCCGGACTGAATGTCAAGGCGACCCAGTTGCTGCTGCTGCTGCTGCTTGGCTAATTTGTAGGGCAGGCATCGTCACCATAACTTGGAAACTTGGCAGCAGGGCAACCATAACTTCCTTGACAGCCTGCCAGCAGGGCAAACATAACTTCCTTGACAGTCTGGCAGCAGGTCAGCCATAACTCCCTTGACAGCAGGGCAACCATAACTCCCTTGACAGCCTGGCAGCAGGTCAACTATAACTCCCTTGACAGCCTGGCAGCAGGTCAGCCATAACTCCCTTGACAGCAGGGCAACCATAACTCCCTTGACAGCCTGGCAGTAGGGCAACCATAACTCCCTTGACAGCCTGGCAGCAGGTCAGCCATAACTCCCTTGACAGCAGGTCAACCATAACTCCCTTGACAGCCTGGCAGCAGAGCAACCATAACTACCTTAACATCATGTCAGCAAGACAACCATAACTTCCTTGACAGCCATAAGTTATTCTCAAGAGAATGACCACTCCCCTAACTAGTATTGTCAATGTGTGTTGTTGTTATTAGATAACAAATTATATTTTCCCCACATGTTTTGTGTGCAAGTTTTGTCCAACTTAACTTTGGCGTGTTAAACCACAAGCAGCGTAGCTTCGTACACATAACTGATAACGAAAGAGGAAATACTGGAGCTCTGACGACAGATTGGTACTTCAGTTACCGTTAGGGAGTCTGAGATCTTAAGGGCAGCATTTGCTATTAAGTAAATATAAGGAAAACAATGATTGGAAATTAAGTTACCCTGAGATATGGTACTGAAAATTGTACACAAAAGTGTGGTACTTTATTCCTAGTCACAGAGTGATTTGTGCTGCTCAAGCGTACATCCTGCAGCATTTTCTTCTTCTTGAGGTTATCTTGAGATGATTTCGGGGCTTAGTGTCCCCGCGGCCCGGTCCTCGACCAGGCCTCCACCCCCAGGAAGCAGCCCGTGACAGCTGACTAACTCCCAGGTACCTATTTACTGCTAGGTAACAGGGGGCATCAGGGTGAAAGAAACTCTGCCCATTGTTTCTCGCCGGCGCCCGGGATCGAACCCGGGACCAGAGGATCACGCGCCCAATGTTCAGTCCGCTCAGCCACCGGCTCCACGAGCATGAGCAGTCCTGCTGAACCCTCCCACCACAGTGTTCCGTGTCACCTCACCAGGCAACAGTCAACTCGTCTCTGGCCAGCCACGGACGTTAACGTGTTTCGCATTAGGGAAAAATGTCAGGACTGCAGCCTGTATACTTGGAGTTGTATTCCCCAAGGTCGGACTGAGGATAGGATTGACCTGTGAGAACTTGGTCCAACAGGCTGTTGTCAGGAGTGGCCCGCAGGCCTACATATCCACTACAACCCGTATGGTCCGGCACCTCTTGCAGAAACGTGTCAAATTTTGTTCCTGAATGCGCCGTCCACTTTTGTTCCGGTAATATTTCTTATGTTTTCTGGAAGGATATTGAATAGCAGTAGATTTCTGATGTTCATACAGTGTTCTAGCTCTGCCACAGCATTCTTCAGTACGTATATTCTTCATTTTCTACCTTATCTTTCGCTCGAGTATGTTATTATTTTACTGGTAAGTTTGGAACCTGGCCTTCCAGTATCCTCCAAGTATATATTATGCGATACCTTTCTTTATCACTGGAATTTATCACTGCTCCCAATATAAGAATATTCATATCGGCTTGTAGTTCTTGAGTGTCTTCTACAGTAGTAACTTTCATGCTGAATTTTCGTCTGCAAAGGATGACACGAAGCTGTGACTTATATTTTTGAGTATATCAGATATGAGAATGATTTTATGGGCTACCACTCCATGATCACAATTATCAAATGTCTTTGCGAAGTCCGTGTACATCAACATCTGCATTCTGTTTGTTTTTTCCAATTCTTCTGTGATTTTGTTATAGTGATTGAGCAGTTGCAAAAGGCAGGATCTTCTCATCCTAAATCCTTGTTGACCTAAGTTGTGAAGTTCAATGTTCTCCATAAAACTGGAGACTTAACCACTGTTTCAAACAAATACTTTGCTCTCGTACTACTGGTTCTTAATATTTCTTTATAAATATGGAAGTCCCTGAGACAGGACCCAGGCGGAGCGCAATGTTGTCAATTTCGCTCTCAAAGTCCGCTGTGCTGGTGTTAATAGCCCGAGGTCCAGTCCGCACACCATCTTCCACTATACAATACAACCATATCCAAGGTAATCGATATATACTAAAAGTTACGCACAACTTCGAAGTTTAATCGACTTACAATTACCGTTTATAAGACATTATAACTAGATCAATAAGTTGGGCCAGGAGGCACAGAATGCCTCTCCTTGGCATTCTTGGCTAGTGTGGTCTAAAACTAAGCTAGTGTGGTCTAAAACTTGGCTAGTGTAGTCTAAAACTAGGTTAGTGTAGTCTAAAACTAGGCTAGTGTGGTCTAAAACTTGGCTAGTGTAGTCTAAAACTAGGTTAGTGTGGTCTAAAACTTGGTAGTGTGGTCTTCATTCTGGTTCTCAGACACCAATGTATCACTTCTCCCCACCCAAGATGAACGAAAAAATATATGCCAAACCTGTTATAAATACGAGGTAAGAGCGAGCAAAATCAACCGGTTAACTTTGAACAAGGACAGGAACTACGCGGGCAGCCGGTGTGAAGATAGATGAAATTGTTTATGTAATAATCTAAGATGCGGTCTGATAAAGACCTTTTGTGCCCTCTGTAATGCTTTTTGCGCTACCGCTCACAGGATGGGTATGGGGTGCACAATAAAGGCCGAGTTACCTCGATGGCTGAGTCGACGGTGACATGCGCCTCCAGCAGCCGTCACCCTGCTGCGCCCGCGCTCCTGCCAACATCTCGGCCCTTTAGTGAACTGTTCCTTGAAGTTACTTTGTATATAATATGATGATGTGTTTTACAAATATGAAGTTCTCAGTTCCACATCTCACACTTGATCAAAACGTCGCCTGCCCACGCTGGCGACCTCTACCACAGGCTGATTTGATTGTTGCCGCCAGAGGCGGCTAGTTTATTGTACACCCCACCCCATGTCTGTGAGCGGTAGCGCAAAAAGTATTACAGAGGGCACAAAAGGTCTTTATCAGACCTTATCTTAGATTATTACATAAACAATTTCATCTGTCCTTTACACCTTATGGTGTGAAGGATAGATGTAGTCTAAACATGTCAGCTAGTTACAGAGAAAGTTCTATTTCAAGAAAAATAGAACTTTACAAACCTTTCTTTTTTTCTTAATTCATCTCATATGTATATATTTTTAAGCCTTTAATGATGTATCTTAATTAATACTGATATATTCTTAAACTTTTAATGTTGTCTCTATATTTATACTGCTATGTACTGTTGCTTAGATACAAGACCACAGCTGTTCCTTGACTTCTAGCACTGGAAAATGCCCAACAGACCACTGGAACATTATCTAACACAGTGAAAAGTCACAAATCAAATAAGATTTCAACTAAGCGTCAACAGAGCAGAAGTTGTTGTTAAACACATAGGGGCATAATGTTACTGAAGCGACCATACGGGTCATACATACCCATACTCCGCCAAAGCAACACTTAGTGGGCCAGCCAGAGGCTAAGGGCCCGCGCTGATATATCCTTGGAAAAAAAATCCTTGACCGTGTGAGACTACCCGACTACAGATGTTTACTCAACTTGTATGTTGTTGTTGTTATAGATTCAGCTACTCGGAATAAGTTCCAAGTAGCACGGGCTATGGTGAGCCCGTTGTGGACTTACCTGGCACAGGAGCGGGGCTGTGATTCAACTTGTAATAATAGAACGTCGCATTTTGACGTATACTCGACCTAAGGCCAAAAATCGTCATACTAGAAAATAGTAGCGGCTCGCGAAAATTACATACTGTCCCGTTTTTTGTTTGGGACCTCTGGTAGGTTAGGATAAGGCACTTTAGTACCACAGTTTCTTGACGAGGTCGTCGTAAAGTTCGGGCTGTCCGTCGGGGTATAGTCTTGTAGTACCTGGGGTTATCTTGAGATGATTTCGGGGCTTTAGTGTCCCCGCGGCCCGGTTCTCGACCAGGCCTTTACCCCCCAGGAAGCAGCTCGTGACAGCTGACTAACACCCAGGTACCTATTTTACTGCTTGGTAATAGGAGCATAGGGTGAAAGAACCTCTGCCCGTTATTTCTCGCCGGCGCCTGGGATCGAACCCGGGACCACAGGATCACAAGTCCAGCGTGCTGTCCGCTCGGCCGACCGGCTCCCTTGTACTTGGGTTGGGGTTGTACTATCCCCTGCGTAACCTGGCCATAGGGAGGGCGTAGTACATTCACTGGTGTCCCTTAATCAGTTGGTACGGGAGACATCTCCCGTCACGCAGGGTGCAGTCTCACCTCCACAGATCTCCAGTATCAGCTCTTGATACTGGTAATGGCTCAAAAGGGCCTCCACTTACGGGCTATTCATGCCCGTGCCACCTTTTAGGTGGCTTAATCTTCATCAATCAGTTGGTCAGCAAACAAGCAGAGAGCATGACTGTTATAGGGCAAGGACCCGCGGCGGGCTGCATGTTGGTCGCCCAAGTATTTACCTGGGGATGGGAATTACTGCAGAGTCCTCGAGGTCTGTGTTTGGTCTCCGGCGAGTTAGTTATGATTCGTCATGACTCACAAAGTCCACACCACCGCTACACCTTTGGTGATCCATACATGTCAACCTTGGACTGGGCTTACTCATTCACATGTTGTAAATGATGTGTTGTGGGTGTACTGCTACTATTATCACTAAAATAACTACAGCGACTACTGAGGACTCCTGTAAGGGTGGTACAGTGGTACTGAGGACTGGAAGGGGAAATATTAGGGTAAAGCGCCAAGCCATTGCGACTATATAGCACTGGGAAGGGATCAGGATAAGGATTTGTGATGGGACGGGGAGAGGGGGAGAGGAAGGAATGATGCCCAACCACTTGGACGGTCGGGGACTGAACGCTGACCTGCAAGAAGCGAGACCGTCGCTCTACCGTCCAGCCCAAGTGGAGTCTAGAGACATTCTTGCTAGACATTACCTGTGGCCTGGATGAGCCTACACCGGCGGCCTGGCCACCCACAACAACTAACCAGAACCCGTCCGGCAAATTCTACGCACTTAAACGTGCGTAGAAAGTCTCATCTTCCCCCTCACTTGGGCACGCCCCTGGCGGGTTAACTCTTACCGGACGGGTCATTACCCTTCAACATCATACACACAACTCCATCCTGTAACTATACATTAAAACAAGAGGGAAAAAGTAATGCGCAAGGCTTAATTACGCAAGTATTTCCCTACAAGATGAGGCGCATTGTGTCGAGGCGCTGCTCCCGGGGCGACGACGTCTAGGTGGGCTCCACGGGCTCACCATAGCCCGTGCTACTTGGAACAAAAAGTTCCAAGTAGCGAATCTTAAAGAACAACAACAGGTGGGCGGCACACAGCCTCCTGAGGTACAGCTTCCTCCCGGCACAAGGACACCTGCACAAGAACACCTGCACAAGAACACCTGCACAAGGACACCTGCACAAGGACACCTGCACAAGAACACCTGCACAAGGACACCTGCACAAGGACACCTGCACAAGAACACCTGCACAAGGACACCTGCACAAGAACACCTGCACAAGGACACCTGCACAAGGACACCTGCACAAGGACACCTGCACAAGGACACCTGCACAAGAACACCTGCACAAGAACACCTGCACAGCTTTACCCTCGCTCGTCCCCTCGTGGCACAGCAGCTGTGATCAACTGTCTCAGTCTGCCTCTATGTCCAGCGACTCGCCAGTCTGAGACAACACCCTACAGTCACCCCAACACCTGGAGACACTAAGACTACACCCTACAGTCACCCTCCAACACCTGGAGACACTAAGACAACACCCTACAGTCACCCCAACACCTGGAGACACTAAGACAACACCCTACAGTCAGCCCCCCAACACCTGGAGACACTAAGACAACACCCTACAGTCACCCCAACACCTGGAGACACTGAGACAACACCCTACAGTCACCCCCCCAACACCTGGAGACACTAAGACAACACCCTACAGTCACCCCCCCAACACCTGGAGACACTAAGACAACACCCTACAGTCACCCCAACACCTGGAGACACTAAGACAACACCCTACAGTCACCCCAACACCTGGAGACACTGAGACAACACCCTACAGTCAGGCCAATTACCTCATCATACACAGCCACCACCAAGACAATAGCTGGTTGGTTAACATTGAAGCCACCAAGGTCTGAGGGCCGGATGGCTTGCACCATCCCAGCAGCAGCAGTAGCAGGAGGAGTGACAGGGAATCAGGGGAACTCGAGGCCTTTGCAGCTCTGCCATAAAAACTAGAACAAGGACAAGGCTTGGCCAGGGAGCGCTCCCCGACATCCTGCAGGAGTGGAGGGCAGGACGTAATCCCGGAGGTTGCCGCCGCCGCCGCCGCCGCCCCGGACAAGGCTGCAGTCCTCATGTTTAGACTGCAGTGATTCCTGGTATTAGTGGGGAGCACGAGGGACGTTCAGGGAACTCCTGAGAGTTCGGGGCGTGGCCGTGGTTGTCTGTAGGTGGGGCGGGGTGTTGGGGGTGTGGCCGTGATTGTATGGGGAGGGAGGGGATGTGGTGGTGGGGGGTGGGAGAGTGATGAGGGAGAGAGAGGGAGGGGTTGGGGTGTAGGGAAACGCATATGGTGAAACACATGTGAAGAACCTCTCACACACTCACAGCTCCCTGACAAGAGGGAGCCAGCTTAGCTTAGCTGCCAACACCCACACAACGTGTCAGCAAGGCGGACAGCCCGCCTGCTTTCATACCTCTCACTGTATTTCCCACTTCTATACTTCCCTTCACCTATCCCTTTTCTTCCTCTTTACTAAAAAAAAAAAAAAAAAAAAAAAAAAAAAAAAAAAAAAGTGTAGGGAGGACCTGGGGTGGCCCTGGGGGTGTAGGTACGACCAAAAAACACTTTGCCAATTGAAACTCTGTTCCAGCGCTCTCAGGGAACAACACGGGCTCAAGAGAGCTCTAAATAATCCCTGGTGGGGTTCGACCCGTGGACCTGAAGAAGGCACGTCGACCTCGTAGCTGGCTCCTCGTCCACGTCCTTCGCCAATTTATAAAACGATTGGGCACACGAGTAAATGTGTTTTGCACCATTTACCTACAACACTGGACTGAGGATCTCTGCGTGATGGTCAGTGCTGCTCCACTTGACCAATGACCTTGTCTGCTTGCGTTCATCTTCGCCGGCTAATACGTGTGGGAAAGGAAGGGAACAATCAAGAGAAAGCGCCAAGCCAATGCGACTATAGCAACCCGTCCTCTTAAAAATAACGTCGCTTTAGGCTGATATGCGCCGCTATGGCCAAAAGTGGACGTAATTTGAAATAAAATCGACTCACGAAAGAGACGTTCTGTCCCGTTTTCTGTTTGAGTCGTCCGGCTTACTCGGAAAGGTTAGGAGAGGAAACTTTCAACTAACATTTTTTCATAACGTTTTGAAACTTTATGAGAATTTCCTGCCCACCTAACCTACCAGAGGACCCTTAACTAACTGTTGTTGAAAAAAAAATCTAATTTTTGTTATTTTTTTTTTCATTTTCAAATTACGTCCACTTTCAGCCATACTGGTAAACGGCCAAAAGCGACATTATTTTTAAGAGGTCAGGTAGTTACAGCTGACCAGCCGGTCACTATAAGGTAAAACAGGTCACTCTGAACATCTACCACTTATGACCTGTAATGTATCAATTATACAATGTATGTATTTGATGTAACTATATAACCTGAGCTTGTTAGAAGCATCTTAATCACCTTCAGTGGTTAAGTGTTTAATTGCACACTAGTTTCTCTATCAACTATCTCAACCTGTCAGAGTAAAAGAGACAAATGTTTGTGTATGTATATATACGTATGTATATATATATGTATATATATGAATGTATGTATGTATGTGTGTGTGTATGTATATGTATGTGTATAAAGTATATGTGGAAGCTGATCAGAATTACATTTCACCTTTGTAAATGCACATTAATGACACTATGTAAAAGACACATCGAACACTTTATGTAGGGCATAAGTAAATCTGTGTATCTATGTATTTACGTATGTAGGTTAGCTTAGCATTTTAAAAGCACTACAATCACCTTCTGTGGTTGATCAATAATTCCCTGAACTATATGTTTAACAAATCTCTAACCCTGTCCATGGCGGTCAGAAGAAAATGTATATATGCTGGTTAGCATTGTAAATGTGTGGCCACGTCTGTGGTAGAAAATAATAATAATAATAATAATAATAATAATAATAATAATAATAATAATAATAATAATAATAAAAACTTACGGGCTACTCATGCCCGTGCCATCTCTGGGACGGCTTAATCTTCATGAATGAATGAATGAATGAATCAATGAATCAATCAATCAATCAATCAATCCATCAATCGAGATATACGGCCATTGATCGCTGCGTTATACGGCTACAGGCCGTAATATCACAGCCCATCCTCTACAGCGTTCACAACGTCACAAAACTGATGTATTAAATTGCCAGAACCTAACCTAACCGAGGACCCACGCGTAGAAAACGGGACATAACATCAACCTTGCGATCCGTTATGATATTTATTTAGTACATTATGTGTTGGCCTTAGGGGGATTTATTGGTCAAAATGCGATGTAGTGTTCGAGAGAACGGGTTAAATGTGCGCATTTCGCCTGAAAAAAAAAGCGCATCAACCGTAGGGCGCCAAATGCGCAGTTTTCTCTACAACTGGAAATCTGGAACTAAGTCTGGTTAATCTAGACTTACACAATCAAACACACGTAAACCTATTCTCGTCCAAGCCAGAACTGTGCTAATATTATACGTCAAAATGCATAGGAGGAGTTGGTCCAACCTGTCCTCCTAATAGAAAGTCACTTAAGTCCACTACGGGCTCACCATAGCCTGTGCTACTTGGAACATTTTGTTCCGAGTAGCTGAATCTAAAACAACAACAGAACGTCGCATTTTGACGTTCTAAGGCCGAAAGACTACCTAAGGCCAAAAATAGTCGTATTACAAAATGGTGGCGGCTCGCGAAATTGACATACTGTCCCGTTTTCTGTTGTGGGTCCTCTGGTAGGTTAGGATAAGGGCACTTTAATACGACAGTTTCTTGACGCTGGGGAACCTCAGGAGGACGGGGGTGGTTGGTGGGTGATCTTGAGATCTTGAGATGATTTCGGGGCTTTAGTGTCCCCGCGGCCCGGTCCTCGACCAGGCCTCCAACCCCAGGAAGCAGCCCGTGACAGCTGACTAACTCCCAGAAACCTATTTTACTGCTAGGTAACAGGGGCATAGGGTGAAAGAAACTCTGCTAAATGTTTCTCGCCGGCGCCTGGGATCGAACCCAGGACCACAGGATCACAAGTCCAACGTGCTGTCTGCTCGGCCGACCGGCTCCCTATCCGGGTGATCTTAGAGGTGGACTCAACGACCCTCGGCACCACCGTCTCAGACATTTAGTGTGATAACAACACGGAGAATTTTTTCTCTTGGAATGACTGAGAACTGGGAAAATATTCTGAATACTCGGAGCTGACTGACAAACGTTTGTATTTCCTTCCTTTGGTAGTGTGCGTCAGCATGGTGCTGCTGCCATATTATATAATATATATATATATATATATATATATATATATATATATATATAAGTGTGTGTTCTCTGTAAACTGTAGCGATGCAATAAAATTAAATAAAACAAAATTAATAAAAAATAATAGGGGTGGTAGGAGAGGAAAAGATTAAAGTGTTCAGTGAGAATCCACAAGGTCTTCTCTGAATGCTGTTTATTTTCTTCTTCGAGGCTGTGGGTCCCTTCAATTGCACCAGTAGTGGTACCCCTAAAATAAATAAATATATATATATATATATATATATATATATATATATATATATATATATATATATATCGTCTATACTAGACGGGATACCCGATTGCGCCTGGGTATTTCACCCTTCCCCTCCCCCTCTCTCCTAATATCACCCCCCCCCCTACTTTTTTTTTTTTTTTTTATTAAGTTATGAGGTACATCTGCATTAGTGCAGCTACCCTAGACTATATGAAGTGGAGTACAGTGTGTCAAAAAAAGCTAACTAGGTGATGCTATAAAATCCCCATCACACAGGATGGTTAGTCATACAGAGACATGTGATAGGCGGTCTGCACTGGCAGACTCCGGATGCATTTTGAGGATATCAACAACACAAGATTGAATAAGGTAGCAGTGGTAATACAAGTCCCCATCTCGCAGGATGGTTAGTCATACAGGGCCATGTGTTTAATAGCCTGCACTGGCAAATTTTGGGTATACTGTGAGGATATCTTCAAGAATACGAGAGTGAATAAAGTAATTGCAAAGCTCCAGGTACCTCATGCCAACTGGTCTGAAAGGTCTAATAACTGGGCATTCAGTGATGTAGTGCGGGAGATCATGCCGTAGTTCCTGCTCACAGAGTTTGCAACTGGAGTGCTCAGGATTGGGAGACCCGTCACCTGCAGCCACCTGCCACAGGTAACGGTAACCCAACCTGATCCTTGCAACCACTGTGTCGCACAGTCTAGTGGACGTTTTGTGCTGTCCATAGATGTAGGTTTCAGATCTGAACAAATCATAGCTTTTTATACTAGTACTTTCAGGTCGTTGGGAGTCAGTAAGTTCTTCCCTATCAGATCTGAATGTTTGGACCAATACAGTTTTGACAGCAGAGATGGGGATACCTAGATCTAATTCAACTTCAAACTTGTTACACGCTAATTTGGCTGCAATGTCTGTCTCATTATGATGGGTTATATTTATGTGTGAAGGTATCCATACAAAGGAGATTCGAGACCCTTTACTCTGTGCATCAATTAGGTCATTTATAATTGGGAGTATTAGGTTCTTGCTGTCGATCTTCCAAGAGAAGTTTTCGATTGCTTGAAGAGCAGACTTTGAATCGCAGAATATTATTCCTCCTCCAATATTTTTTAATGTGCTGGTTGCTAAATGTAATGCTGCTAGTCCCCCCTACATCTACTGCCTTCACCTACTAAGTCTATGGATAACACAACCACTATTTTAGTCTTGGCCATGAAAGGAGCTCGGAGTTAGGGGGGGGGGGGTTAGGAGGAATAGGGGGATAGAACCACACCTGTTTCTCTGGCACGAGTTGTTCTGAGGCACCAACACCAGAACAACTGTTGGCGACTGATTCATGAAGATAAAGCCACCCAAGAGGTGACACGGGCATTGAATACCCCCGTAAAACTGTTGTTCCCTGCTCCCACGTTCCTATACCCTAGGGGATAAGAACGGGGGCGTCTTCGCTATGTTGTTCAGGTACAATCTCGGTCTAGGACAACTGTACCTTATTTGCAATGGAGTTGGTTGGTCGCCGTCGTATGCCAGACACCTGCCATCATATCTCGCCCAAGACCAATATAGTGGTACTGGCTGGCCGCTTTTTCCTCGCGGCTCCAGTGACATCCCACCCACAGCACACACGGCTTCATCCACACACTGGGTGGGTATCGTGTCAGACCCGTACACGCCCGCACCCTTCACCACGCCCGCACGCTACACCACGCCCGCACGCTTCACCACGCCCGCACGCTTCACCACGCCCTCCAGCTTCACCACGCCCTCCAGCTTCACCACGCCCTCCAGCTTCACCACGCCCTCCAGCTTCACCACGCCCTCCAGCTTCACCACGCCCTCCAGCTTCACCACGCCCGCACGCTACACCACGCCCTCTACAACTCGCCACAAAAGACCTCCAACAGGTCATGGATGCTTGCTAACTTTTCAATTACAGCCAATACCAAGTGCAGATTACAGTGGTTTAGGGTCACCCGGGCAACCAACCATAGCTTTATTCCCAGGGAGCGGATGGCGTGTGAGGCTGGCGGACTTTATCAGTAACGATGAGGACTCTTAAGGTCTCCAGAGCTGGCTTCCTGCCCTGCCAGCCACGGTACTGTATGCAGGCGAGGAGTCACAATAACGTGGATAAAGTATGTTGGCCAGACCACACACTAGAAGGTGAAGGGACGACGACGTTTCGGTCCGTCCTGGACCATTCTCAAGTCGATTATGTGTCGACTTCACAATCGACTTGAGAATGGTCCAGGACGGACCGAAACGTCGTCGTCCCTTCACCTTCTAGTGTGTGGTGTGGTCATCACGGTACTGTACACCCACCTGGGCTCTGGTCACGTGACCCCGCTCATAGTGCAAGATAATACAAGCATGAACAAATCCACAAGGGCCGTGATGAGGGATCGAACCTACGAGTTCGTAGATAGGCGAGTACACGTGTGTCTATACACCCGTCCTCAACTAGTAGACATAAGTCCTGATAGATAAGTACCCGCTCCATCATCCTACATCACCCCGCCAACACAGACATCAGCTGATAAGAATAACGGGTATAGAAAGTGGGTATAAGATACCCACTTGAGTACCTGACTGCCCCAGACAGACACTGTTGACAACTCCACAACAAATCCTGGCCCCTGATGCGCTAACATTAGCAGCAGGTGGAGGGAGGCTGAGAGTAATCTCCGAGCCGTCATCTTAATAACTGGCATCACTGATGTATGGGGAGTATTCACATCTTAAGCTCCTACGTATGCTGTCACTCAGTTCATTGTTCGGTTCCTTAGGACTGCATTTACTTCACAATAAGGCTTTTAATGAATAATATATTTCTTCAGGACATGTGGAAGAGTTTCTTGAAATACAAAACAACGTACTTGACCATCAAGAGAATTGTTTATCATATCTTTCCTCCAATCATCCATGCCCCCTACCCTCTATCACCCTCCCCACACCACCATACTCATTCATGGACCAACATTCATTTACTCATTCTACTTCAACATACACTCACTCATTCTATTCTCACATTCATTAAAGGTTAACATTCACCCACTCATATGGCATGGCTGTTCACCCAGTCTGCCCCAGGACCAATATGTAACGCGAAAGTGTAACTAGGACAGGGCACGTCTAGGTCGACCGTGACCTAGATGGTGCCATGCCAGGTGACATAGAGTGCCAGTCAGTTGCTGTCATACTTGACGGGCTGAACCCCTAAGCATGAGCCGTCTGCCTCACTGTGCCTTACTTTGAGGGAGTTCGTATACACACAGTAACTAGTTCTTGAGTATATTGTCAACAGTGTTGGGTCACAGTATCATGACAATATATACTGTAGTATACCCAGACCATAGTAGCCCTAGACCGTAGTATCCCCAGACCGTAGTATCCCCCAGACCGTAGTATCCCCCAGACCGTAGTATCCCCCAGACAGTAGTATCCCCCAGACCGTAGTATCCTCCAGACCGTAGTATCCCCCAGACCGTAGTATCCCCCAGACCGTAGTATCCCCCAGACAGTAGTATCCCCCAGACCGTAGTATCCTCCAGACCGTAGTATCCCCCAGACCGTAGTATCCCCAGACCGTAATATCCCCCAGACCGTAGTATCCCCCAGACTGTAGTATCCCCCAGACAGTAGTATCCCCCAGACAGTAGTATCCCCCAGACTGTAGTATCCCCCAGACCGTAGTATCCCCCAGACAGTAGTATCCCCCAGACTGTAGTATCCCCAGACCGTAGTATACCCAGACCAGAGTATCCCCCAGACCGTAGTATCCCCCAGGCCGTAGTATCCTCAGACCGTAATATCCCCAGACCGTAGTATCCCCCAGACTGTAGTATCCCCCAGACAGTAGTATCCCCCAGACTGTAGTATCCCCAGACAGTAGTATCCCCCAGACTGTAGTATCCCCCAGACAGTAGTATCCCCCAGACTGTAGTATCCCCCAGACAGTAGTATCCCCCAGACTGTAGTATCCCCAGACAGTAGTATCCCCCAGACTGTAGTATCCCCCAGACAGTAGTATCCCCCAGACTGTAGTATCCCCAGACAGTAGTATCCCCCAGACAGTAGTATCCCCCAGACTGTAGTATCCCCCAGACCGTAGTATCCCCCAGACAGTAGTATCCCCCAGACTGTAGTATCCCCAGACCGTAGTATACCCAGACCAGAGTATCCCCCAGACCGTAGTATCCCCCAGGCCGTAGTATCCTCAGACCGTAGTATCCCCCAGACTGTAGTATCCCCAGGCAATAGTGTCCCCGCTCTTCCTATATGAGCCATATATACACACACTAGAGCGATATATACACACACTATACCAACACAAATGACTGCCTCCAAATATTTATTTTGCGTTAGGTAAATTAATATGTGTAGCAGGTGTCATTGTTATGTTATTCCGGTGTAGTGTTGTTTTGGTAAACACGAGCCACGTGATCCATTGGACCAATAGGAGAGGTGGGTTATATTTATTGGCTGTGGGCCAGGCGCTCAACCAATAGGGAGGCTCTAAGCAATGTGACGTAGCACCACCACCACCACCATCACCCTGTCTCATTGACTGGAGGGCGGCGCTCACTTCTCATTGAGCTCTCGTGAGAGGAGCCACGCTCACTTGAGCTCCTGATGCAGTATGGGGGAACTCTGCCTTCCTGGCCGTTGTGCGAACCGACCCAACCAAAAATCACGCTGAGGCATACCCGAGAGCTTATGCTGCGGGTCACAGCCTTATTCCTGCTCAGCTTTTGTACACATGACACAGTATCATCCCTTCCACTCATCACACTCACCTGTCATCAAATCATGACATGACAGGGAGGGGGAGGGGGGGAGGGCCAGCCAAGCACAGTTGGCACCAGTACCACCATTATCACTATCTCGACCCGTGCTAACAACAGTATTTACTACCACAATCACCACCTCTGTCGGCATTTTCACTTCGAAATGCACCATCATCATTATCGCCAGGACCAGCATCACCACTATCGCCTGCACCATCACCACCGCTCCCACTGCAACCACTAGCACCACCCTCAGTACCACCACCATCACCACAATCACCAGCACCATCACAACCACCAACACCACCTCCCCCCAACACCACAACCATCCTCCCCCCCACATCCCCCCGCCCCCAATACCACAACCACCTGCACTGTATCAACCATCAGGACTGATACAGTACTGTATCAATACTGTATATACACAAAATAAAGATAAGGCCCTACATCACCACCCCAGGCTTACCACAGCTTTTGAACAAAAAAAAAAGTGGTACCTGTTACTCACCTTGTTACAGCTGTACTAAGCTACTGGTTACAGCGGTGTGTTGGTTACAGCGGTGCCCTGGTTAGCTGAGGGCGTGTCTAGAACAAGGATTATGTCAGCTTTAAATCTGGTTTGTGGTAGGCAGACACCCCCGACCCCTTTAACACAGGATCCGGCTATACCAGTCAGCGACCACCAAGGAATACCTCCACACAGTAAGAACAACTTCTGCCTATAATCTTTCAGGATAGAATCTGCCTATAATCTTTCAGGATAGAATCTGCCTATAATCTTTGATTATATAATATGCCTATAATCTTTGAGGATATAATATGCCTATAATCTTTGAGGATATAATCTGCCTATAATCTTTGATTATATAATATGCCTATAATCTTTGAGGATATAATATGCCTATAATCTTTGAGGATATAATATGCCTATAATCTTTGAGGATATAATATGCCTATAATCTTTGAGGATATAATATGCCTATAATCTTTGAGGATATAATATGCCTATAATCTTTGAGGATATAATATGCCTATAATCTTTGAGGATATAATATGCCTATAACCTTTGAGAATATAATCTGCCTATAATCTTTGAGGATATAATCTGTCTGTAATTTTTAATTTGGGATCTCGATAAAACGAATCCAGTGAGTGTTGTTGTTGTTGTTTATAGATTCAGCTACTGGGAACAAAAAGTTGCAAGTAGCACGGGCTATGGTGAGCCCGTAGTGGACTTACCTGGCACAGGAGCGGGGCAAGTAGCACGGGCTATGGTGAGCCCGTAGTGGACTTACCTGGCACAGGAGCGGGGCAAGTAGCACGGGCTATGGTGAGCCCGTAGTGGACTTACCTGGGGCACAGGAGCGGGGCTGTAACTGGCTTACAGAGAGTTCAGGGCCAAGTTTTTAGGACTATGAAAGCTTGGTCTTGGGGGTGTGTTATGGGTGGTGGCTGACTTGGCCCCAGTCCAGCTGTGTGTCCTGTTGCCACTACTAATGTATCCTACAACCTTGCCACTACTAATGTATCCTACAACCTTGCCACTACTAATGTATCCTACAACCTTGCCACTACTAATGTATCCTCCAACCTTGCCACCACTAGTGTATCCTTCAACCTTGCCACTACTAATGTATCCTACAACCTTGCCACCACTAATGTATACTACAACCTTGCCACTATTAATGTATCCTTCAACCTTGCCACTATTAATGTATCCTACAACCTTGCCACCACTAATGTATCCTTCAACCTTGCCACCACTAATGTATCCTACAACCTTGCCACCAGTAATGTATCCTACAACCTTGCCACCACTAATGTATCCTTCAACCTTGCCACCACTAATGTATCCTACAACCTTGCCACCAGTAATGTATCCTACAACCTTGCCACCACTAATGTATCCTACAACCTTGCCACTACTAATGTATCCTCCAACAAATTTCCCCCTAACTTAGTCCTTCCGCTTTCTAAATATTTATTGAACTGTGACGCGCGCGAGCAAATATATACGCGTGTATACACAAACAAGCACACACACATGCATAAGCAAGCAAGCAAGCAAGCAAGCAAGCACACTCATTATATTACTAAGATTAAACAAATACATAAGCGAACGAGCTCGTACGCATCACCAAATGGAAAGTTCAACTAGCATACAAAAAAGGTTTCCAGTAATGGAATTTGTTACATAAAATATAAGCTTCAGATTGTGACGCCTTGTTCAAGAGTGATGGGGGAGGAGGAGGAGGGTGATCGGGCGGGTATGATTGATTGATTGATGAAGATTAAGCCACCCAAAAGGTGGCACGGGCATGAATAGCCCGTAAGTGGTGACCCTTTGGAGCCATTACCAGTATCAAGAGCTGATACTGGAGATCTGTGGAGGTGCAACTGCACTCTGCGTGACGGGAGATATCTCCCGTGGGGCCGGTATTACAGTCAGAAGCAGCATCCCTAACTGGTACAGAATCGTTAAAATTCTGGCAGTAATGAACAGTTGTACAGCGGTGTCAATCTAACTAACATGTTTAGACAGTGCTAGGACAGACGGGACCAGGTTGGTGGTGGTGGTGTTGGCAGCGTCCCCGGCGCCAGAGATCACTGGAGGGTTGGGGGGCGGGTGCCTACCTCAGGGGTCTTGGCACCATCCTGGCCTATCTACAAGGTCTGACTCAACCCCCGTCCAAAGTCTGCATTTATGTTGGCCAGTCACTCTCGCAAAACAGACGGGTCTTAACACTGTCCTTCGCGAAAAGTCACTGTTAAGGGTAAATCGACACGTGCGTTCAGACGCTTCATGCTTCTGAAGACATCTGAAGGCCTTTGTAGACCTCTGAATGCCTCTGTAAGCCTCTAAAGACCTCTGTAGACCTCTGAATGCCTCTGTAAGCCTCTAAAAACCACTGTAGACCTCTGAATGCCTCTGTAAGCCTCTAAAGACCTCTGTAGACCTCTGAATGCCTCTGTAAGCCTCTAAAAACCACTGTAGACCTCTGAATGCCTCTGTAAGCCTCTAAAGACCACTGTAGGCCACCGAAGGCCTTATGCATCAAGAGCTGAAGCATGAACCTGTGTCCATAAATAGACATACCCACATACACACACACACACACACACATCTTCAATAAACATAATGAAATTGTCAGAAGTAATCTGTCATTTATCTGCTCAGCAGACAGGTAGTTTACAGTGCTGAGAAGAGTCATCAGTCATCAGTCAGAGTCATCAGTCAGGGTTCTGTCAGGCGCGCGTCAACGTCCGTCAGTGCCCGGCCAGACTGACAACACTGCCCTTGTGCCCATTCCCCACTACACATGTCGCAGTAGCTGCAAATGTTGGTGTTGGAATAATGAGGTTGAAAGTTGTCAGTCGTGTACAGCTGTATGGCCCCGTCCATCAGGCCTGTGTTCACCTAATAGTGTCTACAGGACAGTGGGGTATAGCTCTTGAGACCCCGCCTCCTACTTCTCTTCTGTGCTTGTACCGTTTTCTTTTTTTAACTTGACTTAAGTTAACTTATTTTTATTGCAATTACTACATAGAGTATTTGAGTCACGGCGCTAAGCGCTATCTTCACCCATTATTTTTTGAATAACTAATTTAAAGCATTAAATTAGGTTAAACTAATGTAAAAGTTAAACTAATGTTGTTAATGCTATACATTAGCTAAAAATAATAAAAGGTTGGTGAAGGAAGCAGTACCAAATGTGGTATAGGGAAGAGCAGTGTGTAGGCTCCACCGTCCACCACACACTACTGACCGCCACCACACCCTCTACCCTACTGTATATCCGCTTCTTCCCTCCCACGTGTAATTTACAAGGAATAGTTCTAGTTCATTCATCAGAAGATATCAGAATATAAATGTAGATTATATAATCTTGTCTCCCAGAGTTTACAAGACGCGAGATACACAGCGCCTCCACGAGGCCACAGGCGCATCACAGCCTCTCGGAACTAGTTTATTTTCACAGAGATCCGGATGGTACCAGTGATGGAGTGTGGTGACCCCTTGGTTCCTCCTGCTGCTGCTGCTGCTGCTGCTGCTGCTGCTCACTGACCTTTCCTTCTCTCACTCCTCGACGCGGGAACCACCGCTTACCTTACACGAAATAATATTTTGTGGGTATATCCTTGTCCTCTGCCTCTGCTGGCAGTCTGTATTCATATTATATATACTACGTTTAATGGCAAATATCACGATGTTTCTTCAAGCAAAGGTTGTGTATGGCGGGCATTTAACGTTGGCGAGCATTTAACGTTGTTGTTGTTTCAGATTTAGCTACTCAGAACGAAGTGTCCATGTAGCACGGGCTATGGTGAGCCCGTAAAGGCATTTAACGTAACCGGTTTATTATATACTTGGGTACGTATCCTGTGTGCTGGGGGGGGGGGAGGGGGCCTCACACAGTGGGCTCAAGAGATGGACCTCAGAGTTTTTTCAGCTAAACTATTTACATTTGCGGTGAATTACTTCTACTTTACTTTATTTAACTTATTTTTGTGATGGAGTAGCAAGAGGAATACAAAAAGTAGAGTAGTGACGTTAATGTTACAGTGCAATATGTACAGTATTGCCCTTGTTACTCCATCAACTAAATTGAAGTTAAATAAAGTAATAAAGTAAAGTGGAAGTAATTCACCGCAAATGTAAATAGTTTAGCTGAAAAAACACAGAGGTCCATCTCTTGAGCCCACTGTGTGAGGCCTCCCCCGCACCCACGCACACAGGATATGTATACAAGTTACATAACTGTTAATGATAAAGTATGTTAATAACAGTACTGAAGTTAATGTACACGGTAATGGGGTAAACAAATAAGAAACTTTCAGGCAGCTGACTTATCTGCGTGAAAGTGAAGTGACTCAGTGAAGGTGTGACCTTTGTAAGTGACATGTGTGTAGGCTTAAACATAGTCCACAGGCTTTATTACAGGTTAATGCAGCTGGTGGACGACCCGTGCAGCTGGTGGACGACCCGTGCAGCTGGTGGACGACCCGTGCAGCTGGTGGACGACCCGTGCAGCTGGTGGACGACCCGTGCAGCGAGGTGGCCGGTACACTAAGCCGGCGTCAGGCCCCTCTAGTGTGCTCTTCTACTCTCACTCTACAACTCGTCCTCTTACTAATTACGTCGCTTTTCACTCGTATGCGCACTCAGGCTAAAAAAAAGGTCATAATTCAAAATGAAATAGGCTCGCGAAAGTGACGTAATGTCCCGTTTTCTGTTTTGGGTCCACTGGCTTAGGTTGTTAGGTTAGGAGAACAATCTTTCAATTAATGGTTTTCATGACGTTTTTAAACTTAGGAGAACTTCTTGCCTTCCTAAATTTATTTTCAATTATTTTTCATTTTCAAATTACGGCCTTTATTGGCCGTAGCGCACACGAGCGAAAAGCAACGTAATTTGTAAGAAAACGGGTGGCAATTGTATGGGTTCCCCCAGTCCCTCTCGCTAATATTAAACTCCTACCACCCCACCACCACCACCATCTCTCTCTCCCCCATTCCTCCCTTCCAAGAGGAAGGGGCATTCCTCTTGCACGCCTGTAATGGAAGGGGGGCCACACTCACTGACAAGCCTGTGATGTAAAAGGGTCAAACCCTCTTACAAGCTTTTGACGGAAAGAGTCACACTCTTACAACCACAAGCCAAGCACAAGGGACACGCGAAGATTCATGAAGATTAAGCCACCCAAAAAGGTGGCACGGGCATGAATAACCCGTAAGTGGTGGCCCTTTTGGGCCATTACCAGTATCAATAGATGATACTGGAGATCTGTGGAGGTGCGACTGCACCCTGCGTGACGGGAGATGTCTCCCGGGACACGCGAAGGACAACGTTGTTGTTGTTGTTATAGATTCAGCTACTCGGAACAAGTTCTAAGTAGCACGGGCTATGGTGAGCCCGTAGTGAACTTACCTGGCACAGGAGCGGTGTTCGTGTCCAAGGACAACGCACAACCATAAGTAAGACAGTGGAGGTGACCTCTCCAGAGACCACCGGCCTGGGGAAAGTATTAACCACGGGAGAATGCTCTTGGCCACGAAGCATGCCCCTGATGGCCGTAAGCGCCCGAAGAATAGCCTGAAGAGATAGTTTAGGGGGCCAACATCTAGCCAATCACCAGCACGCTTCTCCGAGAGGTAATCCCGGAATCGTCGTGAACAAGCACACGCTTAACCTTCGTCACGCTTGCCTGACCAACCGTCTTCTAATATGCACTCTCTCTCTCTCTCTGAGAGCAACACTCGGTGCCTCAAGTTCCCGCCAGACCAACTGCCTCTCTGGCGAGGCGGATGTGGTCCGCGATGGCATTGAACCTTGAACCTAATCACGATTCGCAGATTTCTTAAGACCGGTTCTGTTTTGTTATAATTTCAGTCCGAATCAGAGATGGGTCATCAGCGCAATAACCTTACATCATGTTGGGGCAGACTTTTTGTCACGGGTTGCCATCCAGCCGTGAAAGCATCATAGTGTCCCCCCGAGATGTGTCTTCGCTGCTGTGTGTCCCCCGAGATGTGTCTACGCTGCTCTGTGTCCCCCGAGATGTGTCTTCGCTGCTGTGTCCCCCGAGATAAACAACTTGTGGAGTTGTACCAGAGAGTCAGCAGGCAGTTGTAACAACAGGCATGATGTGGAGTTTCACTTCTCCCTCTCAGCCATTTTCTAGCAGGGGAATGTGTTCTGGGAGTCAGGTATAGTCAGGGAGAGTGTGCAGGGGAATGTGTTCTGGGAGTGAGGTATAGTCAGGGAGAGTGTGCAGGGGAATGTGTTCTGGGAGTGAGGTATAGTCAGGGAGAGTGTGCAGGGGAATGTGTTCTGGGAGTGAGGTATAGTCAGGGAGAGTGTGCAGGGGAATGCGCTAGTAGGTGAGGATCACATACCAATTACAATGGTCGAGTCTCGTGACAAACAGCACTGAAAGCCCTCAATCGTCCCTCACGCCTCCTTAGCGTGGGTATTGAACTGAAGAACTATCACCCACAGGGTAAAGTAACTATCAAATATTACCGCATGGAAAACTTTGAAATTATTTATACATAAAGCTTTCAGAAATAGTTTAATCAATCTCCAATCACTAATCTTTGAAAATTTATGCCCCAAACCCCCCCCCCCCTCCCTCTGTATACATTAAGGCCACAACCAGCTTACTGACCAACCAGCCAATAAACTACTTTAGTCCTAAACAAAGTTCAGGAATAAAGTAAGCACTGAGTGTATATACTGTGAGAGGCAGTGTACACCTCTCTGTGTATATACACTTGCGGGTTGGCCTTTACCCTGATGGACGTGGCATCAAACAAGCCTATCCTTTGTTTATACTTGACATTTAAATGCATATATTATATTATATATATATATATATATATATATATATATATATATATATATATATATATATATATATATATATATATATATATATATAGTTATATTGACGAAGCCTTATTTTAAATTGTTTTTAGCATATTAGCAAGTCCTGTGGTAAAGTAGGCTGCTAGTCGCGTGACTTCAACACTAAAGCCACACACTAAACAAGTGGATATTGGCGCCACATTATTCTCCCCTGGACAATTATCCTGATTATACTGTGTGTTCCATTATATACCAGAATCCTGCAGGTAAGGTTGAGGCCCACAGGAGTGCGGTTAGGAAGAGGGTTGGTGGGGGTGGGTGGGGGTTGTGGGATGGGTAACGTTAGGGGAGGAGGGAGAGGGTAAGGGTGAGATTGAGAGGTGGGGTAGGAATATACGGAGGACGAGGTGTATGGGAAGGCATGGGAAACATCTCCCATCACGCAGGGTGCAGCCGCACCTCCACAGATCTCCACTATCATCTATTAATGCTGGTAATGGCTCAAAGGGGCCACCACTTACGGGCTATTCGTGCCCGTGCCACCTTTTGGGTGGCTTAATCTTCACCAATCAATTTATGGGAAGGAAGGGGCTGGGATAGTTAGTTAGGGAGTAGGGGAAGGTATGGAGGACGGGAGGGTTGAGATTAACTGCTAACGACTCGACCAAGACACACAAAGCCTCGCCCCTACGCGGCCCCATGGCCTGGTACTCTGAGGCGCAGGAGGGTGATGCTAGGCTGCCACAGGCCCATACCACACCTGTGATGATTCACTTCGTCCTCAGGTTAAACAACTGACGACACCTGTTATATCGTATTGCTATTTAGAATTTAGATAATGTATTAATGAACTGGTCCTGGTGAGTCTAATAACTGTCCATCCTCTCTCTAGGCTTATTAATATTCCATTAATAGTCTCTTGGTCAACTGACAAATGTATCTTTGTCCTAAACAGCGAATAGTTTCAAGATATAACTTTGTTATTTTATATCCAGAGATCAACCTAACCAAAACTAACCAAACCTAACTTAACATACCCTTAGTTTTCTGACCCAGGTCCCTTAAGCACATTGAAGCCCTAATTAAATTTAATGCGTTTTTGGAGCTATTATGATAATGAGAAAATAGACATGGATGTGGTGATTACCCAACTACGCCCTGAGACCTGACTGATCTGTGTGAGGGGCGCAACACAGCGCTTGGGGCAACCCGTTCTCGCAAATTCATATAGTCAATATTGACTTATTAACTACGTGCATAGGTGATATACTAAACATAATAGATACCCTTAAAAAGCTTCATAGAAAACACCGACCTTACCTAACCTTGTTAGTATCTTAAGATAAGCATCTTATTGATTTGTAATTACAACTATTACTTAACCTATACCTATAATAGGTTAAGTAACAATTGTAATTACGAAGCTATAAGAGGAGGGGGCGCTCGGTGGGGTGAAATCACTTGCAATATAAATTGTCATTGATTTGCAGGCGCTGTGGGGGGGGGGGGTGGCTGTTTATTGTACACTCGACCTTGACGAGGTGTACACCTGCGCTCAGCCTGGACCAGTCACCACAGTTGTTCTGTCTGTACTCGATCTTGAGGAGTTCACTAGGTTGTACCTGCTCCTTGTACTCGATCTTGGCTAGTGAAGCAAGCCGTCATCGCACTTTGACCTATAACTCCCCTCAGACCAAAAACTGATGTACTAAAAATCATTGCGGTTCACAAAATTAATGTGATGTCCCGTTTTCTGTTCGTGGGTCCTCGGTTAGATTCGGATAATTTAGTACATCAGTTTCGTGACGTTGTGAACGCTCCAAAGGACGGATTGAGTGAAGACGGTCATTCTGCCTCTGCTCGACCACTACAGACAGAGACGGTCGTACGGGTCCGTCTAATTACCCAAAGGCTCCTAGCATTACGTAAGGAATGAAGAAATATGACATATTTACTCACAATAATGTTGATGATGAATAAAGAACATGAAAAAACATATTTTTACTCTGAAATAGTATAATTGTATAACAAAATTAGACGCAACAATATATCTTGGATAAGACGCTCTACAACATTGTTGCTCGAATCGTCGACTTCTTATGGCGTCACCTGCCACTTAGTTCCGTCTAATTTTGTTATAAAATTATATTATTTCAGAGTAAAAATGTTTTTTCATGTTCTTCATTCAGCACCAATATAAATATGTCATATTTCTTCATTAAATAAAGAAGAATAGTGAATAAAGTGAGTAAATATGTCATATTTCTTCATTAAATAAAGAAGAATAGTGAATAAAGTGAGTGAACATGTCATATTTCTTCATTACTTACGTAATGCTAGGAGGCTTTGGGTAATTAGACGGACTGGATCATACTACCTGTCTCGACCTTCACTAGTTGAGATGGTAACTCAGTACTGAGATTGCACGCTGCCTATGATAACATATTTTTGTATGCGCTGTTTATGGTAAGTGTTGGATGAGAGACCTGTCCTCTTAAAAAGAACGTCGTTTTTGACCATTTGTCCGTATGGCTGAATATGGACGTAATTTTAAAATGAAAAAAAAAATGAATATAAATTTGGGATTTTTTTTTCAACACCAGTAAGTTAAGGGTCCTCTGATAGGTTAGGTGGGCAGGAAATTCTCATAAAGTTTCAAAACGTTATGAAAAACGTTAATGAAAAGAATCCTCTTCTAAGCTGGCCGAGTAAGCCGGACGACTCAAACAGAAAACGGAACGGTATGTCACTTTTGTGAGTCGATTTCATTTTAAATTACGTCCAAATTTGGCCATAGCGCGCATACCAGCGAAAAGTGACGTTATATTTAAGAGGACGGGTTGCGCAGCCAACACTAAAGCAGCCCGCTGAGGGAAATATGCTGACCTGGAGTTCCTGCTGGCGTTGACGCTGCCTTTGGCAACCTTCAGTCTCCGCAAACATTAAACATTAAACGACGAGCTGCTGTTTAACCTTTGACGACTAGTTACACTTTCTCTCTGACTTTGTTAGAACATGTAGCAAAGTGCAGACGAGGAGTCACAACAACGTGGCTGAAGTATGTTGACCAAACCACACACTGAGTGAAACCACAAACCACACAAGTGAAGTCGTCCCTTCACTTTCTAGTGTATGGTTTTGGTGAACATGTAGCAAAGTAACCGAGTCTGGAAATGCAACTGCGTAGCGTTCCCAAATCCGGATACGGCCACATCTAGCCTGGATAATACACATATCCTACGTAATTTTGTTCGGCTATGGCTACATCATGCCAGAAATTCAACTGCCAAGTGATACACAACTTTGCTACAGACTCCTGGCTTGGAAATACAGCAGCTATTTCCTAGAAAAAAATAAAATTTTTGTTTAATTATCAGGGGGAAAGTGTCAAGCCATTACGACTTTATAGTACTGGGAAGGGGTCAGGATAAGGATTTAGGACTTGGGACGGGGGAAAGGAATAGTGTTCAACCACTTGGACGGTCGGGGATTGAACGCCGACCTGCATGAAACGAGACCGACGCTCTACCGTCCAGTCAAAGTGGTTGGGTTTATAATTGATAATAAACAGCTACGACAAACTTTATACTAGGTTACTAGGAAAGACCAGAGAACACAATATTATGAAAGCTCTCAGCACTGATGTTCATCTAACTCGGTAATAATCAACTAGGTAGTTGTGTGTTCTTCTCACTGGGGTAATAATGAATTACTTACACCCTCAAACGTTCGTCCATGATATCTTGAGATTGTTATCTTGAGATGATTTCGGGGCTTTAGTGTCCCGCGGCCCGGTCCTCGACAAGGCCTCCACCCCCAGGAAGCAACCCGTGACAGCTGACTAACACCCAGGTACCTATTTACTGCTAGGTAACAGGGGCATAGGGTGAAAGAAACTCTGCCCATTGTTTCTCGGCGGCGCCCGGGATCGAACCCGGGACCACAGGATCACAAGTCCAGCGTGCTGTCCGCTCGGCCGACCGGCTCCGATATAGATATTTAGTGGATATCTTTTATCATAATTGGCATAACTGGCAGACCCCTCACAGTGTTCAAGAGAGAACTTGACAAACATCTCCAAATGATACCTGATCAACCAGGCTGTGACTCATACGTCAGGCTGTCTAACAGCCTCGTTGATCAATCCAGCAACCAGGAGGCCTGGTCGACGACCGGGCCGCGGGGACGCTGAGCCCCGGAAGCACCTCAAGGTAAGGTAATCATTCATATCTCTAGTCTTAAGCCACGTTATTCCCGCCAAACACACACCGAAACTACGACGTTGGTACAACGTTCGAACAAGTTTTAACACCTCCTAACCAGTTATAACAACCAATATAGCAAGTTGTAACAACGTTCTAATACGGCATAAACATGTTAAGCCAAGATGTAGCAACTTTATTACAAGTTGTAACAAGCGGAAAATAGAGACAGTTACGGTTTGTGTTTCCAGGGTTGTGACTCATCATCTGCACATAAATATTAGTTACTGACATTTGTTTTATTTAGTTACAGATATATTTTGTTACAGATATATTTAGTTACAGATATATTTTGTTACAGATATATTTAGTTACATATATATTTTGTTACAGATATATTTAGTTACAGATATATATTTAGATATAGATATTTAGTTACTGACAAACAAAAGCTTGCACCAAAGTTAAATAGACTCCAGCGAGAGTAAATATCAAACATAATACGCGCAAGTTTAATGTTTTGTAAAGAATTGTGCAATATTATTATTATTATTACGTCATCTCTTGACATTCTCTTGTAAAATATAAATTCGTTGCAAGAGGTTACGAAATTCACGAGCAAAAGTCACTTAAGAAAAAAAACGAGACTATGTTCACACAATAGTGTCTTCCCTTTGTTTTAATTAAAAATGTATACTGCATATATGGCGCTCCATGTGTACAGGATACACTGATACATGTTAATGATACATGTTGTAACTATAGACACGTAGAGTTACTACTGTGGCTAATGCCCTCCTAGCACGGTGAGGCTAATGCCCCTCCCAGCACGGTGTAGCTAATGCCCCTCTCAGCACGATGAGTCCACCAGTACACTCAATGACATGAACATCACATACTAAGTCTGTAATGATCTGTGCAGACCATGGCTTCTCCCCTCTCTCCTTTCTCCCCTCTCTCCTTCTCCCCTTCCTCTTGCCTTGTTCATTCGCCCCCTCCCCCTGTTGCTTCATTCCCCCTTCCCTTTTCCTCCCCTGTTGTCCAGCCGTCCCTAGTCATAAAACTGTTGGAGTCAGGTGTCCTTAGGTAGGGAGACCTCCCCAGGCCTGTCCTCTACCAATCCTTGTCCCAATCCTATTCCCTAATTTCTCCCTCCAATCCTCTTTTCTAATCCCTCCCAATCCATCCATCCCAACTATTTCCTCTCCTTCTCGGTCCACCATAGCCATTGACAACAACCTGGTGGACCAAACTCTCACAAGTCAAGTCTGGCCTCGGGCCGGGCTTGGGGAGTAGAAGAACTCCCAGAACCTCATCAAGCAGGTATCAAGCAGGTAAGCAGACAAATTCGAGGTGCGACCCTAGTGCCATAAAAATCGTGCTCTCAAGTTTCCCTTAGGTGGACAGCCCAGCCTGTTTCCCACGAGTTGGTCGTTTACTGCTTAGTTCCAGTCTCTGGGAGAGGCGCCCCAGGCAAGTGTCAGGCTTTTCATTGGCCAAGAGCAGGGGCTTTTGGTTCATTGGTTAGATGTGCCAGGGATGCCTAGTGGGCGGAGTCCCCGGTAGTGCTAGATGTCCCATTGGCTGGGCCATCGGGCCTAGAGCAAAACTGAATTCATTGGCTCTTAGACTTGGAGAGGCGGGGTTTATTGGGCTTAGGAAAACTTAGAAGTGGGTGGAGCAACAATCAATCAAATGGGTGGAGCTTGTTCCACTGGAAAAGCTTGTTGAGAAATTGTAGTTAGTGTGTCTTGGGGCTCCACTGGGGTACAGGTCATCTGACCTAGAGGGCAAGCCACTCAACATCTTTGGCACATTGCAGTATTAAGGTATTGTGCCACATTAGTATTTCATTATAATCAGTACTTCAGACCATTGCCTGTAGGATGTTTTAAAAGAGTAGGATACATTTCCATTTGATTTAAATTTACATGTCTGTTTCAATAAAGAGAATAGTTTGATCTAGTGGTATTTAGTTAATACCCCCTTTTGATTATTACTGCTGTGTTCTCCTGATATGTGGTATTCTTGTGCAGAATTTGAAGTCCCTCTATTCTCAATAAGTAAAGTAAAGGTTATATGGTTTACTCCCCAAACAATTATATTACTAAGGTCCCTATTGCCCTTGAGTTCATGATCACTGATGCCTGTCCTTCCTGGGAGATCAGTAATCTAGACACATTCAGGTATGTTAGTGGGAAGATGGTGGCAGTCTTTAATAAGTTGTTATTCCTCATTTTTAAATTAATAAACCCTCCATTTGTTGCTTCCCCCTCAGAGAGAGAGAGAGCTAATAGGGGCAAGATCCCGAGCACCGCCGGGTACTCCGACGGTACTGATCAAGCAGGTGGGTAACCGTTCAAGTCCTACATACATTACAATGTAAACATATGTGGCTTCATATTGACACGTCCAGACGTAGTGGCAGCAGAGTGCAGGTAGCGAGGTACAAACTACAGCGGTCACTCACCTCAACGTCTCATGTCTTCGGTATTATGAGAGGCCTTGTCCCCGGGGGAGCGATGTTGACGCTACATCCTCCACTTCTGTGGCTGCTTGGCTCAAGTGTTTACCACAAGAACACAATGGCATACAATACCTCTACTCCTTGATGGCCTCTTGTCATCATCTCGGCCGTCCTGACAGGCACGAGTCAGTGAACCGCGTGTCTAGACTCCTCAACTACTGTTTCTCAAGCACAGATGAATGACAACTGGCTCGTGTGGTGCGGCCATCTACATTGTGCAGTGCTTGTTCATTAGACTTTTATGTGAGTTAGTGAGTTTAACGTCTTGAGAGTGTCTCGGGTTACTAGTTAACCTCTACCAAGGTTCACTCTTCACATCTTCAGTGATGGCAGGTAACAACTTAGTATTTTTTCAGCAGTTTAAAGTCGTTCTGCTCTGTTTTTGATTTACGGTAATTTTAGTTCAAGTAGCGAGGTTTAAGGGCAGGGATTGGGGGGGGGGGACGGTAAGGTTCAAGGGCGGGTGAGATGGGCGGATTCAAGGACGTGTCCGCCTGCATGTGTACCTGGCCTGGCATACCTGGCCTGGCCTGGCCTACCTGGCCTGGTGTACCTGGCCTGGCCTACCTGGCCTGGTGTACCTGGCCTGGCCTACCTGGCCTGGTGTACCTGGCCTGACCTACCTGGCCTGGTGTACCTGGCCTGGCCTACCTGGCCTGGCCTACCTGGCCTGGTGTACCTGGCCTGGCCTACCTGGCCTGGTGTACCTGGCCTGGCCTACCTGGCCTGGTGTACCTGGCCTGGCCTATTTGGCCTGGCCTGGCCTACCTGGCCTGGTGTACCTGGCCTGGCCTACCTGGCCTGGCCTACCTGGCCTGGCCTGGCCTACCTGGCCTGGTGTACCTGGCCTGGTGTACCTGACCTGGCCTACCTGGCCTGGTGTACCTGGCTTGGCCTGGTGTACCTGGCTTGGCCTGGTGTACCTGGCCTGGCCTACCTGGCCTGGCCTGGCCTACCTGGCCTACCTGGCCTGGCCTACCTGGCCTGGTGTACCTGGCCTGGCCTACCTGGCCTGGTGTACCTGGCCTGGCCTACCTGGCCTGGTGTACCTGGCCTGGCCTACCTGGCCTGGTGTACCTGGCCTGGCCTACCTGGCCTGGTGTACCTGGCCTGGCCTACCTGGTCTGGTGTACCTGGCCTGGCCTACCTGGCCTGGCCTACCTGGCCTGGCCTGGCCTACCTGGCCTGGCCTGGCCTACCTGGCCTGGCCTGGCCTACCTGGCCTGATGTACCTGGCCTGGCCTACCTGGCCTGGTCTACCTGGCCTGGCCTACCTGGCCTGGTGTACCTGGCCTGGTGTACCTGGCCTGGTCTACCTGGCCTGGTGTACCTGGCCTGGTCTACGTGGCCTGGTCTACCTGGCCTGGTCTACCTGGCCTGGTGTACCTGGCCTGGTCTACCTGGCCTGGCCTACCTGGCCTGGTCTACCTGGCCTGGTGTACCTGGCCTGGTCTACCTGGCCTGGTCTACCTGGCCTGGCCTACCTGGCCTGGTCTACCTGGCCTGGCCTACCTGTCTCCCTTCCAGACCAAAAACACCTGCAGCACAGAAGGCTTCTCTGTAAAGTTTACTCTTAAAGACTTAAGCGTTAATGAGTACACAGTTGTGAGTGCTGCCAAGACTGGACTTGACGCAACACGCCACACAACACAAGACTGGACCTGACGCAACACATCACACAACACAAGACGGG